>NC_141087.1:30176406-30782656 GCF_041138505.1 Cibotium barometz
AAAATAATAATAAAAGAAAATCTAAATGCAAGGTACAAGATGACCTTGCAATGCAAGGTCATGCTCGGCATAGCATGACCTTACAGGCTTGCATTTACCATGAAAAAATGAAAGAAAGAAAGAATAATCTAAATGCAAGGTCATTCATTCATCGCATCATTCTTTTCCGATGTGATTTTTTGTGCCATCTGAATTTATATATTCGATGACCAGCCACTCTGCGAGATAAATGATTGCTCCGGGCTGAACTGTCCTAATCGTCATAACGCTAACCAAGAGATTGAGGAGGAGGTAAAATATCTACTCTTGCTTCAGCTGTATGTAATCTGTAAATCAATGCCCAAAGCAAAAATCATAATCCCCAACGCTAATCTATTGATGGCTTTTTCCGGTTTCAGGAATGACGGGGGAATATATCTCTGAGATTTCGCCCAACGAAGAACTTTTGATAAAGAGAGTAGCCAAAGTCCAACTCATAGGAAAATACCTGCACCTTGCAAAGTTTACACAATGTCCGGCAAAAATTATACCTACAGTTCTACCGTTAAGGAATGGCTTGAGGGTTGACTGCCGCGGGACATCCATAGTTGGGTCTGTTAATAATGTGTAATGTAAAGAGGATAAATATTCTGCATACCCCTATTAATAATTGGTTATGGATAAAGAGTTCGTGTTACAAGTTGGTTTTACTTATTACAAGATGGAGTTACTTCGTATATATTAGCGATCATGTGATTATATTTACTTTGGTTTTACTTATTACAAGATGGAGTTACTTTGTATATATTAGTGGTCATGTGATGGTTATTATATTTTCATTACAAAGTGTGGAGTTTAGTAGAACTAAACGTAGTGTAACTGAAGGTAATGGCTTCCTTGTAGTAACCTTCCAAAGAAAAGGAGAAGTTAAAGGCCAATCCTTGAAAAGAAGCTTTTGAGCTTCCAACGACCAATTTTCAAAAACAAAAATTCAACTTTCATACCACAAAACTCCAAGTAATTTTTAAACATTTTATGAATTTTAAAGATGTTACTACTAAAACCTCTCAAAAATCCTTGATTTTTAGTTTGGAAGTGTTTTTTTATTTTTAAAGGTGCAACTACGCTGTACCCAAGTTTTTTTCTAGCACTGCATGATGAGATTGGTGTGATCATGTATTTTACTACATTTGTTTTCATACCATTCAATCTCAACCAAAGTTGTGAGATATGATTTTTAGTCCTCTTGAGAATTATTTTGATACATTCATCCTTGGACTCCAATGTATGTGACACTTGCTACAAGTGCTCAAAAGAAAATCCGCTCTCATCATCGTAAGGGAAAGAACAATGGGACTTGGATAATATTTTATCCAACAATTATTTTTGTAAGGATGGTTTTTGCCTTTAAATTTATTTCCATTAATGTAGGCTAGTTTTTAAAGTCTCCACTTATAATAACTAAAGTTATTCATGGTGTATGTAATCTGTAGACCACTCCATCTTGTGGAACGAGTGAAGGTTAAGGGGAAGGGGAAGGGGAGGGGGAGGGGGAGAAATCTCGCATAATCCTTGTTCCTGGCCAACTGTATATTGCTAATGTTGTCACAGAAAATGACAACTTGTTTATCCACTGATAGACCCAAATCTGCAAATAGCTTTCTCAACCAAGCTACCTCACATGCTGCCATAGCAGTACCTCTGTACTCGGCCTCTGTAGTACTGGATAGAGCAATCGTAGGCTGCTTTTTGCTGCTCCAAGTCACAGCAGCACTCCCTAAAGAAAACATGAAGCCACTAGTAGATCTTCTATCTGAGATACTACCAGCCCAATCAGCATCTGTGTACCCATGTACACATATCTCTATCCCAGTTTCATAAAATAGTCCACAATGCAAAGTAGGCCTCACATATCTTAGTATGCGTCTCAATGCATCTCAGTATGCGTCTCAATGCATCCAAATGCGGCTTCCGTGGAACCTGCATAAACTGACTCACCAACCCAACAGCATAGCTCAAATCTGGTCTGGTGATCGTCATGTAGATCAAGCTTCCTACTATGCACCTATACATAGTAGGATCCTCCAAAATCTCTCCTGAATCTGCACTCAACTTGCCATTCTGATCCAATGGCAGTGAGATAGGCTTACAGCCTGTCATACCATACTTGGACAGTATGTCCAAACCATACTGTCTCTGCAGTAATCCAATACCATGTGGTGACCTAATCACCTCAATGCCCAAGAAATATCTGAGCTCCCCCAGATCCTTCATCTCAAACTTCTGCCTAAGCAAGATCTTTACATCAAAGATCTCTGCATCATGGTCCCTCGTAATGATCAGGTCATCTACATAGATGACAACAAGCACAATTCCTCTATCAGTGTGTCTCACATACAGCGAGAAATCTGCATTGGCTACATGAAAGCCAATAGTGACAAGATATTCAAAAATCTTGTTAGACCATGCTCTTGGTACTTGTTTCAAGCCATACAAGGCTTTCTTCAACCTGCAAACATGCTCGAGGTGACTCACATCCTCGTAACCAGGTGGCTGCAACATATACACCCCTCCCTGCAAATCCCCATGCAAGAATACATTCTTTACATCCATCTGATGTAAAGACCGTTTCTTTGATGCAGCCACTGCTATCACAACTCTCACTGTTGACATCTTGGCCATTGGGCTGAAAGTTTCCTCATAATCAATGCCATATGTCTGCGCATATCCTTTGGCTACCAATCTAGCCTTGTACCTGCTTATGCTTCCATCACTGTTATGTTTTACTTTGTACACCCACTTGCATCCAATGGCTTTCTTGCCTTCAGGCAATTGCACTAAATCCCAAGTCTCATTTCTATATAGTGCATCCATCTCCTCATCTATAGCTTTCTCCCAACACACATTTCCAATAGCCTCATCAATGCATGTGGGCTCTACAACCTGCACAACTTTTGCCATGTATGCATAGTGATGTGCCACATAACCATCATAGGTAAACCTTTGCACAGGATTCTTCACTCTCCCAGATCTTCGTAGCTTTGCATTCATGGCTTCCATAGCCTTCTTTACATCAGAATTCTCATAGCTGGTATCCCAAGCTCCTCATCAAGGCTCATCTCTGAGCCACTAGATTCTCCATCGACATGAAAATGCCCTGCAGAAATGTCAGGCATACTAAGGGGCTCAATCACTTTCTCTTTGCCTTTATGTGATGTACTAATCACATTTGTAGGATTGGTATTATGACACAGCCTGCCACTCCATGGTCTATTAACTGAACCATTAGATGAGGACTCTCCTGGTCCACTCAAAGACTGTGATTGCTGACTTGCATTCTGTGCAACCACATTTCCACTCACATCAGCCCCAACAACTTCTTTTTCAGCAGCATACCAACTGCTCATCTCATCAAAAACAACACTGTTGTTGCTGCTACCCTGCTGGCCATAATTCTGATTACCTGTTCGGCCACCTCCTTGACCACGTCCACGGCCTCCTCTACCTCGTCCTCTTCCTGAACTTGTGTAAAAGGCCTGTTGCTCTAAACTGTTTTTATTTTGTGAAGACTGTTAGTCTTCACCCAAGCTCTTCTCTTCTATAATCAATATAGACACCAAATCTGTAAAATTGGGAATGTTTTCCCGAGTCTGAATAGACGTCTTGAATGTCTTGTATTGTGGCCCGAGACCACGTAGACAAACTTCCACCTTATCATCATCATCTACTGAAACACCAATAGATGCAAGGGATTCCACAATACCCTTGATCTTCAATGCATAGTCATTCCCAGACATTTTCTTTTTCTCCACAGTATGAAGTTCATTCTTCAACTGTATCTTTCGCGCCTTGGTATTCGTTTCATAGAGTTTTACCAAGGTGTCCCACGCCTCCTTGAGGGACTTGGCATCCTGTATGTGCCCAATCATGGTGTCATGTATACTGATAGAGAGCCAATACATAACTTTTCTGGCTCCTTGGTTCCAATCCTTGAACTCTTTCACATCTGCATCAGTCGGATTGATCTCCGATATCTCCGGTGCCTCTTTATGCTCACCTTCTATGTAGTCCTAGTAACCTTTTCCCATCAGGAAATTTGTCAACCTGAACCTCCAAGCATGGAAGTTATTCTTATCAAGCTTCTCAACAACAATCTGGTTTATGCCATCATTTGACATCTTGCCAGACACACAAATTTACCACAAACAGCACTCTGGTTTGTCCTGCACAAACTGTTGTATTTTTTGCAGCGGTACTATAGTACACTCAAATGTCACAACCAGTGACCTCAATGTGCATACATACACCCAATGGCAACTGTTGACCTCCTTGCAGCACACACAATGTCTGCACAACCAATCTGTCTTCCTGCACCTCTTAAAATAGAGTTCTATAGAGAATCGATGACTTACCCGCAGTGCTCGAAATCGCCTGCTTTCTGAAAAACGAAGGTCGCGTAATGGAGGACAGTATAGTTGCCCTATAGCTTTACTCCCATGAAGAAAGCTCCTCAATTAGGGATCATTTGCTGGTGCCTCACACACACTCACAAAACCCTAAAAGAGAACACAAAAGGTGAGAGGCTGAAAATCTTCTTCTTCTTCACACAACACTCAACACACCATATACAAAGATAAGAGTACACACATATAAAAAGGTACTCAACTAAATACATACTAGGGTTCTCTATAGTATGAACCCAACTAAATGAGCTAGCGCTATAACTATGCCAGTCTCTAGAATGGCTGTCCAGCCTGTCATCCCACTGGCCGCATATCACCCATGATCTCATCAACCATGCCAGTGGTGTAAGTGTGGGGCCTATCCCCCAGGAGGGTCATCAGTGTCCACCGCCTCACTAGATGAGCTCGATATCTCAACAAAAGTGACTTTGGAGAGCCTCAAGGGACATGAGCTCGAAGCATTGGGTAAGTACCCTACGATGGTTGTTGTCTATTACTTCTTCCAATTGTGAATGTGTGGAGTTCTCTTGAGAGGTGGGATCTAATATGTAGCTTGTTAAACAATGTAATGGTGGGAGTTTAGGAAGTGATGTATTGAGTCTTGTATATAATTGTTGATAAGTTCCTAATATATTATATATTTTCAAAAAGTACCCAAAAGCCATTGACTATCTAAATGGATACACAACACATAGTTCTCTCTAGAAAGACCAAATTACCTGAGTTTGAGCATGTTTTTAAAAATTTAAGTTAAACAACACATTCGAGTTTTTGATTTCCAACAACTAGAAGTTTGCAAGTGGGTCTTCTACATGATTGTGTAGGGTGGGCTTAATAGACAACCAAACAATTATTTTTTTAAATGTAGTGTGGGATACCTCTCTTATCATAGAACAAAACAATTTAAAACTTTGAAAAAAATATCATAGGCAAACCATTTTTCTAGCATACACATCCAAGGGGTGGGGCCGCCATGCAAGTGTCGACCATCTTGTCTAGTGGAAAACACTCTAGCTAATACTCTTGCCAAAATACACAAGACAAGACAAGACAAGAGCTCTCGTAGCACAAGGGGGGATGATCACAAAACCAGATGGATCCATAGAACAGGTACACATCTCCGAAATCATGATACGAGAGGCGCTTCAATTGCCACCTTCCATTCCATCACATCGATCAGATGCCAATGGAAGATATGTTGAAGAAAGCTGCATAAAATTCCAATGGTGTTGAATATGATAACATCAAGGAAGAGGTACAGATGAAAGAGCCTACCGAGCCATGTCAATGATCATGCAAGTAAAACCGGTGGATAGGCACAACTAAATACCTCTTCACAGAATAGCAAAGGTGCATGAGGAGAAGGCAGAGGATTCATCCATAAAGAAATGGAGCACTACCTCAAGTCCCACTAGTCAAAGGTGTGCAACCCTTACCTCCTCACCAAGATACTTAGCCATGCTGCAACATCCCAATACCCCAAGGCCCTCAAGGATAGGATATATCACACACCTAGATGTAACAGGGGGTCATGGAGGATCCTGCACACCTCACAGTAGACCTACAGCAAGGACAAGCTGTCCTTAAAGATACCAAAGAGCTTATAAAGGAAATAGCCAAAGAAGTCAAGGAAGGTAAGAAGCCACAAAAACCAAAAAAGATGAGAGGCAGTGTACAACAAGTGGAAGTGGAAACCAAGCACCTGGAAGAGGAGGTCGCCAAGGATATTGCATCATATCAGGAAGTGCTGGGGCAGAACAACAAGTGCCATTGAAGGTAACCACCACCCTTGACCCAAAATTGGGAATTGAGAGCATAAGCTTCACAGAAAAGTTACCCTTGGAAACAGAAGTTCCAGAATCAGTACTCCCAACACCCCCTCCCAGCCCAGCCACTTTGGTTTTTAAAAACCTATCACCTCTACATGATCCAGTACTCTCAGATCTACCCACCTTAGTTGAAATAGGTGTGCCCCAAGAATAGGAGGAGTAGCAATCGCCACACAAGTAGATGTAGCAAAGGAGGACAAAGAAGCCTCATCAACACATCTAGAAGCTACTCGAGAGGAACAAGAACAAGAAGATGACAAGCACAAAAGGAACGAAGAAAGTCCCAGCCCTAGCAAGAGAAGAAGATTGCACTCTGAAAACATCAATGGCGCAAGGTCCTAGGCTTAGACTATGTGGATATGCCCATGGATGTAAGTACATTCCTTGAAGAGAGTATGGAAGGTCTTGACAAGCTGCTACAGTTTGACCTCCATGAAACAGATGGCTCAGCCTCTACCAGCTCATCTATATGGTCACAAGAACAAAGAGTGTGGTGTTGTCACCTCCTTACCACTTATTTACTGCATAACAGACACGTAGAATTATGAAAGCATATCCAAGACAAAACAAATTAAGTGCATGCTGTCAAAGACAATTAGCTGCAACCAACGCCACACACAAGGACGTCATTATTAAAATTTTAAAGACTCTCGAAGAACAGGAAGCAAGGCTAACAACCATGGAAGAGCACAATCAGTTGTTGAGAAAGACAATAGTCAGAACAACTGAGGAGAATAAGGAGTAAAGCTCAATTAGATCAAGCCAAGGAACATCTTCAAAAGGAGGTGGCACAACCAAAAAGAAAAAGGTGCAGCATACACAATAGCTGAGGGATGCACATGCCACATTCCAAGTCAAAGAAGAGGGGTACACTGGCCAAATCAATGAGATCAAGGAAGAATTCATTGCCTTGGAACAAAAGGTGACTAGCCTCCAAATAGAACGAGAACACCTGAACAAAGCACATGCAAAAAAACTAAGAGACCTCAATGAGGCTATAAGTGCCAAGACAAAGGAAATGGATCACATGCTAGTAAGCCGCCAACAAGTTCTCGAGTATGTCAACCAAAACAACTCCATGCGCAACAGCCAAACCTTGGCACAGGAGCACCTACATTAAGTAGAGGAGGCTCCAACCACAGGAATGCTAAAGAAGAAGCTAAAAGAAGATACACAGAGCTAGCAGTTGCTTGGGATGCATGTGAAGCAGCAATCTCCACACTCCTCATAACGACTTCAAAATCCAGGAACTGGAACGACGACTTGCCATCCAAGAACGCCCTTAAAGGAGTAACCAAATCGACTAGCTACGTCAATTCATCGAGCGTGCTTCAAAGATGGGCTCTTTACCGGCGGGGCGGTGACTCCTCATGCCCCTCCTCAAACTCACACTTTGTTTTTATCTACACTAACATTCTCTCTTCTTCAATATGAAATTAATCTAACAGAAGACCTCAGTTTAGGAGATCTAACCCTTATGCATCATAATATAGTGAGAGACGTTGACCCTACACTAGTAATGGGAATACTAAGGGGTGATGTAATTCTTACTAACCCAACTGACATCTTCTTTTTTCAATTACACCCCATAGTGCTCAACCTTTGTAGTTGGTTTTGGGTGTTACAACATTCTGTCATTCTAGATGACATTGTCGACGAACTCGATTTGTTCATGCCAGATGACATTGTCGACAAACTCGATTTGTTCATGCCAGATGACATGCTATCCATACCAGTCAACCATGAGCTTGTCGCTCATAGTTACTGGTGGATCATTGGCCATTGGGGGGTGAGGTTTATAATGCACACCAATATCGAAATCTATCTGAATCAACCTTATATCATCCCCTAGGTATTATAAAACTATATAAAAAGATACATAAACATCTGGGGGCAATGCTCACTAATGTTATTTATGATTTTGATCTTTAACATATTGAATATCTCACTATAGCCCAAGAAGAGATCAAAGACCTCTATGAGTTTATGAAAACTATGAAACTCTCCCAACCTCCACTTAGTTCAGGGGAAGGTCAAGAGGATAATCCAAAATCTCCCACCTGTGTAACTTACCCCGTGCTTACTTCCCTTTCAAATAAACTACTAGATCCCTATCCTAGTGTATCTCCTACGAACCAAATTGAGGCAGATTATATATTCTCTCGTTACTCTTTTACCCCTGTTGAATTTCCCACGAACCCTCTCGCCCCTAAGGAGTTGCCAAAAACTACTCTATCTCCACCAACACAGCTCAATGAGGTATGTAATCTACCCCCTCGAGATAATTTACAAGCTTTTACTGATGAAAATGTCATGGAGTCTTTATCAACTGTTGCTGCAGAATAAGAGGGCCTCATATGAGCATGGAATCCCCTCTTAAAGCCTAAATTAATGTTCAAGGTGCTTATGCATATTACACCCTTTCAGCCAACATGGAGAATCTTGCCCGAAGCCTACTCTACCATGGAGTCGAGGCGGTAACCATATGTGTTGTATCCTCTCCGAGCCGCAATGCTAGACTTAAAAGAGCTACTACCAATGGGTGGTGAAGACACTTTGTGGAAAAATGTGGCACGTCACACCAAACTGGTAAACCCGCAGGATTGGCTAACCTACTCAAGATCCGCATTGTCACATTTATGATCAGTTATTATTTTCGCAATGGCAAAAGCAGCATCCATTGCATACACAAGATGGATATACCATAATAGTAACAAATGATGCCAACCCCCACCTCGTGGACTTTGGAATACAACATGATTGACACAAGGAGTATCTCACATTGCTAGAATATAATTTTCAGTACCAGTGCTCCCCTTGCGAGATACTGGACCCACTCTCGCAAAACAGAGAGTGGACCCACTATACATGTCGATCAAGTGAAGGCTCACTCCTTTACACGAAGGAAAGAAACGAGATTCCCACATATGCTACAACTTCCCTTAGTTCTCACCACCATCAACATTCTAGGAGATAACCAGTCAAAAAAATCAAATGCTGACATGGATGCAAGCATGGTGCAGAATACCAGATCCCGACATAGTGGCTACCGTAAGATTTTTGAAGTTGATCATAGTTCTCATCGATCAACCAAAGGAAATATATGATGGATATGATGCAACGCAGTTGTGCTTCGATATGAACAGAGGCCTGGATGAACGAGTAATAATGCTTTATTATCAGGTGTCTACCGATACATGCATGTCACATTCGAAAACATGGTAGACACCGAGTTCTGGACATCACACTCAGCATTCAAAAGAACCCTCAAAAGGCTTCAATCACGTCGAAACTTCTACACATGAGTTCGACAACCAGGTGTTTTGACCTAAGTAAAGGTTTTGAGGACAAAACCTACATCAGGTATGGAGGGAATGTTAATCCCATTTTGGATTAACAAATATGCTCCTCCACCATTTGAGTACATTAATAATTGTTATGTAAAAGCACTATAAAGGTGTACATTATGAGATACTGGCCAGCCAAGGCTTTTATACCTGATTTGAATGCCCTAACTAAACTAATGAGAGCATAAATGAATAAACAAGATGAATGGGGAGCTAGGGTGCAAAATGTAAGGCACAAAAGCACAAGGTGTGTTGCATTCGAATGAATATCCAACAAGCACAAAAGCACAACATGTATTGCATTCGAATGAATTTCCAACTCAGCTACAAGCCCTTTTTATGCAACTTTGAGACACCTTCATACCCATATGTATATAGGATAACTCACACACACATCTTCTCTTTGCTTTCTCATTACAACCATGATTACAACTCACACATCTGAACAAACCACCCTACTATAGATACTCACACATCCAGGAACCACCCTACTGAAGATACCCCGGGTCATAAAAGTTCACCATCCTAGTGAACAAGCATAAAAAAAAGGTACATATGTGATGCTGATGCCAATGCCGATGTCGAGGGGACCACATCCATGGAAGAGGGGTGTCCGAGGTTGTGCTTGTGCCATCAAATTGTGTAGGATCACTTTAGAAGATAAACCATAATGCCAAATCACAATAAGAGAGAAAGAAAGACCATATCCACCACCAGATATAAAGAGAGGGGGAGGGAGATCTAGCACGAGAGAGAGAGAGAGAGAGAGAGAGAGAGAGAGAGAGAGAGAGAGAGAGAGAGAAGAAGAAGAAACCCACCATAGGATTTAGAGAGAGATCCACCGCAAAACACAAAGGAAGAAGAAGAGAGAACTCACCAAAAGAGAGAGAGAGAGAGAACTATCCACCACAGGATGTAGAAATAGAAAGAGAAGGGAAGAGAAACATCCACCATAGGATATAGAGAGAAGGGAAAAGAAATATCCACCATAGGATACCGAGGGAGAGAGAGAGATGGAGGGAGGAAAATCCACCACAGGATTTAAAGAGAGAGAGAGGGAGAATTTACCGAGAGAGAGAGAGAGAGAGAGAGAGAGAGAGAGAGAGAGAGAGAGACAAACCACATAATTTAAGAGGTGTAACCAGAGTAGAAGAGAAAATAAAGTAAAACAGATTGCAGAAAGAGAGAGAGATTGAGAAATTATTTAATGGTCCACATAGTCTGGGACTACATGAACCAGCAGTCGGCAGCCCTCCTCCTTGACCTTAACACCATGACGAGCTGTTGCTGTGTAGTCCAACCTCTGCACTATGGTGACCTTGAAGGGTGGTAGAGAGATGGGTGTAGCGATACGCAGGCAGGTGGCAAGCTGGTGAAGTTAGCGAAGAGGTGGCAAGAGGGGCCGGGTCACTAGAGGGTAGAAGAAGTTTGGAATGGGTGAACAAAGTGTTAAGGGGCCCGCGATGTGGAAAGCGCACCATGTCTGGGTGGCACACGATGCCAGTGGGTGCCGTCTAAAAAAAGTATCACGAAAGGTGGATCTATGAAGGCGCCACCTCCAGACTGATGTGTGTGAAGAAACGCCACTGAACCGAAGTGACTGAGTAGAGGCAACAATTGATACAAGCTGCCGGCAGCAGTCGACATGTGATGGAGGTCACCGTGGTGTCAACTGTGGTAGAGGACTATTTCATGTGTGTGTGGAAGGGGCGAGCAGGAGGATGTGGTGTGGAGGACGAGAAGAGGCGGATGGGGAGGCAACTAAGAAGTGGACGGAGGCAGCAGCAAGCACATGGGAGCGAGGTGAGAAAGAGGCAGATGGGGGGCCAGTAGGAGGCGATAATGGAGGAAAGCGATGGTGGGTGGAGCAGAAGCGGATGGGAGGGCAAGCAAGACGGGCTTGAGGGAGTGACAATGTGGCGAGGATCTACAACTACATGAAGTGGCCTTGCAGAGTAGCATCTCGCATAGAGTGAAGAAAAAAAAAAACAGAAGAAGATCATAACAGGGATTTGGGGAGAGGAAGTGATAGAAGCTCTCCCCAGTCCCACCAGGCATGCCAAAAAAATCAGTCTACATCTGTAGAGCTGATTTGAATGCCCTAACTAAACTAATGAGAGAATAAATGAATAAACAAGATTAATGGGGAGCTAGGGTGCAAAACGTAAGGCACAAATGCACAAGATGTATTGTATTTGAATGAATTTCCAACTCAACTACAAGCCCTTTTTATACAACTTTGAGGCACCTTCACACCCATATGTATATGGGATAACTCACACACGCACATCTTCTCTTTGCTTTCTCATTACAACCATGATTACAACTCACACATCTGGGCAAACCACCCTACTATAGATACTCACACATATGGGAAAACCACATTACTACACCTTTAGTTAGTAAGTTTTGGACGCCCAAGTGACGCCCAAGTGTGAATAAGGGCCAGTTGTATGTAAAGCAATTCCTCATAATGGAAAGACATAATCTGTCTTTGTGCTATGAGAACTCTCGTCTTGTCTTGTGTATGAGAGAGAGAGAGTGTGTACTCTAGGGCATGTGCCTCTTCCATGCTTGTGTGTGGGAGAGTGAGAGGACAATTGCCTTGCATTGTGGCGTGAGCGACTCTACGGGGTAGACATAGTGGAGGTGGAGATTGGAGGATTGGAGATTCCAAAAGCGAGCTTGGAGAGCCTTAAGGAACATGAGCTCAAATGATTGGTAAGTAGCCCACGATGGTTGTTGTCTATGGATTCTTCCGATTGTGAATGTGTGGAGTTCTCTTGGGAGATGTAGTAGGCCATAACATTTTTAACACCACTGCCGAGGAAACAACCATTGTTTCTTCCATCTTCTTAGAGCTCCAACTCCCATTATGCAAGATTCACTATTTTCTTTTCCTTCTAAAGGTGCATTGTGAAAACTATGTAGATAAGGTTTGTGTGGAAAGGAAGAAATTAGAGTGTGTGGAAGTGTGGGTGAGTACTTGGTATTACCTAAGGAAAGCTACACTTGGATTTTCTTTCAATTTTGTTGATTTCGTTACCAATTTCGTTATCGTGAGATAGCAGTTGGTAACATTCTTTTTTCTATTTTTTCTAAAAAATCACAGAAATCACAAAAACAAAGAGCCATTGGTTATGTTAGTGACTTGTATTACATTCCTTTTGCTAGCACAACCTTTTTGGATCTTTTGAGCAGGAAAATCATACTCTAAATCAATCAAAATATCATTCTGTTGACTCGACTAGCAACACATGAAAGTGTAGTAAAGCATTTCATGGCATGAAATGCTACCCGCCCCCCATTAGTGCCGAAAATTTTGGGATTGCCTTACTAAAGTTAGTGTGTCTTATCCTAACGTGAAATATATATCACACTGTGAAACACAGTCTACCATTTCACGATGTGAAACGTAGCTTGCTATTTCACGATGTGAAACATCAATCCAACAGAAATCCGAGCATAGTAGTTGGAGTAGTGAGTTAGCCTTTTGAATCGTATTCTCGTGCACTTGAGGTCAGGAAAACTTATTGGAGACGACCTGATCCCCAACAACAGTGCATCTAATCACCCAGGTTCCTCCTAACAAAGAAGTGTTGGTTCAGGTCGCTCGGCAAGTAATCAATTAAGTGTTGCAGTGCTTGGAGAAATTCGACCAACACTGCAGAAACTAGTAGCGAAGAATCCATGGAAGAAGGATTAAAGTTCTCCGAATTTGGAGAGGAAGGGAAGCCATATTCTCCTCTACGAAGTCCAGTGGAATCTTTGATATAGCCATGGGATTTTTTGGTCTCCAACACAGCACAGAAGATGAAGCATAATCTGCGGACATGGGCCCGTCAGCAAGCGTGAGACACGGTCCAAAACCAGACTTACTAACAAATACATCTCTAACGTCTAGACCCAAGAACTCTAACCCTTTGAGACCTTGTGGAATGACTCCTAGGGTCAAGCAGGACAAGGAAAATGTTACCAAGACGGGTCAAATCTTCTTCCCCACATCTGAGGAATTAGAAGTTGGCATAAGGATGGCAAAAGCAAAGCGTCAATTGCGACTTCTGAGCTTACAAAGGCAAGACCTCACTACGCAAAGAATGATGGTGAAATAGAGGAAAATTGGTAATTTGAATTTGTTACAGTCACGTGGCAAGGAAATAGAAACATCTAGAGAAGCCACGGATAACATGGGGATGGGAATAGCAGAAGGAGGAATACCAGCCCTAGAACCCATAAATGAGGAGCCAAGGCTAAGAAAGACCTCGAATTAATCTACCTAGGGCATCTACGCCAGAGGAGAGAATCGGCTCTACACAAGAGACGAGATAAATGAAATGATCAATAATCCCACTTTCTTGCAGAGCATGAAACTCTTAATTCAACAAAGGTGGGCTAAGGCCGCTAATGATGAGCCAGGTGATGAGGAATTACCAGACCTAGCCATAGACCTAGACTAGATAGATGGAACTACGCAGGTAGAGGACCCAGTCTAGACTGGATAGGTGGAACTACACAGGTAGAGGATGAGGTCTAGGTAGGGGGTAGCTCCTTGGAGGCCAATAATAGATCCCCACACAGATCTAAATACAACCACAAGGGCAGATTTATTGAATATGGTCGCAAAAATGGATAGAGGCATGGTAAGGGAACTAGGCACAGCTCTTGAATCCATACCATCTCAGATGAAGCCACACATTATTTCAAAACTCGTGCAAAAATTCTCAAGAGATGGGAACCCAATCCAACACATAGAGATCTTTGAGTCAGCATGTGAAACATGTGGGCCGATGAGCGATGTAACCATGATACATGCCTTCTCTCTGACTTTAGAAGGGAAATCTCACCAATCGTATTGAACCTTAAAGCCAGAAGATAAAGTCAATTTCATACGGCTTAAGAATGTGTTTATATTAAGCTTTGCTCGAAGTGGTGATAGTAGGTGGAGTCTTGTGGCTCAACTCCATAACATAAAGCAAAAAGAAAATGAGTCCATTGCGACATTATGTTTCTCGACTCAAGCACCTAAACTCAAGATACAGAGGGAAAGGCTAACTAATGAGATTAGTGATTGCCCTACTTTTGGAGAGGAGTCCGAGATCATAAGATGCATGATTATCTGGTGTTAGCCCGACCGACTACTAATGCTTAGTTATTCCCTTGCTTTTGGAAAGGACTCCAAGATCATAAGATGCATGATTATCTGGTGTTAGCCCAACGACTACTCTGGATACGTGCTATAAGTTGGCCATGAAATATAAAGGTAATATGCTTGAGTTTCCCCATAACCAAAAGATGCCAAGGAAGCTTCGGTGGTAGCAGCATCATGAGTCTCTAGTCATCACGACATGGGATCCAAGAATAAGAAAGTTAGCAACATGACAGTCGAAGAACTCAGTACTGCCACTTTGGAAAAGTTAAAAGTCAGGGATGGGAGAGAAGCATCAAAAAATGCTCATCTCTATCCCAGAGAGACTTGATTTGGTGCTCAATCTGTAGACAAAATCATACGAGCACTGAATTCCCTCACTAAGACCGAGATAGTTACTTTATTGTGCTCATTGTCAAGGACTTGGAAACCATGATACTACCATGCAGATATCTGAGGATCCAGCCTTTAACACAATTACCAACACCACCACCCGAGTGCCTCTAGCTTTACCAGCACCACCATTGCAATCCAATGTGGCTGTAAGGCAGCCAAATATGTCCTACTTACTAAAAGGAATGTTCAAGATGCAGGACATGTTGCCATTACCGCCACTTGTTCTACCACCATAGCCACCACAAGCCAAGATCAACTAGGTGTTGATTGAAGAACCCTTGGAAGAGGGGGAAGCTATGCACAAAGTAGAAGTGAATATAATGACTACTATGAGAAACCAACTGAGATTACACACCGGAGTATTGTGTCTTACAAAATAGCACACCATTACAAATGTCTCAAACCACAGTAGGGTGGAAGGAAAAAAGAAATAAACTCGACTATGCAAAGGGGACCCATGCAGTGTTATCATTGTAATGGACCTCATCAAGTAGGGGAGTGTCCTCTTAAAAATGTGGCTAATGCTCGTCAAACTCAACCGATAGCAGTGCACACTAACGCCATGCCCACTCTTTCATGTGTTAAAAGTGTTGATCAACTGATCAAGGACTGCCCATATCGTACTAATGTCAATGCTTCTACATCTAACCATGCCACCATCAGGACTATAAGTGTGCAGCTTGGAAATATTGCACCAATAAATGTCCTGACACGTGCACAAACAAAACAGGTGAACAAAGGAAAAAACCTAGGAGGTATTACAACCTCTAAGACTGAGAGAAGAAGAAGGGTGAAAAATGTGGGCAAGGATGACACCTTGGTCATAATTTTGGATGGATCCGAGGAAGATACCAGTGACACCGGTTCCACTCAAGCAAAGGAAGGAGATCATCAAGTGCCGAGAGGCCAGATGAGCAGGAAAAAGAGAGACCACCAATCCCCAATGGTGTTGGAGAATATCCAAATGCTGAGGAGAAAATAAAAAAGCTTGAGAAAGCTAAGATCCTTATAGGAGTGTGAGCAAAAACATGGCTAACAAGGCTAGGGATACAGTGTATCCACAAAATGAGCTGTTAAAGGAAAGAAAAGTGGATGTGCCTACTCCAATTCTAAAAGAGTCCGAGGAAGGGACTCATAGTGATCTGATGGCAAGAATGTTTGTAAAGGCAGATCAAGAATTGTCAAACCATTCATTCCCTAAGATGGAATATGAGATAAACACGTGGAAGGAGCCCTCACTTGCCAGAGAACCTAGAGACATAGGCAGTCTCTCAACAATACCATCTACAACTATCAAAATGCCTCTTGGATGTGACGCTTCATAATTTTGTATAAATATTTTTCATATGTAGATGTATGAATGTGAGTGGGAATGTGAAGGTATGAATGTGGATGTGGAAATAGAAGTGTGGATGTGGAAATAGAAGTGTGGATGTGGATGTGGATGTGGATGTGGATGTATGAATGTGGATATAGATGTGGATGTATGAATGTGAATGTGGATGTGAATGTATGAATGTGAATGGGGATGTGAATGTATGAATGTGAATGGGGATGTGAATGTATGAAGGTGGACGTGAAAATGGATGTATGGATGTGAAAGTGGATGTGGATGTATGAATGTGAATGTGGATGTGAATGTGAATGTATGAATGTGGATGTGAAAATGGATGTATGGATGTGGATGTGAAAATGGATGTATGGATGTGGATGTGGATGTGGGTATATGAATGCGAATATGTATGTGAATAGATATGAAGTCGATATGAACGAATGGATGAGATGAGATGTCAAGTGAATCAGAATGTGAAATGAATAATATAATATGTGAATGAATGAGATGTAATGAGAAATGGATGTGATGAGACGTAACGTAAATTAAGAAAGATAGGAATGGATGTTATGTGAAGTGAATGAACCTGATAAGATAGGATGGAAAATGATGTATCTGGTCAAGAATGGATACAATTATGAATTGGGTTTGGGTTAAGTAATATAGATTGATGTGGAACAAATTGGAAAGATGTGAATTCATTATAGAAACTGTATTTGTGATCTGTTTGTAAATGACTGTTTTATGTCAAGAATGTTGGGGAAGCATTTTGACTATCTTGAGAATGTGGTCGTGAAGACCTACCTGATAAAGTTGCAACTGCTGTACAGAGAGTCAATGGAGGACGTCTGGCGTAGCAAGGTCGGTCGAGGTCTTGACCAGCCTTGGTTCGATTTAAATGGTGAGCTTCCGGTACGGTGGATGAGGGACCAAGGAAGCGGCCTATGAGTGAAGTGCTAGGTGACCTGCAAAGGATCCTAGAGGGTGCTGACCATATCGTGCTCGGGCTCTGGGTCGCCGAAGATACCCACACGTGTGTCGTGGAAGATATTGGAATAAGGAGTAAGAGTTCTTTTTTGAAACCGGGCATGGATCTGGTTGATTGACCTTGCTGGTCCTCAACGGATGAGTCCATGGCTCTTTTATATGGATCTGTTGGTTGATCTTGCTGATCCTCAACGGAGATTCCATCTTGATTTTTATAAGTGATTATATTACCGAGTACTATGAGCTAGGAACTATTGAAAAGGCCCCTGAGTGAACGTGAGCGTTTGGTTGCCAATGATGCCATAGATACTCTGATGAAGAAATGATTGGAAATTAAGATTCAACCGGATATTTTGGAGGATTGTGATCAGTGATACTATGGTTTCATTAAATGATTGTTTTAAAGATGACTGAATCTGTGAAAAAGGCAATTTCATATTGGGTGTGTAAGTAGTGTGACTAGTTTTATGTTTGCATGAACATCCGGCTAGAGGACCTGGGAACTCTTTTCCCTGGTACCCGGGACAAAACCTAACCAAGTTCCTAATTGGATCCCATCACTTCAGTGGTTGGGCAGTTGGCTAACCCATGGGACTGGATGGGGTTAGGCTGGACTGATGGATCCGTAAATCGAGACTCAATTTTTGTTTAGTTCAATAGATGAAGTAAATCCCAGACAAAAAATATTCTATGGAAAAGAATCAACGGCTGTGCCTCTCAATGAGGAAAAAAGCATTGATCTCTATGATCCAAGTACAGTCTTTTTCCATGATCTGACTATGGGACTTACGGGTTCGGTCAGATGAGCTCAGTTAGTTAAGGCTTTTGACTACGTTAGGGAAAAGTTATCCTGGTGAAATCGCCCCTGCTTTCCGAGCACAAGAGAGGTCTTTCCGAGTTTGGTTTGGAAGAATCGAGGAATTAGTCACCTGCCCGGATATCCGTGGGGCGAGGCCCCACGGATATACGTGGGGTGAGGCCCCGAGTGTGGGACCTTGCCCCGCACAGGATGTGCTACTTCCACTGCTAGCACCCCGAATCCATTGCACGATGGGGACAGGGATCTTACAGTTGGTATCAGAGCTATTTGGCTAATGAGGATCAACCGAGAAGCCAAAAATGTCAAAAATTTATCAAGAGGCACTGAAAGGTTGTAATTGTGTGATAAAATTCATACAATTTGCTATTCAAACTGAAATTCGTAAATTGGTAATTGGGTCTTTAGATGTGGAAGTACCGCAATTGTATGGAATCCCTGACTTGCTTGAGGCCTAGACATGATAGTATTTACCTTATAATTCCAAGGACCGTGACTACCCGTATATACCGAGGGTATAACTACAGCTCTTTACTGGCAGTATATATGAGTAAATCTAAGACTTGAAATGGATCGAGGTCATCGTGGTAGAAATGCTAACCCACAACTCGATGAAGAAGAGCTCGACCAGGATGTTCGTAAAACTCTTCATAGTTCGCAGCCTGGACCTTTCAAGGGTGAAGGGAAAAAACTTGGGCGAGGCTGTGGAGAAGTGGATTGAATCAATGGAAGAATACTTTGATGTCACCGGGTACAATGAGAAGAGCAAAATGACTCTTGCAAGGCTGAAGATAGTGGAGACAGCTAGAGTGGCATGGAGAAACCACTGCGAGACAAACCGTCTCAACCGAAATACCCAAACCTGGACCGATCTCAAGGCTTACCTCAGAAAGAGGTTTTGTCCCCCAGGCTTTCTTGAAACTAAGATGAATGAGTTCTTGGAACTAAAGCAGGAAACTCGAAAAATTGAGGAGTACCATCGGGCTTTTGCACTTCTCCTTAAATATTTCCCTCAATTGGATGAAGAGCAACTGATGGCCAGGTTCATTCGGGGAATGAACAAACCATTAGATACTTTAGTCAAGAATGCCAAACCTATTTCCATGGCCGAAGCAGCTCGGATGGCGAAGGATTTCGCCAAAGCCTTTGATGTCAAAGTCTCGCTAAAGCCAGCACCATCACCTTTCAAAAGGTTTTTATTCCTAGAAGGTGATTCCAACCGGATCAAGATTCCAGACTCCAGCCCCTTCCATACAGAGTAATCATGGTTCTATCCCCAAAATCAGGGAACTCCCAGAGGTGGACCCTCTATCCAACCTGCAATTTCAACCCAAAGTAATGCAAGACCTCCAACTCAAAATAGGGGAAGTCAAAGAGAGTTGTTCCCAAATCGGCCATCCTCTTCCAAGGCAGTAACGCTGGAAGTGATTGAAGAAGAAGAAGAAGATGAAAGAGATCATACTCCACCTGCGAGATGAGGACATCTCACGTTTTTTAAGTGGGGTAGAATGTAAGATTCCTCCCCCCAGCCTCTCAGGATGTCCAGTATCTTCCTATGTAATCAAATCCCTCTTCAGAAATATAAAAGATCGTGTTTCTACTAGTTTTGGCCTAGAGGGAGAAAATGTTCTAGAAAGAGAATATTCAGATTTTAAATATTTTTGGATAGAAAAATACCTCATCTTATTAAAATAAGTTCCCTTGAAACAGAAGTTCAAAAAGATTTTCAGAAGGTGCATTAGAAATTAAGTATAATCTGTTCAAGAGGCCATTAGGAAATTTCTGGACTCAAAAGAGGGCTGTTTCAACAATAATATAATAATAGACCCATAGATTGAGTGACATGTAATCTACGAACGATATTCACCGGTGGTGGGACCTCTGTACAAACCCACCCAAAACGTGGAGAAACTCTTATCTTCATGAAATATTAAAAAAACCATCACCTTGTCTTAAAATATTTAAAACCGGTTTTTTGTCAGCACCTAACACAATAAAAGAATGTTTTCCACATTCCTATGTTAGATGTGGAGCACTAAAAAATTCTTTCCACCACCCCTAGAACTAATGAAGCTTGAATGCTTGGAATAGATAGATACATATTCTCCTGGTTATTCCCTCAACTTGGTTCCACTTTTGAATCTCGAAACATCTTTGGCGCCCAAAAGAACACACCGTCCCTCATTTCTTCTTCCCTCCTTGATCCACAAAAGCGGTTAGCTCAGTCATCCACTTTCTGCTACTTCTTCTTTCTCATACGTCTGTTAATCTATCATGGCACCCGAAAGTGGACTGAAACGAGCAAGGAGAAGTATCTCATCTGTTGTGTTGTATAACATAAAAGACGAGAACAAAGAATGGATTCCCCAAGTATACAGGAAGTACTCTTGGGTCACTATGCAGCCAGGAAAACGAGGCCACTACCGAGTGAAGGGAAAGGCATCTGAAGACTTAGCCAAACATTGGAAAGGAAGGATCCTTGACTTTAAGATGGCACTAGGAGGGAAAACTGTCAAAGAAGTGTTGATCCAGCATGTATTCATGCAAAAAGAGATCAACGTGGGACCATTGGAAGGACTTCCAAGACACAGACCACATTGTAAGTGCTTGTGTTTTGTATTTCAATGTTGCAAATAAGGTGATTGATATACATTTTTCTGCCTTGCACAGATTTGTACCCATCCAATCTTCAGGAGTGGGAGCCTGCACAATGCTTGACGGGATTCTTGAATGTCGTACATGGTGAGGTGGGGGAACTTCAATATGAAGGTCGTGCACCAAGTGATCTCGCAAGAAGTAGAACATATTTCTATGACTCATTTTATACCTTGCCCACTCAATCGAGTCGACATGGAAAGTTGGAATGTATTCCGTTGCCCGCACTTGATAGTCCTGAGTGGCCATTGCTTAACACAGAAGTGATAGAGTCATACAGGACCAAAATGTTTAATGATATTAAATGTGCTATGAAGCCTAGCATTGGTGCAAGAAATGTCCACTTAAGTTTGTTTGTTCCAATTGCATGCTTTGTTCATTTATTTTCTGATTGTAAACAATTGAGAAAAACTAGAACAACTTTTGTGTGCAAAGATATAGATGAAGCCTGGGTTGAGACAAAGATTGGAGAGTGAAATCATCAAAGGGAGATGATTTGATCGAATGTCGATTGAACACCTCCGACATTGCATTTCGGTGAGTGTTATGACATTAAATGTATTTTTGTGAAACAGTTACAATGCTTATTTGATTATACTCAAAAAATTATCCTAATGATATTTTGGAATCAGATACTATATTGTCAGGCAACATCTGTGCATGTCATTTACTTATAGAAGGTGGCGATGGATCAACAACAACTGGGAAAGTATGGACCAAGATACAAGAGATGGCAACCACTCTTGCTTGATAGATATAGTTATGATTCGACAGTGTCACCCATCTTTGACATTGGAAGTGGAAGAGAATTGGACTCTCGAATATGTTAGGAAGGAATTAGAAGTAGCTATTCAGAATCCTCCAGATCAATTTTGCTTCAAGCTCGATGGTCAGAAGCTAAGTAAAAGAAGAGAGCATCAAATCATTTGTAAAGATGTTGCAGCCCCACATGAATTGGAGGCACTAGAAGATATATGATGTGACCATGTATACGGTGACAATGTATTTTCCATATGCAATAAACTTATCTATTCAGAACATTGCTTTTGTAATGCTTTATTGTTTAAAATAATGTAATGAAGGCAAAAATTCCCCAATTGAATTTTTATGTACACAAAAAAGGCTTAAAGTAAGAAAACAAGCAGTGAAGGAACACAGTAGCAAATTTGATCCTCTGATTTTCAAATTAAAAGTGCATTTACAATTGATGTTCTCTCTCCAATAACACTAAATATGTGCAAAAAAATATAAATGTACATGTATAGCTGCATATTTACAAACGTACATTTGTTGGAAGAAGGAAAAAACTATTTATTACTGGAACCCATAGGTATCGGCTTCAGGATGGAGCCATGGCTCTTCTCCCAAGTACGGAGCCCATGTAAGAGGCTCAGGGGGGCCTATCCCCCCTCGTGGATGGGATGAAGTCCACTGGGCCGTCTGGAGGCATAACTTCAGCGACCTCGATCAATTTCGTAATCGTTTCCTCCCTAAACGTTTGGACGTCTAGGTCCACGTAGCGAGACATTGATGGAAACTGCCATCACAATTCATCAAGGCATAAATAAGATCAACATGACAATATACAAGAAGATAAACAAGAGTACGCATGCGTATGGGAGCTGAAAAATGCTTACATCCTCTGAAGGGAGCTAAAAAATGCTCCGTAGCAACATTGCATTAAGTGCAACCCTCCACCCACAGCTGTAACCATCTTCTTGTTTGGGGACACTAACCCTTCGGATGGTCGATCGATCCAGGGTGTCGATGTCCATGCTCAAGCTCTCGTAAGCTGCCATTAGTTTCCTGACACCACTGTAAACAAAGACCAATCATTATCCTAATCAATCCGGACTTCTAACTCAAACAATAATATGTATCTTAATGATTTTTACTTACAGCAAAACATTGCCATGGACACCAGATGTCAAATTTGCAAGGTAAATGACATTGTCTTGCACATCGACTAGTACAAGACTCCAATGGGAACTGCATCACATCCAAATAGATTTCTATTAGTTTCAATCCAAAGGAAGCACTATATAACTCGTGTATGGTGATTCATATAAACATCATGCAAGAGAGATAGAGAGACAAACTCACTTTTCATGATATGCCAAAAAAAATACTCGAGCATTGTCCAGCTGGACCTCCCGAAACCAGTTCAGCACATCGAGGTACGAAACTGACTCTACTAGAAACAGTGTTGAGACCAGTGAATCAATCTGAAACACTCGTTGCTGTACATCCCCGGGCAATTGCGAAATAACAAAACTTCACAAGGAAACATATCAAGAGTGAGGCATAAACTTTAAGAGCCAAGAATGAAAAATTGTGGGAGGACAGAGAAAAGAGTATACCTTAAAACACATCTGAGCACTTTGTCGTTGACTTCAGTTTTAGGATCAAACAAAATGTTTATTTCCTCAGCATGAATCGAGAAATAACATCTATGCCCTCTAATATTAAAGGGTACATAGAACTCCGACAACAAAAATTGCAGCGCCTCCCGATTCATAGCGTGGAGTGCGCGAACATTTTCCCTTTTTGTTTGCAATGCAAGCATTGCAGCTTGATGTTCCCTTTGAGCGCTTGTCATTAAATTTGCCCGAGTCTGATGTTCATGATCTGGACCTCCCTCGGTCACCTCTTCAATTCTCACTTTTGTACAGGACGGACATCCAAAATTTGTAACATTCATTCATCAGTAAACGTAACTGGTCTAAGTAACTTATCGTATCTGAAACGAAGGGCTACTAGGCTGAAAAAATCTTTGTTCATCACTGTCACCCTGTGTGCATGGGCAGCAAGAACGTAACTATCCAAAAAAAATTCGATCATCCAATCTTCTGTGGCCTCCTGCAAGCAAAACAGGGCCGATGCCTTCCACCTAAACAAAATTCCATTTTGCTCACAAATTCTCCTGGCAAGCCTCTGGAAAGGCAATCTTGGAATAGCAGCTTTGACGGGTGCTTCATAAACTTTGTGATTTCTCGCAGAGCTGACGAATGCTCTGTGAAACGCCTTAGTCTAGGTTGCGTTTTGGATAATCGGGAAGGACTGCTTGATTTCCTCGATCTTGAGGCTTTGAGAGTGCCCATCTTCTTTCCAGTAGATGAGGGAGCTGCATTATCAATGGGTCTAGCTGTATGCCTTACACGAGCCATCTGAAAATGCAAGAAAGAGCAAAAAACTTAGCTATTCAGTAGTACACGATTAACAATTCACCATAAAGTGAGAGAGGGTGGCCAAGAAAGCAATATGCACTTCCTTGCGTTATGGTGAATCCATTCACCATAATGCAAGACCGAAACACAATAATCCTCCTCGCATTATGGTGAATTAATTGACACCAATAAGAGGCGGATTATCGTGCATCCTTTGAGCTTTGATCTTGCGTTATAGTGATTTGATTCACCATAACGCGAGACTAAGAGCCAATCAAAGCAAAACAATCCTCCTCGCGTTATAGTGAATCGATTTACTACAACGGGAGGAGGATTCTCGCGAATCTCTTACCATTCCGTCTTGCATTTTGATGATTCGATTCACCATAACACATAGAGCCGTATTGAGATTCTAATGACTCGTCGTCTGCTTTATGGTGAATTGAATCACCATGGCAGAGGGCAAACAGTCGAAGAGAAAACAATGGCAAAGGGAAAACAGTCGAAGGAAAAATAAAACAATCAAGGAATATACAAGAAACTCACAAAACAATCAAGTAATACACTTCCATCACATTCTATGAGTGGGAATGGATGGAGATTGTCGTGTAGGAGGTGAATTAATTGACACCAATAAGAGGTGGATTATCGTGAATCCTTTGCCCTTTGGTCTTGCGTTATAGTGAATCGATTCACCATAACGCGAGACTAAGGCCAGTCAAAGCAAAACAATCCTCCTCGCGTTATAGTGAATCGCTTTACTATAACGGGAGGAGGATTATCGCGAATCTCTTATCATTCCATCTTGCATTTTGGTGATTCGATTCACCATAAGACATGGAGCGTATTGAGATTCTAATGGCCCATCGTGTGCTTTAAGGTGAATCGAATCACCATGGCAGAAGGCAAACAGTCGAAGAAAAAACAATGACAGAGGGAAAACAGTCGAAGAAAAAACAAAACAAACAAGCAATATACAAGAAACTTACTAAAACAATCAAGTAATATACAAAAACTTACAATTCTTGCGTGAGAATGGATGGAGACTGTCGTGTAGGAGGTGGAATATTGGTTCAGTACTGTGGCGGTAGTAGTCAGAAGTCACCTGGAGGCAAGCAGGAGGACAGACAAGGCAAAATCGATAAGAGGACGAAAAGGTGGCATGATTAACGGCTTTGATTAGTCTTTAGAGCGAACACACGTGCTGGCGGGCTGCCAGGGCGACTAGGCAGCGCTGACGTGTCGCATAGCATTAAAAAGGGCTTTGATTAAACTTTGTAGCTTGTACACATGCTAGGTACATGGCGGGCTACCACATGGCATTCATGGAATGGCGGGTGAAAACGCGGCACTGACGTGTCACATAGCATTAAAAATGGTTTTTAATTGCTTCTCTAGGATACCCATCTTATTTATTGCCTCTCTTGGAGTTCGTATTCTCATTTATCTCCCCACCAACGGCCTTCATCTCCATCAACGAGACTGACTATCTCCTCCAACCCTCCTTCATCAATCATCCTCCTTCATCCTCCTGTATCAAACATCAAACACAAACCTCCAACCTCCTTCATCTCCATCAAAGATAACAACAAACTCCTTCATCTCCATCTCCTGCGACGTTTGTATACAATTCGTTTTCCTGGTATTTTTATCTCTTTTGTGCTTCCTTCTTCTTTTGTTATTTCGTTCTTTTTGTTTCATTCGTGCAAAACTCCTTGCTTTGTCTTTTCATCGCGTTAAGGTGAATTGAAAACCTATGACTCCTCGCCTTATGGTGAATTGACTGCGAAGAAGACTATTTTAATTCGTTTGACACCTCCTCTCTCAGTATGGAATTCACCATAACGTAAGAGGCGGGACCAAAGGATGAAAAAGTCATCATGTTGCAGTGAATCAATTCACCATAACGCGAGCGAAGGTCCCATAGGAAGCACAATATTCCTCCTCGCATTATGGTGAATCGATTCACCATAACGCGAGAAGAGGTCCTTGACTAAGCTGCAATTTTATTTGCATTAGGGAAAATAGATTCACTACAATGCGAGGAGGAATACCTGGATTCCTTTGGCATCTCCTCTCGCGTTATGTTGAATCCATTCACACCACACAGAGATTTGTTGTTTAAGACCGACTGTCTCTTGATTCATTGCTTGAACTAATATTTTCCATGTCTTATCTACACCCTTGAATTCAGCCATGGCGCAAGTTCAAGTCGAGTTTGATGTGGACGAAGAGATTAAAGAAACACCTGCAACTCTGTTGTATGACTTCCTCTACAAATGTCGACGTCATGATTTGCACCCTGCAATTTCGTTGATGTTCAATTGCGATTTTTCTCTGGAGGATACATTTTCTAGCCATCCCGGATACTTTGAAGAGGCAAAGCAAGAGTTTGATGAGCTCACAAATGAAGAACCAATGATGATTGATGGGAAAAATCACATTCATTTTAATCTCAAGGTGTCGCCGGAGAAGAAGTAGAGGTTAAACAGGGATTGGCACAAGGTACCATGTGATAAGAAGAGAGCTTTGCTATGCCCTTTTCACAAAAGAAAATGCCGCTTGATGGAATACTCTTATGCCTTCTTATGCTTCTTCACATGAACGTGCAATTAACAGATGAAGAATGTACAAAGCCGCATGCAACAAATGAAAGTGAAGACACGGTTTCTCATCAGGCTAGTCCCACCGTTGAGGATGTTGCTGAAGAGGAGGACACTCCTCATGTGATTGAGGAGTTCAATGTTGAAGAAGAGAGGAAGCTCAGTTCGGCGGTTGATATTGAGGCAGTGAGAGAACAAAACACTGATATAGGTCAGCTTGTGATTGAATCAGATGACGCCTCCCCCATTCCAATGCCATTACTCCCCTCCTACCAAGTAGGATATTCAGAGTATATATTGCTGACAGACATACAACATGTATTTAACTTAAGGGAGTGTTGAGATATCGAGCTTGTCTAGCGAGGCGGTGGCCACTGATGACCCGCCTGGGGGATAGGCCTGTTGCATGCAAATGAAGATCAATACAAGGATGCAACAAAAAAAGATACTTAGGGCTCTTGTAGAGAGTTCCACTTTGTAGATGTATGTGAGAGAGGGCTTCACAATAATCCCACATGGGAACTTTTGAGAGTTCTAGAATTTTTGTATAAAAGGTGGCTCATTTGAGAGCATGGACACATTGGGCAAACTCATGTTTGAGCTCTCTTGAGACTAGCTCTCCCTCTTCTTCCATAGAGGTGCAAGCTCTTCTCACTCCCCATCAACATTGTTGTAAGTTCTATTCTTTTGTTAATTCAATGCAATGAGTGATGTTTGTCTCTCTTCTCATGTCTATTCTCTAGTATGCATGTTTCTTTGTTGATAGCTTCAAGGTTTGTGTGCATGCTAGGGAGTAAGATCTTGAGAATGAAGGATGCTTTGAGCTTGTGTATGCAATAGCTTAGCTTTCTTCTTGTTTGGATGTATGGATGAGTGGAATGTGGAGTTGAGTGAGCAATAGCAAGATTGAGCTTGAGTGTGTGTTGAGTCTATGTCATTAGTAGTAGTTTTCTTAGCATTCTCTCCATCAAATGGATAAGCTTTTGTGCACCAGTACGGGTTGAATCCCTAGCTCCGAAAAGGATGCAAATCCCATTGGATTGAGCTAAGTGTGGATCATAATACTCTTGCTACAAGTGAGAGAGTTTTTTTCGTCTCTCCATTGGCGCCGCTGCCGGGGAGAAGACTCAAAACCGGTTGAGAAGCTTGCATTACTACCACTATTTCTTTTTATTTTGAGGTTTAGGGCATTGAGTGTGTGATCTCAAGGGCGCCTTGTGTGTTTTCATTTTTTTGATGAGAAGCAAGAAAAAAATTTAAACCCCATTGCGGTTGAGTAATCCCGCCATTAATCAGAATTTAAGTACTTTCTATTTTTGTATTTTTGCTAGGATTGGCAAGAGGTAGGTTGAAAGCATAGGAGGCGGCCTTTCTTTTATTGTTTTGATTTGTTATTGTGAGGAGAGGCGTCTCCATAAGCGCAGCAAAGAAAAAAATAAATAGACATATATATATATATATATCTATCTATTTATATATATATATATATACGTGCATCTGTTGGGCGGCCAGCTGTAAGCTGTAGCAAGGCGGCTTAATATATATATATATATATATATATTATACATTAATGTGAAAGAGCGCTGCATTGAGTGCTGCAGGCAGCGTGGAGTCGAGGTGGCCGCAAGAAGAAAAAAGTGAGGCTGTGGGCGGCCGGCTGGGAGTGGAAGCGAAGCTGTGGCTGCGTCCAGCTGGAAGTGAAGGCGTAGCAGTGGCTGCGTCGGCAGGCAGTGAAGGTGGGCGCAATCAAAGCAAAGGCGTAGGCGGCTGGAGTAGAAGTGGGAAGCGAAGGCAGCTTTAATATATATATATATATATATATTAAACATTTACGTGGAAGGCATCGTCTGCGGTCCTCTGCAACTGGAGCGAAGGCATAGGCGGCCAGTTGAGAGTGGCCGAGCGAAGGCGTAGGCGGACGAGAGCGAAGGTGTTGGAATAGCGCCTGCAGAGCCGACAGCAGGCATAGGCAGGTTGAAGCTAACGAAGGTGGCTGCAACCGAGCAGCAGGCTGGTCAGCAGTGGGAGAGACGATGAGCGAGGACACGACGGCGTTGGCATAGGCGAGTAGAAGCCTGCAGACAGCCGACAGCAGAGAATGGGCAGACGGTAGAAAGTGCAAGTAGCTGCAGCGAGTAGAAGCACTGGTTGAAGGCGGTGAAGACGAAGCATTGAAGGCGCACCTGCAGCGAGAAAGTCGGCGAGCGGTGAGCGGCGAAGCGACGGATAAGGTTAGTGGATTTTCCATTTTTTTTTATTTTATTTTTTTCATGTTTTTTTTTATTTTTAAATAAAAAATAAAAAAATAATATTTTTTAAAAAAAAAGAAAAAGAGATTAAAAAAGAAAAAGAATAAAAAAGAATAAAAAAAGAAAAAAAAAGAAAAACAATTAAATTGAGAAAAAGAAATTAAAAAAATAAAAAATAAAAATAAAAAATAAAAAAATTAAATTTTTTTTTAAGGAGTCCATATTGTTTGCATATTTTTTATTTTTCATTTCTGTAATTTTTAGCATAATTAGAGTGATTTGCATTGTTTTAACTTTTTGTTATTAAAAAAAAGACAAAAACAAAAACAAAACAAAACAAAACCAAAAAAAAAGAAGAAGAAAAAACAATTTTTATTTTTGTATTTTGAAACCATTGTTCATCAGTTAAATTTTTGCATAATTAAGGTAGCTTGCATTTTTTATTTTTTATTTTTTTAGAATTTTTGTAAATGATGCATAATTAGTAAATTCATATTTTTTATATTTGGCACGAAATTTATAAGTTTAAAAAAAACAGACAAAAAAAATAAAACAAAAAAAAAGGAGAAAAAAACAAAAGAAAACTAAAGAAAATTTAAAAAAAAAGATAAAATTGAGTGTTTTTTAGGAGTCTACTTTTTTGCATAATTTGTAATTCTTCATTCTTTAATTTTTTTGCATAATTAGTTTAACTTGCATTTTTTAAATTTTTGTAACTTTGTGCATAATTAGTATTTTTTTAGTGTGATTCATAATTTTTGTGTTAAAAAAAGTAAAAATCATAAAATCATAAAATCATTAAAAAAACATTTAAAAAACAAATAATAAAAAAATAGGATAGATAGTACACTACACATATTCTTTTTAGTTGCCTTTAGTGGTTAGGTAGGGTGAAAAATATATATATATATATTCATATATATATATATATATATATATATATATTTCTATTAAAAAAAACAAAACACAAAAAACAAAAACAAAACGACACAAAAACACATAAAAAAACCAAAACAAAATTTTGACCTTATGCACTTGCGGTCGGGACGTTGTGTAGATTCTGCCATAGGACCTAGGGCACCTTCTAGAGTGCCTACGCAAGAAAGTGGGACCCAATCGGTAGGCAATTTGGCAGATATTGCTGAAACCCTGTCTGAATCCCAATCCGATACCCTTTTCTCCAGAACAACTAGTTCATTGTCCATGGACAATCTAGGGCCGACAAATAGTCATCCCGTAGCCCCAAATAGGACACCCTCAAGATCCTTTAATCCATTTGAAGCCGACACCATGGGGTTAACACTTAATGTGAGACTCCAATATGTCTACACAAATGCTCAAGGAGCTGAGATCTTTAGGGACCCACAACAACGGTATCTTGTTAAGATCGCCGACTTTTTCTCAGAACTTGATAGAGCACCTTTAGTCAATGACCAAGGTAACATGTACATGGGTGGAGATGGTGTTCGCTACGAAGTCACCTACCATCCAGAAAAGGTAGACAAATTAGGGGAGCTCTCTAAAACCGAGTTCTTAGACTTATCAGAACTTTCCAGAGCAAGGGAGTCTAGAGATGACTGGCTCACTGAGCCGGACATGCCTGGACCATCCAATGCCCAGTCCTCAAAGCCATCCATAGATGATTTACTTCTTGCAGATCTAAATTTGGAAAGGGATAGGAAAGGCAAGTGTAAACTGGATCAGGGGGCTGAATGCCAATGGGAGTTTGTATGACAAATTCCTGTGAGACAAAGGTCTTACAGGATGACCCACTTCAAGAGGTCTATAAGGACTCGTTAGAGGGATATTATGCCACGACTAAATTGCCACAGCTAGATCTTCCTCTAGCTCATGTGGTGGTAGTTGAGAAGCTTGCAGGACACATGAACAGAATAGTTGATAAATGGGCCAATGAATACCGAACCTTAGATTGGAAGGAGATTCGGGAACTCACGTGGAAAGGACAACCATTATTCATGGAAGTGTTCTCAACAAATACAGCCAAACCAGGAGAGACAGCCTTTCTTGGAGAAACTGTTGCTCCTCCCCTACGAGAGTTCACTAGAGAGGGACCTTCAACATCTAAGTGGACCACTGCTAGTAGCCCAACTCTAGCACCAAGATATCGTCCTACACCAAATGTGCGACCACAGGTCACACCACACCAACATCTTTCTCACTATGACAATCAGAGGGTAGGGGAGCCAACTCGGCCTCCTATAAATGCACCTCCTAAAATGAGGGCGACAAGATCTTTGGAGGGGTTTGGTGAGGCTGGTAATAGGGTACCCACACCAATTTTGGAAACATATAGACCATCTTTCCAAAGAGAGGAACAATTCCCACTAAGAGCGAGAGGCCGTAGGCCCTATGACGAGTATTCAAGACAAGTAAGACCATCAACTCTTCAGAAACTGGTAAAGAAGTATGAAGGGTCGGGAGATCCATACGACCATGTAGCAGCATTTAGGCAAGCAGTTCGAGCTGAGCAAGTGGCTGATAAGCATACTCAAATTGAAGGCTTTGGACTCACTCTTGAAGGAAAAGCCCTGGCTTGGTTTCAGGCATTAGAGGCTTCAGACAAATCTTCTTTGCGAGTTTTGGAAGAGAGATTCATTGCTGCTTTTTCCTTGATGGGAATTCAACATGACACGGTAGCACACATCTACTCTTTCAAGCAAGGAGAGAATGAGAGTGTTAGAGACTGTGTAAATAGAATGAAGCAGTACATTAATCGTTGCCCAGAAGATGAGAAGCCCGCCCAAAGTCGATTAATTTCTCTCTTCTTAAAAGGACTCAAAAATTCGACACTGCATACACATCTCTATGCGAAGAAACATACAAATTTCAATGAGTGTTGCCATGATGCTATGGATTTCACCGATAACTTCAAGTTCCAAGATGGTTCTGGCCCAGAGGTGAAACCTAGAAATCAATGGGGTGATGACCAAAGTTCAGGGTCTAGCGCGCTAGTAAATCCAGACCAGATAGCTAACCTAGTACTAAGGAGATTGGGACAGACCTATCGTCCACCCATGCAGCCACAACAACAGCAGCAGAGAATGCGGAGTATACTTCCTACATGTCCTCATCTTTGTGGAGCATGTGGCGGTGACCATAAAACAGAGGACTGTAATACCTTTTCTCCTCTAGTCACAAACCAACCCACAAAGAAGTGGTGCCAAGCCTGTGCTTGGAACTTTACTCACACCACACAGGATTGTACTCGCATTGCGAGAATGAGACAGGAACGTGAGCAGTCGAGGAGTGGAGTGGCTCCACAAATGTATCAACAGTATACTAGTTTTGAACGTAAGCCACCGATGACACAAGAACAAGCACGACCTGTTCTTGGTGCTCAACCTCCTGCTCCAGGGACTGCTCCTGTGAGGGTTGTCGACTACGACAATTCAAATATGTGTAGAGACTTGGTAAACCCAGGCTATGTGGAGGAAGAATATGTATCATATTCATCCAAAGAAAATATCTTTGAAAGTCCCGCATACCCAAGCCCAGCACTGGACGCTCAATCAGGGGAACAAAACTCTTTAATGTTGCTAGGCGGCTACCAACCTAGGACTCCAGGCCCCTCAGGTCAATGGCAGCCAAGGAAAGTAGAGGCCAAACCAATGGGCCCCTGTTATGAGTGCGGAGAACCCCATTGGGCTCGCGATTGTCCACATCGCTCTAGGCAAGCATCTCGATCCAATACAACAGTACAACAGTTTCCACCAATTGAAAGATATTGTCTAGGGTGTTGTGTAGAACACTTCCCAAAGGATTGTCTGCTGAAACCACATGAGGAAGGCACCTCTCAACCAAAGATCTCACTTAACCTTGTAGGGGCAGTTCCATCACCACCTTCATCTGAGAATGATGATGTCGTGCCACTTAGAGTCATGACTAGATCACAGACACGAAATGCAGAAATGCAAACTGATGAGACACCTCGAACTAGGGATGCAAAGACAAATCTAGTGGACAAGACCCTACAGTCCAATAGAAAAAAGACCACTAGGAGGAAGAAGAACCGAAACAAGCGAACTAAAAGTGCATCCACTAGTTCTAAAGAAGCCTCAAAACAAAACATGAAGGATAAAACTTTTACATCCCAAGACAAATCTAGTGGACAAGACCCTACAGTCCAATAGAAAAAAGACCACTAGGAGGAAGAAGAACCGAAACAAGCGAACTAAAAGTGCATCCACTAGTTCTAAAGAAGCCTCAAAACAAAACATGAAGGATAAAACTTTTACATCCCAAGAAGTGCATAAGGAACATCAACCTCAACCTGTGCCTAGTGCTAAACAAGATGAGGCTAGTACGACTGAGGATAGTTCTGGGGGCTCTGTTTTTGTGGATAAAGTGAATGAGACTCTAGAGGCCATCATTGATGCTCATAGAAGTCGCATTACAGCCTTATCTGAGCTACCCAAGAAGCTTCAAGAATACCCAAACCCTCGTGAGGAGAAGATCAATCTAGCTGTACATCAGCAACTCATTAGGGAAGCTCAGTCAATACTTGAGGGACCACCACCACCTATTCCTCGGGGCCCGACCTCTCTTAAGCCAACATTAGAAACCATACCAGAAGTGTCGTCAAGTCGAGAGATGAAAAGTGAACTCATTTCACAAGCTCATAGCGAAAGATCGGCACCAATTAACACTCCATTGAAAGAAGGAAATCTACCATCACCTAGCCTTGTCTTCCCATGCAATGATGAAGTTATTGATGCTAATGAGGACATGGCAAATGAGATGTGGGCCGCAGTAACTGAGAAAATTAATGAGAACATGTCTTCTGTTAGTTCGCCTCCATTCTCTGAGGTGGATTTTACCAGAGGCACGGAAAACAACTTGGGACGCCCAAGCATCCAAGAGGAAGTTCAAACAATTGTTTCTCCTAGAAGTAAGCATACAATGAAAACCTTACCATCATATCTGGGAGAATATGAGAACTGTTCTCAAACCTTGAGGATACCCTCCATGCATAAAAGGTTGACAAAGGAGAAAGATATGAGTATGGTGCAGGCTATTTTGTCAGCACCAGTGGCTTGTACCTTACCTTTGCTTGATTTGATAAAAAGTCGACCTGAGTTGTGGAATGATATTGCCACATGTTTGTCAGAGCAGGTATTGCTACAAAAGGGTTACCATGAGTGTACTATACACCCTGAGACAAAGCATGTAATGCCAGTTCCTATCAACAAAGTAGGAAAATTTTGTGAAGACGATCAGGGAAATGCTACCCTCCCATTAGAAGTGCGAAAAGTATCTTCAACTGCAATACTTGATAGTGGCGCAGGAGTGGGCATTGTGACACGGTCCATTTGGGAAAAATGGGACAAACCAGCTATTAGGAGTACAAGGATGCGCTTGCAGCTAGCAGATGGAAGCTTAGAACATCCCCTTGGGCTGCTCGAGAACGTATTGGTCACCACATGTGGGATTGAATATGAGCACACCTTTGCAGTAGTGGATTTTGGAAAACATCCAAACTACGAAGTGATATTGGGTAGACCATTCATGCGACAATTTAAAATGATACAAGATTGGGGATACAATTACTTGTACCTCCGACATGATTCTGTCATCACAAGGGTCAACCTAAGGAATCACTTATATCGTGATGTAACAAGGTCTCCAATAGATGAGTTTGATTCTGCTTCATCTGAGGGCTCAAGAGTTACATTGTCAGATGGGCGAGAAGATCTATGGATGTGTGGAGCCTCATGTAGGGATTTCAACACAGAGAGACTTAAGGGTAATCGAAGTGTATCAGACGAGGCATACATTCCACAACCCTTCCTTGAGCATTTAATTGATCCACTAGAATGGAGTCAAGTCCTTGCAACATTATCAACATGTGCTTTACCGAAGCCAATTCGATTTTGTGACTCAGATGGATATGATATTATTCCTATACGAATGGTACAACCACGTGACCTTCTAGATGATTTGTACTATAGGAATGCATCCACAACAGCACTGCATGTTGAGGAAGGATCTGCTAATCCACGAGCTATATCGTGTCAAAAGGGTGGTGTTTCTACCTTACACAAAGCACTTTCAAAATCTGCTATTGAAACTCCAAAACAAATGATGTGGATAATTGATGAGTACTCAAGTGAGGGTCATGGCGGCTGGCATGTTCCAACTACTCTAGTTGCCGCTCAAAGAAGGCCAGGCAAGAAAGAATTATCAATGTGGCTACCCAAAGATGCGTACAAACTTGTACCATCTAGTCCAGTTGCCAAACCTCCTAAAAAGCACATCATTTCCAAGCCTAAACCTCGGATTGTTAATCGATGGGTCCCAAAACATGTGCTCAAAGCACAAGGTTATTATGAGGGTGCAACAGCAATTTGGCTTCCAAAATGCCATGCTTTGCTAGGGGTAAATGAGTGTTTCAAAAAGATTCCAAAAGCCACCCTTGATTTTCCATATCAGTGGGTGCAAAAGACATCAACACAAATTTTTCAAGAAAGGAAAGGGGGCTGTGATAGCACCTACATATCTACTTGTGTTGATCTTCCTAAAACATGTATTGAAACACCTGTTGTCCCGATTTCTCCTTGTTACATACTTCAACCATCAACTGGTGTACCTACGACAAGTCCAAATGAGTCTCATTTGAGCATAGATTCTAGCATTTCAATGCCTAAATCATCTTATCTTGCTCAAATTCCAAAACAATTGATAAAATTCGCACCCAAGAAGGACATACCTAAAACCAAAGATAATGCATTAACACTACAAATGAAGCTCTTTGGTAGATCAATGTTTGAATAGTGTGGTGCCTTACGCCTTTAAAGGATTATGTTCTTTTTGAGATGATCTCCACCACCAGCGCAAGGGTAAGTTCAGTGACTCCACAATAAGATCGACAAGCCAGGGCACTTTTCTCCCATTGGGTTTTTTCCCCTCGGCTATATTCGGTGATTGGCACCACTAACAAATTTTATTCCTTTGTTTTCCTTTTTGTTAATAAAACTTTTTGCATAGATCTCAGCTTAAAAAGAGCATCAAACACGCCCCAATAGTCCACCTATCGTGCAAACAAACTAGGAAGGGGGGAGACATGCTACGCTTACAAAGATCAAGGAGGAGTAATCTGCACAAAATCAGCAATGCATCAATGCAAACATCAACAGGGCACTACAACAGGTGTATTCAAATCTTAATCTCTACTTCTTTTTGTGCTCTTATCTTTCGAATATATGGTTTGCATGTTCACACAACATTGGCTGGTTTGAGTTTTTGATTAGTTGTTAAAATATGGTGAGTGAGTTCTAGAGTCTTAGAAGACTTAGTAAAAGATATTTCTATCTAAAGACAGTGTAGGATATATACCAATGGAGTATGCCAAGTACTTATGTTTTCAAGGTATATTAGTTATTCCTAGTGGTAGTTACCTCTTAGATATGAGCTAGGTGCTAGGAGTCATAAAAATTTATAAAAAAATTATACCCTAAAAAAAATATGTACAAAGTAAATTGAGACATGAAGTGTCTACCGCCATGTGAAATGCTTGGTAGGACCTGAGGTTGTCTTAGCACCTTGGGGCCGATGCCTTGGTTTCCATGGGGTGAACACTGATGTCTAAAAACTTCAGGAGAAGAACTTTGAGGAATCTATCGCCTTGATAGATGTTGGTAGGACTCGGGGGTACACTATGGGCCCTCAAGACCGATGCTTTCATCTTCATGGGGTACTCCTTAGGTCATAAAAGAAAGAAAAAGGGTCTGTCGCCCTTGAGATACTTAGCGGTCTTTAGATTCTCTTGGCGGAGGTCTCTGGGCCAATGCTTGGGTCTCTTTGGGATAGAAACTTAATCTTTATCACCTTCTACACACATATCAAGAGATATCCAAAAAAAAAAAAAAAGAGAGAGTCCCAATCACCTTTGCTCATATTTAGGAGTAGGGTTGCCACTTAGGAATAACTTACATACTTATAGGACATTGAGACTGCGGTCATAACCGGCGGTGTACAAAGCACACTTGCCTTTGCATAGCATTATCTACTACTTAAGTCTCACTTTGACTAGTCTTTACTCACCTATTTTAGTACTCATTAAAACTTTAATCAGCCCTGCACTTATATGCTCACGTGTGAAGTTATCATTGCTGATTTTTCTTTTCTTTTCTTTTTTTTCAATAAAAGACTTTAATGTATCAATTGTTTTTTGTTGCAGCTCTTGCTACTACCGCGCTCGAGGACGTGCGCAAAATAGGAAGGGGGGAGTGTTGCATGCAAATGAAGATCAATACAAGGATGCAACAAAAAAAGATACTTAGGGCTCTTGTAGAGAGTTCCACTTTGTAGATGTATGTGAGAGAGGGCTTCACAATAATCCCACATGGGAACTTTTGAGAGTTCTAGAATTTTTGTATAAAAGGTGGCTCATTTGAGAGCATGGACACATTGGGCAAACTCATGTTTGAGCTCTCTTGAGACTAGCTCTCCCTCTTCTTCCATAGAGGTGCAAGCTCTTCTCACTCCCCATCAACATTGTTGTAAGTTCTATTCTTTTGTTAATTCAATGCAATGAGTGATGTTTGTCTCTCTTCTCATGTCTATTCTCTAGTATGCATGTTTCTTTGTTGATAGCTTCAAGGTTTGTGTGCATGCTAGGGAGTAAGATCTTGAGAATGAAGGATGCTTTGAGCTTGTGTATGCAATAGCTTAGCTTTCTTCTTGTTTGGATGTATGGATGAGTGGAATGTGGAGTTGAGTGAGCAATAGCAAGATTGAGCTTGAGTGTGTGTTGAGTCTATGTCATTAGTAGTAGTTTTCTTAGCATTCTCTCCATCAAATGGATAAGCTTTTGTGCACCGGTACGGGTTGAATCCCTAGCTCCGAAAGGGATGCAAATCCCATTGGATTGAGCTAAGTGTGGATCATACTACTCTTGCTACAAGTGAGAGAGTTTTTTCCGTCTCTCCAAGGCCCCACACTTACACCACTGGCATGGTTGGTGAGATCATGGGAGATATGCGGCCAGTGGGATGACAGGCTGTGTGACAGCCATTCTAGAGACTGGCATAGTTATAGCGCCAGCTCATTTAGTCGGGTTCACACTATAGAGAACCCGTGTATGTATTGGTTGAGTACCTTTCATATTATGTGTACTCTTATCTTGTATATGGTGTGTTAAGTGTTGAGTAGAGAAGAGGAAGATTTTCAGCCTCTCACCTTGTGTGTTCTCTATTAGGGTTTTGTGAGTGTGTGTGTGTGCTTGCAAGAGCTCAAGCTCTCTTCCCCCCTGTATCTTTTCATGGTATCAGAGCCTGGTTCGTGCTAAGGGCCGAGCTGCAAGCAAGAGAACCACAGGAAGTGGTACGAGGGTAAGAGCTTCAACTACTCTTCCCTATTGTGTTGGTGACTACACCCTTGTCGAGAGCTCTACGGGAGGCACCGGCAAACGGTCTCTGATTGAGGAGCTTTCTTCGTGGGAGTAAAGCTATAGGGCAACTATACAGTCCTTCGGACTAAAATTTTCGGGCCAAAAACGCGTTTCGGGCGCGTCTGGACCTCCATTTTTCAGAAAGCAGGCGATTTCGAGCACTGCGGGTAAGTCATCGATTCTCTGCAGAACTCTGTTTTAAGAATTGCAGGAAGACAGATTGACTGTGCAGACACTGTGGGTGCTGCAAAGAGGTCTACAGTTGCCATTGGGTGTATATATGCACATTGAAGTCACTGGTTGTGACATTTGAGAGTACTACAGTACCGCTGTGCAAAAAATACATCAGTTTGTGCAGATAAACCAGAGTGCAGTTTCTGGTAAAATTGTGTGTTTGGCAAGATATCTAATGATGGCATAACACAGATTGTGGCTGAGAAGCTGGATAAGAATAACTTCCATGCTTGGAGGTTCAGGTTGACGAATTTCCTGATGGGAAAAGGCTATTGGGACTACATAGAAGGTGAGATGAAGAGGCACCGGAGATACCGGATATAAATCCGACTGCTGCAGCAGATGTGAAAGAGTTTAAAGACTGGAACCAAGGAGCCAGGAAAGTAATGTATTGGCTTTCCATTAGTATACAGGACACCATGATTGGGCACATTCAGGATGCCAAGTCCCCCAAGGAGACACCTTGGTAAAGCTTTATGAAACAAATACCAAGGCACGTAAGATACATTTGAAGAATGAACTTCATACTGTGGAGAAAAAGAGCATGTCTGTGAATGACTATGCGTTGAAGATAAAGGGTATTGTGGAATCCCTTGCATCTATTGGTGTGTCAGTAGATGATGATGACAAGGTGGAAGTCTGTCTACGTGGTCTCGGGCCACAATACAAGGCGTTTAAGACGTCTATTCAGACTCGGCAAAACATTCCCAACTTTACAGATTTGGTGTCTATGCTGATTATCGAAGAGAAGAACTTGGGTGAAGACCAACAGTCTTCACAAAGCAAAAACAGTTCAGAGCAACAGGCCTTCTACACGAGTTCAGGAAGACGACGAGGTAGAGGAGGCCGTGGACGCGGTCAAGGAGGTGGCCGAACAGGTAATCAGAATTATGGCCAGCAGCAGCAGCAGCAACAACAGTCCCAGAATCAACAACAACAACAACACGCAGGTGGAAGAGGCAAATTCAGAGGCAGGGGGAGTCAAAGAGGCCGTGGAAATTGGCAAAGGCAATATAATGATGCACGTGAATGCTATTATTGTGGTAAGCCTGGACATGTGCAGTCAGAATGTTATAAGAAGCAGGCTCACATGCAAAATGGGAAAGTGTAGCGAAACAACTATGCATCCTCAAGCAGAAATAATGAGGACAATGAAAGGTTGTTTGTTATGCAGCATGTTGTGAATGCCATGTCTGAAAATGTTGATGCAGCACAAAAAGATAATGTATGGTATGTGGATTCAGGCGCTTCGAACCACATGACGAGTCATGGGGAGTGGTTCAAGGAGATGAAAAACCCGGAAAGACCAGGTTTTGTGGAAACAAGGGATGACACCGCTCATCCAATTGCCCACATTGGAGATGTGCCATTGTCTATGCAGGATGGCAAAGTGAAGTACCTTGCAGATGTACTTCATGTACCGAACATAACAAAGAATTTGGTTTCAGTTGGTTGAGCAGGGTTTGCAGGTTCGGTTTAACCCTGATGGATGTTATGTTGAAGATTTTAAAGACAAGTGCAGGTTGGTTGCAAAAGGCAATAGAGTGGGCAGAATGTTTACGTTGGATGTAGACATGCCTGAGATGAGTGCTACGATGTTTGCAAATGGTTCAGGAATTGTTGCAGACACAGACATATGGCATAAAAGAATTGGACATGTGAATGTGCAGAGATTGAAGTCTATGCAGACAAAAGGAATTGTGACAGGGCTGCCAAAATTTAAAGTGAAAGGTATGCATAAAATCTGTGAAGCATGCCAATTTGGGAAGCAAACAAAGCATGTGTTTCCACGTAACAGATATGTGAGCAGAAATGCACTAGATGTTGTGCATTCAGATGTGTGGGGTCCTACGAAGACCATATCTATGGGAGGCTGCAGGTATTATGTGACTTTCATTGATGACCACACAAGGAAAGTGTGGGTATATTTCATGAAGGAGAAGAGTGAGGTGTTTACTCACTTTCAGAATTTTAGAGTTTTGGTTGAAAAGCAAACAGGGAAATATGTAAAGTGCCTAAGGTCAGATGGAGGGGGAGAGTACTTCTTCAATGAGTTCTCTGAATTTTTGAAGAAGAATGGTATTCGGAGACAGTTTACATGCAGATACACTCCGCAGCAAAATGGAGTTGCTGAGCGGAAAAACAGGCACATTGCTGAGATTGCGCAAGCATTGATGGAAGAGAAGAATATGCCGCATTGCTATTGGGCTGAGGTTGTTTCTACAGCAGTATACATCATGAACAGGACTCCAACTGCAGCCATACATGATGTAACTCCCCAGAGGAGAGGTTTACTGGCAGAAAACCAGATTTGTCTCATCTGAAAGTCTTTGGATGCATTGCATATGTGCATGTGCCAGATGAGCTGAGAACTAAGCTGGATCCAAAAGCTGAAAAATGTGTGTTTATTGGATATTCCCTTGAGCAAAAGGGATACAGGTGTTATAACCCTGCTACACGTGAGTTGAGGGTAAGCAGGGATGTTGTCTTTGATGAGATGAGCAGCTGGTATGCTGCTGAAAAAGAAGCTGTCAGGGGGGCTGATGTGAGTGGAAGTGTGGTTGCACAGAATGCAGGTCAGCAATCACAGTCTTTGAGTGGACCACGAGAGTCCTCATCTAGTGGGTCTATTGATAGACCATGGAGTGGCAGGCTGCGTCATAATACCAGTCCTGCAAATGTGATTACTACATCACGTAAAGGAAAAGAGAAAGTTGTTGAGCCCCTTGGAATGCCTGACATTTCTGCAAGGCATTCTCATGTTGATGGAGAGTCTAGTGGCTCAGATATGAGCCTTGATGAGGAGCTTGGGATCCCAGCTATGAGAACACCTGGTGTAAAGAAGGCTATGGAAGCCATGAATGAAAAGCTGCGAAGATCTGGGAGAGTGAAGAACCCTATGCAGAGGTTTACTTATGATGGTTATGTGGCACATCACTATGCATATATGGCAAAGGTTGTGCAGGTTGTTGAGCCCACATGCATTGATGAGGCTATTGGAAATGTGTGTTGGGAGAAAGCTATGGATGAGGAGATGGATGCACTATATGGAAATGAGACTTGGGATTTAGTGCAATTGCCTAAAGGCAAGAAAGCCATTGGATGCAAGTGGGTGTACAAAGTTAAACATAACAGTGATGGAAGCATAAACAGGTATAAGGCTAGATTGGTAGCCAAAGGATATGCGCAGACATATGGGATTGATTATGAGGAAACTTTCAGCCCAGTTGCCAAGATGGCAACGGTGAGAGTTGTGATAGCAGTGGCTGCGTCAAAGCAATGGTCTTTACACCAGATGGATGTAAAGAATGCATTCTTGCATGGGGATTTGCAAGAAGAGGTGTATATGTTGCAGCCACCTGGATATGAGGATGTGGGTCACCCCGAGCATGTTTGCAGGTTGAAGAAAGCCTTGTATGGCTTAAAACAAGCACCAAGAGCATGGTCTGACAAGATTTCTGAATATCTTGTCACTATTGGCTTTCATGTAGCCATTGCAGATTTCTCGCTGTATGTGAGACATGGTGATAGAGGGGTTGTGCTTGTTGTCATCTATGTAGATGACTTGATCATTACGGGGGATCATGATGCAGAGATCTTTGATGTAAAGATCTTGCTTAGACAGAAGTTCGAGATGAAGGATCTGGGGGAGCTCAGATATTTCTTGGGCATTGAGGTGATTAGGTCACCACATGGTATTGGATTACTGCACAGACAGTATGGCTTGGACATGTTGTCCAAGTATGGTATGACAGGCTGTATGCCTATTTCTATGCCATTGGATCAGAATGGCAAGTTGAGTGCAGATTCAGGAGAGATCTTGGAGGATCCTACTATGTACAGATGCATAGTAGGAAGTTTGATCTACATGACGATCACCAGACCAGATTTGAGCTATGCTGTTGGGTTGGTGAGTCAATTTATGCAGGTTCCACGGAAACCGCATTTGGATGCAGTGAGACGCATACTGAGGTATATGAAGTCTACTTTGCATTGTGGACTATTCTATGAGATTGGGACAGAGATATGTGTACATGGGTACACAGATGCTGATTGTGCTGGTAGTATCTCAGATAGAAGATCTACCGGTGGATTCATGTTTTCTTTGGGGAGTGCTGTTGTGACTTGGAGCAGCAAGAAGCAGCCTACGATTTCTCTATCGAGTACAGAGGCCGAGTACAGAGGAGCTGCTATGGCAGCATGTGAGGTAGCTTGGTTTAGAAAGCTACTTGCAGATTTGGGTCTATCAGTGGATAGACAAGTTGTCATTTTCTGTGACAACATTAGCAGTATATAGTTGGCCAAGAACCTAGTCTTTCATGCTCGTACGAAGCACATAGAGGTCCACTACCACTTCGTCAGAGAGAAGGTCTTGGCAGGAGACCTTGACCTTGTTTATGTCAGCACAGAGGATCAGGTAGCTGACATCTTCACCAAAGCATTGGGTACAGAGAAGCTCCGCAGATTCAGGGCTTCGCTTGGTGTACATGAGATGGAGTTGAGCTCGAGGGGGAGTGTTGAGATATCGAGCTCGTCTAGTGAGGCGGTGGCCACACTGATGACCCGCTTGGGGGATAGGCCCCACACTTACACCACTGGCATGGTTGGTGAGATCATGGGAGATATGCGGCCAGTGGGATGACAGGCTGTGTGACAGCCATTCTAGAGACTGGCATAGTTATAGTGCCAGCTCATTTAGTCGGGTTCACACTATAGAACCCGTGTATGTATTGGTTGAGTACCTTTCATATTATGTGTACTCTTATCTTGTATATGGTGTGTTGAGTGTTGAGTAGAGAAGAGGAAGATTTTCAGCCTCTCACCTTGTGTGTTCTCTATTAGGGTTTTGTGAGTGTGTGTGTGTGCTTGCAAGAGCTCAAGCTCTCTTCCCCCCTGCATCTTTTCAGGGAGGACCATTGCATAGCTTTCATAGCCCAAAATCTAGAGGTCGATGACAATTTTGTAGATGATGATGGGATAGATAAGTACTTACTAGTGGATAGCCATGTGAAAGACACGAGTTCCTATCTGCTGCAGCAACACTAAAGATGATCTATGCTGATGCCCTTAAATATGAAGGAAAAGATGCCACAGAGGAAGAGCTACAAGAAGCAAGGAAAAGACTGAATATTACCAACATGGGAGGGTTTAGGGATGTGCCAAGTAAGTCAGCGGAAACCGTTCCTAGTTCGAGCACTAATTTATGGCAAGACGCCTTGCTTGAAGCAGATGACAACCAAGAGGTTAGTTTTTTTTGTTGTGTTTTCGTACTTTTGTTGTGGATTTGGCTTTATCAACTTTGTCCTGAAATGTTTGGTGATGTTGTTTCTGGCTAATGCTCCTTTATTTTTTCAGTTAGAAATATATGAAGACACATTCCTCAAACGTGCTTCAGGCAAGCGTATGGCAGGATTGGGCCACGACTCGACACTAGGAACATATATACATCGCCTAAAATTCCCTCAAATTGTGATATTTCATGCTAGCTTCTCCAAGGACAATGCAAGTTTTCCTCTGATGGTGATAAAGACTCTATCCAAGTATTTAGGTGGCTATCACTTAAGGCTGAATGCAAACAAGGCCATACTTCTGGAGCGGCAAGCAGCTGTTCGAATTTTTGGAGAGGGACCTGGAGTATATTCGTTGAGATGTAAATATTATTTAACATATGCTGCTTTACGGGTTGGCATGTGGAATCACAAATCCTAATCTATTGAGTGATTGCGGGAAGAAGCATCTTCTTAGAACAGTAAGGCCAAAGGTCCCTGTTGTGCCATTGATAGGGGATGAAGAAGATGATGCAAAAACTTCATCAAAAAAGGTTCGGCTGGGGGAAGTCTGTGCTCCAGATTAATAGATTTAGATTGTTCGAGTTGCTAAGAAGTTTCTTCATATTTCTCAATACTCTTCTTGCTTACCATTAAAAACTATGAAATGTATATATATTGAAAACGTTTATATGGGACATAGATGAAAGCTCTTGTTCTTTTAAAATCTTTCACAGTTACATCATTGTATAATATGTATTTCAATGATCAATTTTCTTCCACACTCTGCCCTGTCTTTGTCGTTGTCTTAGCCATTTAGCATGATTCTGCTTTCCCTGTGAGGAGACATATATTGATCGTCTACGTTCAGCCTGCATCTTTCTTATTGCACATGACACAGCTGATTCAGACTGTTTGATCTTCACACGAGCCCTCACTTGAATCCGCCTATACCACCACTGACATAGTTGCTTTATGGGATTACTTTTCTTCATTCCTCCTCCATGTTGAGTGGCCCTTTGATAGGCACAACGTGCTTGCCAATGAGATCTTTCCATGCCTTGGGTAGACCAAATCCCAAGGCTTCCAAACTCTTCCGCAAAAAAGGTTCCATGTGCATGCAAAATGTGCTACAAATGCTCAACAACAACAAGACATTTAGTATCGTACAATATTTTTTGAACAACAAAAAAAACTCAAAGCTGTAGGTTTTCAAGTAATAACCATGTATTGTGTCAAGTTTGTCGCACCCCATGCCTTTTCATAGATGCCTCAAATTTCTCAACATCCCCATCTTCAAACCTTGCTTTTTGCAACAAAGGTGCTAGGTGATCAAGTGCCAATCATGCTTTGGCCTTTGCCACCCTTGCTTGTCCTGAAGAGCCTCGATCAGGTATAGCTGCATGAAGCTTTCTCCACACCTCAAAATCTATACCCAGATGACCTCTCTGGGTATGATTAGATAAGAACTTTCTGGCTTTTGCACCTCCAAAACATGGTTTGCTAGGAACATTTCCGGTCTTCCCTGAGCTTCTCAAGTCCTTCTCAATCTTCACTTGACCACAATGTAAACCTGCATCTGAAAGCACTTGCTCTATTTTTTTAATAGTTCTTTCACTCTCTAATGCTTGTTTCATATTCCATGAAAATTTGATGTACATGTAGACTAGGTTCTCAATTATTCTATCCAGCGTATGCAAAACACAAATATGAACTCTGATCAAAGGGATAGGAAGAATTGGATCCCAGTTAGGATCCACTCCTGGAGCATCACGATTTGGGGCTTCACGCCTATTACTGATTGCATTTAGGCATTTCCATTCTCTCTCTTTTCCTCCTTTGGAGACACCTCGTTCGGTCATGCAATGCAGGCAAGGATACTTGGCCATTGCTCCTTGGAAAATACCAAACATGCATTTCAAGGTTTTAAGATCTGCAGCCAGGTGCCATTCAACCTCATATTCACCATATCCTTCTACATAAAGCTTTTTGCCATTCGACTGCTGCTAGATAGTGGAAGGAAGCTCAGTCTGGTTGAAGTACCACTTTAGAATTTCATGGGTCTCTGTTGGAACCTGTTAACAACAACAGTTAAATTGTCTACAACATCATAACAAGAGGATAGCAACATAATATTCTTTTTTTTTAAATGGATAGCATGTCACCTCAAATGCAGCCAGCCACCAAATCTCATTTTCGGATTGTACACTAAAGTGCTTCTCATCAGCATTACTGATACTTGCATCCAAAGCTCTATTCATTAAAGTCATGCTAACCCTTTCCAGCTTCTGTCCTTTGATCACCTCACTCTCATCAAGTTTTAAAACAAATTTCAGCCTTCCATTGCACTCATGTACACTGATGTCATAAAATTTCTTCATAGCCATTTGTAATTTCCGAACATCCATAATGAAATTGTTGAACTCTGTAAGCTCTATGATTTTCTATTCCCCACTCTTTTTAGTCACTGTCAATGTACTAGACATGTGACAAGGCTCTCCAACAAGTTCGACCATTCCCAAGTTGAGAATATTTTGAGCTTTGTTCACGTGAAATGGTTTTGGAATGGGAATTACTGTTTTTTTTCCAAGCTTACAATTGAAACCTTCTTTAACTTTATTAAACAACATCCTGTAAGACTTTGTGCTTATACAAGCCATGTCACATATACCTTGTGCATCTGCAGGAGTGAATGCTTCACTCACCTCCTGCAAGGATTGCTTTGCTATGTCTGATCGAAGTCTTGCAAACTTAGGATGCTATATTGCTGACTCCACGATGTCTTTTATCAGAACTTTGCCAAATATATCAGAACCTTGCTCTTTTGGACCCACAACATCTGTGACCATCCTGAAGCAACAACGATAGCTATTTCAGTCCATCATTCATCTAACTATACCACCCCCTACCCAATCCCCCATCTCCAAAAAAAGGAACTAAAGATAAAAATGAAAAGTGAGTGCTCAAAGAAATTTAAGCTCAAAGAAATTATAGATCCCAATACCTGCAAGCTTTTACACGACGCTTCCATTGGCCACCTCCAACATTGAGTTCTTCCAATGGTTTGATCTATCTCTTGCGTAATCGAGCACCCAAGGGCGTGTCTTTCAAATATTGTAATTTTTTGTTGAACTTTTCAAGTTGTTTTCGAAGGTGTGCATTCTCACTCTCCAATGTGAAATTGTTGATTTCTCAAACTGCCAAAATTTCATTCTTCTCTTTAATAGTGTCCTGCATCTTACGAATAGTCTGCTGTGCAAATGATCAAACTCTTTTTGTAACCCAGCACAAACTTTTGCTTTGTCCTCATTTGAAGCTTGCAAAGCTGTTGTGATCGATGCCAAGTAAAAATTTACACCTTCAAGCATTTTTATTCTGGCATCTCTATCACTCAAATGTCTTTCAAAGATACTTTGACATTGGCCAAACAATCTTTTGCAATATCCAAGCAATCCATTTTCACCCTCACACACAAACTTGAAGAAACTTGTCAACCCAAAGAATGATGGAGATTGAGAGGAGGTTGGATCTAGTGGGTAAATACTACCATCCAACCATAGGTCCATATTTTTCTTTCCTTCATTTCGAAGCTCAGTAATGTGGGCATGCTGGCCTAGACCAATTTCTCTTACAGCAAGGAGCATAATCGGCTTCTACTTGGAAGTGGATGTCCACCTTTTTCTTCTTTTGCTTCACAGGTTCCATTGCATTGTTCTGTGCTTTAACAACACCAAAAAGCATCATGAACTCACACTTTAACCAAAAGAAACCAAAGATATTACACTTATCTCCCGTGAAGAAGATTGCTTCATTAAAACCAAAAGACAACATCACTAAATAATACCTCCTTGTCCATCAAACAAACTTGTTGGTATCCTAGATGAACCAAAATGTACAGAGTACTTGTAACCACAACCCTCACTTGAAAAAGGTAAGAAATGGGATTCTTATTCATGCACAAGCAGGTATGGCGCATGAAGAACAAATACTTTTCCATCCTTTTTCAAAACTTGCCGCCTTGAGAAGAAGAGAAAATCAAAAACCTCCCGCCGCTCAAAACAATTCGGATTTGGAGTGGTTGTGGTTGTGGAGTCGGGAAGACAATGAGGGAGACAATGCAAGATGATGGGTTGCACAGGGACGAAGTTCGGTTCAAGTTTGGTAAGCAAAGTTGGCTTCGTTACATTCAAAAGTGTAATGAAGAAAGAGAGTGGTGTCTTTTTTCAATAAAATAAGGTACCATAGTGGGAATAAAAAACTATACTTAAGAGGCATTGTTTTGAATTAAAAAACACCCTACATGTCAGTTAATGGAATAAAAAACTCAAAAATGACGCACGTACCCTCCAATATTATATGTGGGTTTATTGGCTTGCTTTGTCCACATCACCATCCCAAGGGATCTATTACAAGGCCCCTTTTTGAGTCCAAATTTTCTCTAATGATTATCCTGGGGGTGAAGATTTTTTTGAAATTTTAAATTAAGGTTCCTATGGACCAATAAGATTCATCCAAATGTAGGGAGGAGATAAATGAAGAAATAAAAGAAAAATCTCCCAAAAATGAGTAAATACTCACATAAGATGAAGAGTTGACTAAGGACAAGGTTAATAGTTAAAAAAGGGAGATATTTAGAAGTAATGATGCATTTTTGACACCTCTGCATGGGGGAATTCCCCTCATGAAGGAGGCACCTATTTCACATGCTTGAATGAGTTTTAAACTCCCAAATAATGAGATATTTTCATCTCTCTTCTCTCCTGTTTCAACTAGATCCAAAAAGTGAGCAAAACTCACCTAAAAATGGTCAAAAATTGACCAAACTGATCTGGAAAATTCTAGAATCAGTTTGCTTGGTTAGAGGCTCACTTTTTCCTATAAATAGAAGCCCTCCCCTTTGTTGAAACTTAATAGTGTTTTTGCACTGTTACCCTGCCTCTCCCAAGTGCCAAAAACAATGAATTTTACTCATAATTCATTAGTTTTTGACCTTCCCTCTTCCAAAAGATTGGTGGCCACTCTTGTCTCAAACAAGAGTTGAACCCTCAAACCATCAAGCCAAAGGAAAGCTCTCAAATTCATTAGTAAGTTGGTGATTCTTCTCTTTTCCATTTATTTTATGGTTTTTATGGTTTTTTATGCTTTTTGTCTTCTCTAAAATTGCAAGTGATGTTATGCCTCATTGCAAAAGGCATTCCCCTCTCTTCTCTAGTAAATCCAATCATTCTTTATCCTAGGTGAATGATTAATGAATAAACTCAAGTTTTTCATAATGTTTCTCTTAAATAAGTAGAAAAATGTTACTTTAGAATGATTTAAATACTCTTGATGCATTTCTAACTAATTTTAGAGACTTAAAATTGAAAAATGGTCAACCATACAAAGGAGGTTATGGCGAAATTTTTCAAAAAAAATAGAAATAAGTATTATCTTTCATTATTCTAAAAGAGTAGTCCTTATGAATTCTATATTCTAAAGTGTCATTTTCATGCATAGAAGATGCATTTTGATTATTTGTATACAAGAAATTTAGTTTTACTATAAACGTATTACTTTCATTATTATTGATTTTTATGCATAAAAGTATGCATAAAAGATTATTATTTTATTGTAAAAGTGTTACTTTTATCATACTTGATTTTCATGCATAGAGGTATGCATAAAAGATTATTATTTTATTGTAAAAGTGTTACTTTTATCATACTTGATTTTCATGCATAGAGGTATGCATAAAAGATTATTATTTTATTGTAAAAGTGTTACTTTTATCATACTTGATTTTCATGCATAGATGTATGCATAAAAGATTATTATTTTATTGTAAAAGTGTTACTTTTATCATACTTGATTTTCATGCATAGAGGTATGCATAAAAGATTATTATTTTATTGTAAAAGTGTTACTTTTATCATATTTGATTTTCATGCATAGAGGTATGCATAAAAGATATTTTTATATTAAAAGTATGATTTTCATCATAAATGATTTTATGCTTAAATTAGATGCATAAGAGAAATTCTTTTATTCTAAAAGTGTAATTCCTACTAAATTGGATTTATGAATGGAAAGATGCATAAAGAATTTATTTTAATCCAAAAGTGTTATTCTCATCAATTTTAATTTTATGCATAGAAAGATGCATAAAGAAATCTATTTTTAGTTCAAAAGAGTTATTTTCGTCAATTTTGATTTTATGCATAGGAAGATGCATAAAAGATTGATTTTTAATTCAAAAGTGTCATTCTCATTTAAAATGAATTTATGCATAGGAAGATGCATAAAATATTGATTTTTATTTTGAAAGTATTATTCTCCTTAAAATGGAATTTATGCATAAATAGAAGCGTAAAGAAATCTTATATCAAAAATGAGAATTCTCTTGTATTCTATAAATAGAGATATGAGGATGTGAAACGAATCAGATAGATGAAAATAAACTATGAATAGATGGAGATGTATGTATGTGAAAGAATGGATGTAGTTATATGTATGTGAAAGAATGGATGTAGTTATATGTATGTGAAAGAAATGATGTAGATATGGAATGTGGATGTGGATGTATGTGAATGTGAATGAGGATGTGGAATGTGGATATGGATGTATGGATGCGGATGTAGATGTATGAATGTGGGTGGGGATGAGAAGGTATGAATGTGGATGTGGAAATAGAAGTATGGATGTGGATGTGGATGTGGATGTATGAATGTGGATGTAGATGTGGATGTATGAATGTGAATGTGGATGTGAATGTATGAATGTGAATGGGGATGTGAATGTATGAAGGTGGATGTGGAAATGGATGTATGGATGTGGAAGTGGATGTGGATGTGGATGTATGAATGTGAATGTGGATGTGAATGTATGAATGTATGAATGTGAATGAGGATGTGGAATGTGGATATGGATGTATGGATGCGGATGTAGATGTATGAATGTGGGTGGGGATGTGAAGGTATGAATGTGGATGTGGAAATAGAAGTATGGATGTGGATGTGGATGTGGATGTATGAATGTGGATGTAGATGTGGATGTATGAATGTGAATGTGGATGTGAATGTATGAATGTGAATGGGGATGTGAATGTATGAAGGTGGATGTGGAAATGGATGTATGGATGTGGAAGTGGATCATGTGGATGTGGATGTATGAATGTGAATGTGGATGTGAATGTATGAATGTGGATGTGAAAATGGATGTATGGATGTGGATGTGGAAATGGATGTATGGATGTGTATGTGGATGTATGAATGTGGATGTGAATGTGGATATATGAATGTGAATATGTATGTGAATAGATATGAAGTCGATATGAACGAATGGATGAGATGAGATGTCAAGTGAATCAGAATGTGAAATGAATAATATAATATGTGAACGAATGAAATGGATGTGATGAGACGTAACGTAAATTAAGAAAGATAGGAATGGATGTTATGTGAAGTGAATGAACCTGATGAGATAGGATGGAAAATGATATATCTGGTCAAGAATGGATACACTTATGAATTGGGTTTGGGTTAAGTAATATGGATTGATGTGGAACAAATTGGAAAGATGTGAATTCATTATAGAAACTGTATTTGTGATCTGTTTGTAAATGACTGTTTTATGTCAAGAATGATGGGGAAGCATTTTGACTATCTTGAGAATGTGGTCGTGAAGGCCTACCTGATAAAGTTGCAACTGCTGTACGGAGAGTCAATGGAGGACATCTCGCATAGCAAGGTCGGCCGAGGTCTTGACGAGCCTTGGTTCGATTTAAATGGTGAGCTTCCAGTATGGTGGATGAGGGACCAAGGAAGCGGCCTATGAGTGAAGCGCTAGGTGACCTGCGAAGGATCCTAGAGGGTGCTGACCATACGGTGCTCGGGCTCTGGGTCGCCGAAGATACCCACATGTGTGTCGTGGAAGATATTGGAATAAGGAGTAAGAGTTGTTTTCTGAAACTGGGCATGGATCTGGTTGATTGACCTTGCTGGTCCTCAAAACGGATGAGTCCATGGCTCTTTTATATGGATCTGTTGGTTGATCTTGCTGATCCTCAACGGAGATTCCATCTTGATTTTTATAAGTGATTATAATACCGAGTACTATGAGCTAGGAACTATTGAAAAAGCCCCTGAGTGAACAGGTGGTGAGCATTCTGGTTGCCAATGATGCCATAGATACTCTGATGAAGGAATGATTGGAAATTAAGATTCAACCAGATATTTTGGAGGATTGTGATCAGTGATACTATGGTTTCATTAAATGATTGTTTTAAAGATGACTGAATCTGTGAAAAAGACAATTTCATATTGGATGTGTAAGTGGTGTGACTAGTTTTATGTTTGCATGAACATACGGCTAGGGAGCCTGGGAACTCTTTTCCCTGGTACCCGGGACAAAACCTAACCAAATTCCTAATTGGATCCCATCACTACAGTGGTTGGCAGTTGGCTAACCCATGGGACTGGATGGGGTTAGGCTGGGACTAATGGATCCGTAAATCGAGACTCAATTTCTGTTTAGTTCGATAGATGAAGTAAATCCCGGACAAAAATTATTCTATGGAAAAGAATCAACGGCTATGCCTCTCAATGAGGAAAAAAGCGTTGATCTCTATGATCCAAGTATGGTCTTTTTTCCTGATCTTACTATGGGACTTACGGGTTCGGTCAGATGAGCTCAGTTAGTTAAGGATTTTGACTACGTTAGGGAAAAGTTATCCTGGTGGAATCGCCCGTGCTTTTCGAGCAAGAGAGGTTTTTCAGAGTTCGGTTTGGAAAAATCGAGGAATTAGTCACCTGCCCGGATATCCGTGGGCGAGGCCCCGAGTGTGGGACCCTGTTCCGCGCAAGATGTACTACTTCCGCTGCTAGCACCCCGAATCCGTTGCACGGTGGGGACAGGGATCTTAGAGTTGGTATCAGAGCTATTTGGCTAATGAGGATCATCTCTCTTCTCTCCTGTTTTTTCTTGCAACGAACTCAAGCTCTCTCTCCCCCACATGCTACATTATAAATTGGTGGGGTTGATGCTTTTGGTACTGAGGTTTAAAGAGAATGTGGGGGAGAGAGAGCTTGAGTTCCTTGCAAGAAAACACACACACACACACACACAACACACACACACACACACGAAAGTTCAAGACACAAGAGAGATGGATGGCTGAATTTTCTTCTATCTTCTTTTCTACAATCATATAACTAAAAGATAAGAGTACATACATAAAGGGAGAGTACTCCCTACAACAACATACAAAGTAGTCGGTCTATAGTGTGAACCCAACTATATGAGCTAGTGCTGTAACTATGCTATAACTCTAGTACTCCAAAGTGGCTGTCACATAGCTTGTCATCCATTGGCAGCATATCAACCATAATCGCACCAACCGTGCCAGTAACATAAGTGCGGAAGCTATCACCCAAGCGGGTCCTCAATGTCTGCCGTAGCACTAGTTGAGCTTGATATCTCAACACTCCCTCTTGAGCTCAACTCCAAGTAAGCTATCACCCAAGCGGGTCCTCAATGTCCGTCGTAGCACTAGTTGAGCTTGATATCTCAACACTCCCTCTTGAGCTCAACTCCAAGTAAGCTTCTAAACTTATGGAGCTTCTCTGTGCCCAATGCCTTCGTGAAGATGTCAGCCACATGATCCTCTATGCTAACATATACCAAATCTAGTCACACCTGCTCTATAACCTTCTCCCTCACAAAGTGATAATGCACCTCAATGTGTTTTATTCTAGCATGGTACACTGGTTTACTAGCCAAATGTATGCTACTCATGTTTTCACAATAAATGACAACACCATCAGTGTTATGCTTGACTTTATACACCCACTTACATCGAATTGCCTTCTTTTCCTTAGGCAAAGGCACTAAATCCCATGTTGCATTTGAATCCAATGCTGCCATCTCCTCATTTATGGCATCTTCCCATTTCTTATTTCTAAGTTGTGCTCAAAACAAGTGGTCTCTAGTTTCTGTATTGCTTTAATCATCTAAGCATAATGATTGGCTGTATATCCATCATATCTCAACCTGTCAATAGGGTACCTAACCCTCATAGACCTTCATACACCTGTATCACTACGAGGTGTCCTCAAAACAACCCTCGCTCTGCTTACTAGGAGTAACCACATATGGGATGCCAAGCTCCTCATCAAAGCTCTGTTCAAAGTTGCTAGAGTCACCATCCACATATGAGTGACCTGTTGACAAATCAGGCACAAAAGGTTGATATATCTTTTCCTTCCCTGTGTACCTACATCTATCCTCAACCTGCCTAGAGGACTCTCCTAGTCCACTAAGAACCTATGATTGTTACTTTACATGCTGTGGTGCAACATCAACACTTCTTACATCTGCATCTTCTGTTGCCTTTTCACTACTAGTGCATACCAACTACTCATCTCATCAAAGATAACATCTCTGCTTACTTGCATCTCACGAATGATAGGGTTATAACATCTCTGCTTACTTGCATCTCACGAATGATAGGGTTATAACATCTATAACCTTTCTTCTCTATAGCATAACCAACAAAGATGCATTTCTTTGCTGTTGGATCCAACTTTGTTTTCATTTCATCAGGAATATACACATATGCAATACACCTAAACACTTTCAAGTGAGACACATCCGGTCTTATGCCTGTAAATTTCTATTCAAGTGTTATACCATGAACAATTGCAATGGGTGTCATGTTCATAATGTACACAGTAGTTGCTTATTTCTTCTACCCAAAAATAATGTGGCATATTCTTTTCATCCATCAAAGCATGTGCCACTTCTACAATGTGCCTTTTTTTTTTCTTTTTGCAACACCATTCTCTTGCAGAGTGTACCTACATGTAAAATGTCTCTTGATTCCCTGATTCCTCAGGAAATCGCTGAACTCATTGGAGAAATATTCTCCCCCATCATTTGATCTCAGGCATTTATTTATATGCCTTTTTCCTTCTTGGCCAAGGCTTTCAATCTTTGAAAGTGAGCAAATACCTCACTTTTCTCCTTCCTGAAGTAAACCCACACTTTCCTAGTGTGCTCTCATCAATGAATTTAACATAATACCTACAACTTGCAATTGTTGTAGTCTTGGTCAGTCCCCATACATCTGAATGTATGACATCTAATGGCCTTGCACTCACATACTTTTCATGTGGGAAAGCATGTTTGGCCTACTTACCAACCTAGCATGCTTCACATACTTTGTGCATACCATCAACCTTAAACTTTGGCAAACCTGCAACAATATTTTAGGCCTGCATAGACTTCAGTGCTGTACATTCACATGACCAATGCTCTTGTGCCATATGTCAATATATACAATGACACATGTTCCATGTGCAAGCATGGTTGCCTTTACATCAGGCATGTTCACATTCAAAGTAAACATCCTGCCATTTTTGCTCGGGGGGGGTCACTCGTATAAATATATAAGTATCACGTGGGTTCAACAGAAGGACATTTTAAATATTTAAAACTTACAGAAATATATTTACAGAGGGGATTTAATTATTGTATTTTTAAAAAAAATTACAGATTTGAATAGGAAAGGATATATTATATTCACTAAAAAATTCACAGATAAGGGACTTTTTAAATAGGCCTTGAATGCACGTGATATAGAGGATTTACATATAGTGACCCCCCCGAGCATTTTTGTTACCCTTTGCAACCAAGAGACACTTATTTTTGAAGTCTTCCACAAAACATCCTTGAGGATTAAACCTGAGTTGTTGCAGACCTTGCTCAACCATCTCTCCAACAGAAACTAGGTTCTTTGTAATATTTGGAACATGTACATGTGCCAAGGACTTTATTTTTCCATCCTACATAGACAATGACACTTTACCCACATGCGCAATGGGATGCACAATATCATTACCTATTTCTACACATAGCCTGGTTTTTCCATTTTCTACATGTCTCTAAACCACTCAGCATGACTGGTCATGTGGTTAGAGGCACCAGAATCCTCATACCATGTATCTTCAGATCTTGACACATCTCTTGTTATAGAACTGAGCATGTGCTGCATCACAAACAGCTGCTCACTTCTGTACATCACCTCCCTGTTTACTAGATGATGCATAGTTGCCTTGCTAGAACTTTCCACTTTTAATATCATTATGCTTTTTATAGCAGTCCTTTGCCATGTGCCTTGGTTTGTCACACAATAATAACACTCTATGCTATTTGCATTGTCATTTCTTTACCAACCCCCTCAGCCTTTTTGGATACCCCTGTCTCTAGACTAGTCTCTTCCACCTGTGTATGATTGCTATGTGAATCATTGGACTATTGTTGTGTCCAGAATTTTGATTTACTTGTCGGTCACCACCTTGGCCTTTACCACGACCTCTACATGTGCCTCTACCTGAATTGGAGTAGAAGACTTGTCCTGATGTGTTCTTACTTTGTGAAGAAGAGTCCTCACCTAAAGCCTTTTCTTCTATGATCAACATAGACACCAAGTCTTGAAGGTTGGGAATATTCTCCCTGATTGCAATGGAGGTCTTGAATGGCTTGTACTCTTTGCCAAGCCCATTCAAACAGACACTTACTAAGTCATCATCTTCCATCGATACATTGATAGACCTAAGGGATTCAACAATGTCCTTGATCTTTAAAGAATACTCCGCAGCTCTTGCTTTACCTACAATTTTCTTGCCTTTGTTTTGGTCTGGAATATCTGCACACCAGATTCTGCCATGCAACTGCTAGAGTGTTGGCATCCTATATGTGTCCTATCTCATCATGTTTGTGACACTAATTGAAATCCAATACATGAATTTCCTTGCACCCTGGTTCCAATCTTTGAATGCCTTTATGTCTGCTGGAGTGGCATTCTCTTTAGACAACTCATGAGGCTCCTTATTGTCTCGTTCGACATAGTCCCAAAATTCTTTATCCATAAGGAAATTGGTCATTCTGAACTTCCAGGCATGGAAGTTGTTCTTGTCCAACTTCTCCACAGACAATGCGATTGATTATGTCACCAGACATGTTTTCCTACAATAATTAAAAAACTACAATAGAGAATTTCTCTATGCAACCTATAACATAACAGTATCTTCTATGACTACTGCAGTGGTACTTCAGCATAACATGTAGGTCATCAAACTTGACCAAAGTACATGTGTATACCCCTAATGTCAACACTACATGTGCAAACATTGTCTGCTTTCCCTAAATGCACTTCTGCATTGCAATAACCAGATTTCGACTAGAGATAATTCTCAACCAGAACTTCCCAAAACTGTAAAAAATACCTTGCAGTGACATAATACAGAGATCGAGACGTGCCCAAAACACGATTCTAGCCACAAACATCAGTTTAAAGTACTGCGAACCACACATGAACCTCCAAGCCCTACAAAAACTCCTCAATCGGAGATGTGTAGCTCCCAGAGATGGTGATGCTCTTACCCGTGTACCGCTTCCTTCCTTGCTTGTTCTTGTCTCTTACTTGCCTCCTTAGCTCTCACATGAACCAAAGCTTTGATACCATAAAGAGAATGTGGGGGAGAGAGAGAGCTTGAGTTTCTTTTGCAAGCAAATACACACACACACACACAAAAAAAAAAAAGAGTGCAAGACATAAGAGAGATGGATGGCTGAATTTTCTTCTATCTTCTTCTCTTCTCTACAACCATATAACTAAAGGATAAGAGTACATACATAAAGGGAAAGTACTCTCCTACAACAACATAAAAAGTAGTCGATCTATAGTGTGAACCCGACTATATGAGCTCGCACTATAACTATGCCATAACTCTAAAACTCCAAAGTGGCTGTCACATAGCGAACGACATATCAACCATAATCGCACCAACTGTGCCAATGATATAAGTGTGAAAGCTATCACACCCAAGTAGGTCATCAATGTTCGCCGCCCGCTATAGCACTAGTTAAGCTTGATATCTCAAAAGTTTGAGGGGTAGCCTTTCAGGTGGATGCATTTGCATCGTGTACACGTAGCTTTTGGCTCTTTTAGGGTTAGGTCCTCCACAGGATCCCTTTTCTTGTCCTTTATTTCAACCTTGGTTTTAACAGTTTGTTGGCCCTTGTTTTTCTTGGGTTATAAGGTTTTGCATTTTCTTTTAGTTTCTGTTTTAAAACATGCTTCTTCACCCATTTTGAAGTGTGTTCTTTTGTATTCTTTTTGTCGTGCCTTGGCTTGCAAGCGTGTAAGCACATTCAAGGGTATTGTGGACAATTGCTCGTTTTTCACTCTCAAGATGTTAAGAGTTGTATTCCATGAATTGTTTTGGGAAATCTTGGAATATGTGATCGATGCCACATCGTTCACATATGGGTTGTAAGGTGTCAGTGATTGTGGGCATGGAAGTATTCCAAACTATGCAGGCTGCCACTTTGTGCGGTCCACGACAATAGAAACACTGAAGTGTTTGGTTAACTGCTTCTTGAGAAGTTTCTACCCTTTGGATTGTATTTGTTTGGGGCACGAGATTTTGAGGTTTAAAGGTAATTATAGGTGAATAGGGACATTGAGGTGTGTTATGACCAAAGGCTTTGCAATGTATGCAGTACAGAAAGATAGGAATATGATACGTACATTGGGAATTGGGATGGACATAGTGATGGAAATGAACACACAACATGTCGCTCATCACTTTGAGAGGCATTAAAGATGTTTGGTGTTAAAGGAGCTCATCCTTTCTTGAAGATTCTAGTTCAAAGATTTTAAGAAAGGCTGTGTAGAATTCAGGGAGTGACAATTCCGAGATCAATTTTTCTTTAGCCTTTGCTTCACTTGGTTTAGATGAGGAACATCTCATATCATGATCATCCTCCATCATGTTGCCATCTAAACTTATTGCTTCTTTACAACATTGATCGAATGTTTCAGGATTGGATACAAGGATTAAGTTGTGTAAGTTGTTTGTCTTTATACCTATCATGAAACATCTCTTCAATTGAGCATTGTTTAGTTTCTCCCATGGCTCACATCATGAGTCCAAGATCTTTATCGAAAGGATAAATCTCTAATGGTTTTGTTTTGTTTTTGCTCAATCGAATAGAAATTTCTTGTTGCTACACTCCACCAATCACCTTGTCATGAAAAGCTGTGGATAAAGGTTGTTTTCAAGATCCTGAAGTTTGTCTTAATTGCATGCATTAATGTAATGCACCATCGACTAGAATTTAGTACTAAGGTTCAATGCATGTACCTTGGTGAGGCAGTTTGGATTTCCAAAGGCTTCATATCTCTGTTTCAAACACTTGCATGAACTGAATAGGATCAACTATTTCATCATATTTTTCCATGATTTTGGAAATCTATACAGCCATGTTTTTGGATGAGTCACTTAGACTGTGTGTGGGTGTGCTAATGTGGTTAGGACCTAATTTAGTCCTTGGGAAACCCCCCTTCCTAGATTAGTAAGTATGTCCAAGGTTTGGGCATTCATGGTTTGCAAAGGGTTAGTATCTAGCACTTCTAAAGGTTTAGGTCTTGTGGTATTGCTAGGCAAGGGACCAAATTCCAGAGGGATTCATGTGACAGGGGATTTAAGTCCCGATGACATTCTTGTTGTCGGCATGGAAAATGGTATTGCGAGGTGCATTTGGGAGATGGATCTCAATGGCTTGAAGATTTTAGCCATTGGGTTTAATGAGAGTGGTGCTCCATTTGATCCATTTATCGTTGCCATATCTTAACATTGCCAATTTCTCCTTAATAAGCAAGCACACGTGTGTTTTTTTTTTTGCTTTTTAGGTTTTCTTATAGCCCGTTACGGCCTCAAGTAGCCTAACGCACCCTTCTCTGGGTCAAACAAGTGTTCGTTTGTGTTAATTTGCTTAGGAACTAAGTGCACGTGAACGACCTCTTAGAGATAATTTTTCAAAAAAAGTACGTGTCACTGGTGTTCTAAATGAAAGCCGAGGTCTCAAAAGCACATGTGAACGCCCTTAGGATAAACTTTTTTGGAGAAAGTGCATGTTAATAGTATCCCGGATTATTGAAGGGAGGTCTGAAAACCTATTTTCCATCACTGTCTCAAGATGTAATTTTTTTTTGAAAAGTTTTTTCATGTTTCGCAACCTGCTTTTGCATGTGTTCCAAAACTAATTTAAAGAAACGCTGTATGAGAGAGTTGTATTATTTTTGGAGTACTACAACTTTATCTCTTTGATTTTTTCATGATTTTATCGTTTAGACATTCAAAACGTAGCCTAAATATGGCACGCAGTCTTTTGCAAGCTATTTTGGGCAATTTTTAGTGCTTTAAGGTCCGTTTTTAGCCTTGATTTCTGGGTCAAAATTTGAGGCTGCTAGTTTGAGGCCAAAATGATGGATTTTGCCCTTAGATGCTCAAGACCAATTTTGAAGACCTCGATGTAGGCTTTATGATCAGCACTAGAGCACGTTTGGCCTCACGGTTTAGGAGATATGAGCCTCCAAACAAGGCTATTTTCTATACTCCCCACCCCCCCTTTCGATCCTTTTCATGAACGTGAGTGTAGAGATCTTTCACGCTGTGAAACACATTTCACGCGTGGAATGTATTTCATGATTTTTTTTGCAGGCCTGTTTAACGACGTGAATGTCAAGGTTTCACAAAAACGTGATGGATATTTTAGAGTTTTTTTTTTGCGTGTGGACCTGTTTCATGTTGTGACAGTCGGGGTTCCACGAAAACATGAAATGGACATTTTACGAATTTTTTTTATTTTTTTGGAGTCGAGGGAAATTCAAGTTTCCTTGTGTGGAGGGAATATTTTTTCAATTTTAAATTGGGGAGATATGGGTATTTTCATAAAAAGTAAGTGGGAATAAGAAAACTCCACTCTTTTATGACACCCCCTTACACCCTTCATAAACGACTCCCAAAAGTGGTCATTTGCCAACTAAGGGGAATCTTTTCATTCAATGCTCATTAACTTTAATGAGTTATAGAAAAAAGTTTTTAAGAATTAATCAAAGATTAATCCTTCCACTAATCTTTATCCCTTTTGCACAAATAATGGCTTTAATAAACCACTAATCACTAATTCACACCATGGATAGGGCATGAAATTGCTAAGCTATGTGCATCAATGACCAACTCGGTTAAAACATACCCTTCAACTTTATCCCCAACAACAAAGTCCAATGCCAAAACCTTGCAATCAACAGCTATTCTTGAAGAAGTTCCCAAAGCACAATCATCGTCTCTAAAAAGGACCTCAAAGGAAAAGCCTTGGAGCTGACAACTCCTCCTCAACCAACCTCACCAAGGGAGAAGGTTGCATGCTGAAAAGCCTCAACATCAGCAACAACCACCACTCCGCATGAGACTCAAGTCTCATCGTCAACAATGCCCATGAGTCTTAAACTGACAGTGCCCCACCACTAATGTGAAGGAGGGCCGCAAACCTTCTGCTTCAGCCAAAAAGAAAACTCCACCACAGCAGCCAAAATACAAGTATCTTAATAGTATCAAAATGTGGGTGAAAAAGCATTTACTTGTAGCTTAAGGCTACTACAAGGGTGCCAATTCAATTTGGATGCCTTGACAGTCAAAGCCTATTCCTCAATGCAAAAATCAAAGGCCAAAGAAGAATAAAAGTACTCCACAACGTCGTCCACAAAAGGCTACTACAAGGGTGCCAATTCAATTTGGATGCCTTGACAGTCAAAGCCTATTCCTCAATGCAAAAATCAAAGGCCAAAGAAGAATAAAAGTACTCCACAACGTCGTCCACAAAAGCCTATGTGAGTTCCTCCAGCCACTCCACAAGTGTGGGTACCAAAAAGATTACTATGAAGGGTACTGCCAAGGTAATACCAAAGCTTGGATTCCCAAGCACATCAAGAAGTCACCGAAGCATACACAAAGAAAGAAACCTCAGTACCAAAAGTATCAACCACCAATTCATAATGTTCATCAAGATGGGTGCCTGTGCACGTGCTGCTATAGAACAAGGATATTATGATGGAAAGCCCATCATATGGTTGCTAAGATCAAACCAATTGAAGAAATCCTCACCATCGCCTTCAATTCCAAAAACTTCACCTAAAGTTTGATAAGAATTCAGGCCTAAGCAACACAAATCTAGCCACTCAACCCCTCTCGTGCATACAACACATACATAAGAGCTTGTGTATTTAGTTAACGCCAATGGTAAGTTTAAAACAATGCCAACCAAAATCATTACAAAATTGAGAATCGCGATCTGAAATAATGACTTTAGGTAATCCATGATTTGTGAAAACAGTTTTGATAAACAATTGTGCAGCATGTGAAGCATTCAATGTTTTACGACATGCAATGAAATAAGCTTGCTTACTAAACCTATTCACAATTTTCCATATCATATCATTTCGAGAAGATGTGGTAGGTAAACCAGTTATAAAGTCCATAGAAATTTCTTCCCATGGTGCTACGGGAATAAGTAAAGGCATGAGTAGCCCATACTATTTCCCTTGGTGTCTTTTAACTCGTTTTGACATATCAAACATTCCGATACAAAAGAAGCAACATCATGTTTTAATTATGGCCAATAAAAATATTCTTCTATGGTGCGTAGAGTAGTGAGAATGCCACGATGACCAACATATGGGGGACAATGCATCTCTTCAAGAATAAAAGATCTATAAGAAAGTGTAATGCATAAACACTTTTGAAAGAAAATGAAACCATCATTATATGCATAATCATGAAGAGGCAACAATTTATTAGTTTCTAACTTGTGCCAAACATCAGAAAAATTAGGATCTGTAATATATGAATCACGCATATCATGCAAAGAATGAATGTCAAGCACTAAAATGTTAGAAATAGAAGGTCATCAACTAAGTGCATTAGCCACTACATTCTCTTTACCAGGATGATATTAGATAAGAGGATGAAAACTATGAATAAAAGATGCCCATTTAATATTGTGGTCTGAGATAAGAGGTTAATTAAGAAGATATCTAATACTTTGTTGATCAGTCTTAATCATAAACTCAAAACCCATAAGATAATGTTTCCACATACGTAAGGCATAGACAACTACTAGTAGTTCCTTGTCGTATGTACTATATGAAAGTTCAAAATGTGTCAATTTCCTACTCTCATAAGCCAAAGGATGTCCATCTTGCATGAGGACTGCACCAATTCTTGAGTCACTAGTATCAGTGACTACTAGGAAGAACGGTCGAGTAAAGTCTGGAAGTTGGAGAATAGGGGCATGAGTCAACAAATATTTTAGTCTATCAAATGATTTTTGTTGGCTTTCACCCCATCGAAAAACTAGACCTTTCATAAGCAACATTGTCAAAGGAAGTGCTATCAATGAGAAATTACGAACAAACTTCTTATAAAAACCAGCCAAACCAAGAAAAGATCTAACTTCTTTAACACATGTTGGAGTAGGCCAAGTCTTAATGAGTTTTACTTTTTGGGATCAACTTTGATACCTTCACTTGAAACAATGTGGCATAAGTACTCGATTTTGTCTTGGAAAAAGAGACTTTTATTTGGATTAGCATAAAGTTGATTTTCTTTAAGAAGATTAAACACTAATGCAAGATGCGCTTCATGTTCGGCATGATTCTTACTAAAGACAAGCAAATCATCAAAGAAAACACTGATGCAATTCTGATGGTAAAGAAATATATGATTCATTATGTGTGCAAAGGTAGCAGATGCATTGGTTAGACCGAAAGGCATAACCAAGGCATAACCAAAAATTCATAATGACTAGTTTGGGTACAAAAAGCAGTTTTATAAATATCAGATTTAGTAATCAAACTTGATGATATCCAGATTTCAAATCAATTTTACTAAAGATAGATGCACTTTTAAGCTTGTCTAGCAAATCATGAACATGAGGGATGGGATATCTATTCTTAACTGTGACCTTATTGAGAGCTCTAAAATCAATACACATGCGATAAGTCTTATTTTTCTTTTCTCAACAAGAAGAACATGTGCACCAAAAGGAGAACTACTAGGTCGAATAAGTTTCTTGTCTAATAATTCTCTAATTCGGCATTCTATTTCTTTTTTTTGAAGAGGATTTGTACGATAAGGAGCTCTATGAGGTGGTTGGCTACCCGAATAATCTCTATAGTATGGTCTTTAGGACGTGAAAGAGGGAAGGTAGGAGGTAAATCATCTACAAAACAATCCTGAAACTTAGCCCCATGAATGCTTGCTGAGAGGAAGTGAGATTATTTTCATATGCTTGTACTTCATTAACTAAAATCATGTATGCATGTGATTGTTTTTGAAGTGCACGTTTAGCTTGGTATGGGATAATAATGGATACATCTGAAGAGAACAATCACCAACTAATGCATAAGAGTACCATTATGTGTGAAATCCATAGTATGCATGGAATAATCAATATGTGGATTGAATTCATGTCTAAATGGCATACCAAGTATGATGTCACTAGAATGCAAAGGTGCAATGAGAAATTTTTGTTTTTGTTTATAAGGTCCAATTTGTATATTAAGGTCATGTACTTAAAGAGTGCCCATGTAGCGTATGCCTTGAAATGCAGATTTAACCTTATAACACGAAGGATGAGTCTCTAAATGCAACCTACGAACTGTCTTTTCAAAAATAAAATTATACGTACTATCATCATCATGCAAAATAGTGATATCATTGCCATTAATAGATCCTTTCATACAAAGAAAAGAGTGAGGAGTGATTGAAGTACTTATACCGATTCACTTTACATACCCACTTCTTCATTGTTAAGTTGTTCTTTTGTCCAATCTGGAGCCGTATCACCATCACCATCGTAGTATGTGTCGTCTTTGATATTGTGAAGTTGTGCCACTTGAGTAGGATGAAAGGTACACTTGTCGGTTTGATGTCCCACCACTCGATGACACTTGAAGCATGTAGGCACATTATCGCCCTGACAAGGTTGGGTAGGGCGAGGAGTGAGTGCATTACTATTGTGACTAGAATTGGGTTTAGGGTCTACATTACTTGGGTTGGTAGTATTAAAATTATTCTTTATATTTGAATTAGAAAAAGTGCATGCATTATTACTACCATTACCAAAAGTACCATGTGGTGATGAAGGAGATTAATAAAATTGAGGGCGTCGAAAAGCCTTGATTCCTCACGAAAGAAGATTGTCGCCTGGGTGGAGAAGTTGCATCTCGAGTAGAAGAATGCGCTCCTCCAAGGTAGGAGCAAGAAGAGGTGACACATTATTCGAAATGGTTAATGGTTGAGTGCCATCGTCAGAATCCATGGCTGTAGATGCTTGGTAGAAATCGGGGATGGAGTGGAAACAAACATTGGAAAATAATATATGTATATTTTTAATTTTATTTATTTTTAAATACTTTTTCTTCTTTTTCTACTTCTTCTCTCTCCTTCTTCTTCTTTTTCCCTCTTCTCTTCTCTCTCTACTTCTTCTTCTCTTCTCTCTCTTTTTCTCTCTTCTTTTCTTCCTTCTTCTTCTCTTTTACTCTCTTACTTGCTTCTTCTTCTAACGAGCTCACCATAGAGCGCCACATAGCCCTCAATAATCCCATATAGCATTGAATAGGATAAACGAATTAGGTATAAAGGCAAGAAGGGAGTGGACTTGCCTTTGTTGTCTCTTATAGGATATGCCCACATAGCCCTCAATAATCCCATATAGCGTTGAATAGGATAAACGAATTAGGTATAAAGGCGAGAAGGGAGTGGGCTTGCCTTTTTGTCTCTTATAGGATATGCCCACGTTAGTGTGTGGGGAGGTGTGGAGTCGCCGGCGCGCACTGCCCTTTCGTCTGTCGGAGTTGGATTCATGCTACCGTCCGTCACCTATTGCCGAGGTTGTTGTTGCTGGTGTCGGTTGTATTGGATGCATCTTATGCTTGGGGGGGTTGTTGCTGTCGGTGCTTGTTGGTGGTCGCTCGGTAGCCAATATGTTCTCCGGTGTGACTGGTGCATTGTCCACTGTTGTGCACTATAGACAAGGAGATAGGTGGCGCTTTGACAACTAGTGTCACTCTCGGGTTTTGTGCTGGCGTCTCTCACCTTCACACAAAGGACAACCACCAGTCCTGGGTCGTTCTGAGTGCCCAAAACATAACTTTTTATATATATTTCAGACAAGAAAAGTACACAGCACAATTCTCTGTGTTCCCTGGCTCTTTGGCTCTGATATGCATATTGGAAGCTCAGGGTTGGCCCTCTATTAAAAATCAACTCAACTTGAAAGAAATACTTAAGCTCAAAAATAGAAGAAAGCTATGCATGCGACACAAGAATGGGTTAAATCTCCCCCACCATGATAGTGGCTTACATCCTTTTCATGGTATATTTAAATATATTTCTTGTACAAAAAGCAAGAACCAAAAATACATGTAGCCAAAAATATGGATCTCCACATTGGGCTTGCATAAGCCTAAATACAAAAATGTGAACACTCTAAGGTTCACTCATAAAATATAACTAATATATATCAAAATGTTGCACACTAATGTGCACATAAAATATCACTGCCACTGTTGAATAAATAATCACCACGCACCATGCGTCAATAAATTTCCATGTTGAAGCAAGCCCAATGGATCCATGCACATCTTGTACGCTAACCCTGCCCATTGATTTGCACTAACATTCATAATATAAGCTCAAAATATGTGACAAGTTAGAGGTGATCAATCTCTCTTGGACATAAAATAAATATCCATCAAATAAATCCATAAATTTCAAATAATGCGAATAATTCCAACATCAACTAAAAGATGTACCTACCTCCTTGACAACAGTTGAGCCACAAATTCAAGAATCAATCCCCACGTCTGCAATGGTGGAGACTTATGAGCACATCAAGGATAAACTCACAATTCTCTTTTCACCCCTCTAGACGAGAAGCATGAGTGCAGAAGCTATGGAGCAGACATAAAAACCTATTCTCTAAAAAAGGAGAGTAGCTACAAGAACCTATTGGCCACAAGGTGGTAACCTAAAAAAAGACAAAAGAAAAAGATAAAAATACAAGGGAGTCACACAAATGGCCTACCTAAAAATGGTAGAATATCACAAGAAACTCCCAACGATCTTTAATAGCCATTACATTTTTGGTAAGCTTATAGCTTACTATTCTTTTGGCTGAGTACATATCCTTACTAATGCAGTGGAGAACATTTGCACACCAGAGCCTCACCATCAACAACTTTCCATGTACATCTCGGGGGGGGGGGGGGCATGGTGGGTGAAAGCCTAGTCAATGGTACAACCCATCAGCTAGAATTTTACTTCAAATTGAAAACTCTCCAAACAAAAACTAGAGCCTTCACAACACATTGATCTCTAATCCCTAGTGGAGATGTCTATATTAGCCTCGCAAGTCGACGTAATTCTTTCATGCCTCACCACCACAAGTGGCTATTTCAACAAGCAGCAGATCAATAAGAGTCTATTTGACGACTCATTTAATGTACTTCATGCTTATCTGCATGAAAAGCACATGGGAAGAAGCATGTAGGAACATGTCCTACTCAACAACATTTTATAAAAATCCTGCCCGAATGTCCGGACAAGAGACTAATCCCTCGGTTCAAACCGAACCCAAAAAAAACTTCCTTTGTCCAAAAAGCATAGGCGATTAAAAATCAATCTTTTATGCATCTTCCTATTCATAAATTCATTTTAAATAAGAATGACACTTTTGAATTAAAAATCAATCTTTTATGCATCTTCCTATGCATAAAATCAAAATTGACGAAAATCACTCTTGATCTAAAAATAGATTACTTTATGCATCTTTCTATGCATAAAATTAAAATTGATGAGAATAACACTTTTGGATTAAAATAAATTCTTTATGCATCTTTCCATTCATAAATCCAATTTAGTAGGAATTACACTTTTAAAATAAAAGAATTTCTCTTATGCATCTAATTTAAGCATAAAATCATTTATGATAAAAATAACACTTTTAATATAAAAATATCTTTTATGCATACCTCTATGCATGAAAATCAAATATGATAAAAGTAACACATTTGTTTGACCATAGCCTAAAACACAAAGAACTTGAAAAGGGGAACCTTGTATTCATGTATGGTGTTAGAGAAAACATTTGTTTGACCATAGCCTAAAACACAAAGAACTTGAAAAGGGGAACCTTGTATTCATGTATGGTGTTAGAGAAAACATTTGTTTGACCATAGCCTAAAACACAAAGAACTTGAAAAGGGGAACCTTGTATTCATGTATGGTGTTAGAAGCACCAAGAAAAAGAAATTGAAATACGAAGGGTTAGGACCTTTTAGAGTGTCCGAAATCACCCCTCAAGGGTCAATCCAAATTTAATTCATTGATGGGGTAGAAATGGAGGGGTATATTACAGAAGTAAACTGAAAAAATATCATAGACCCCTGACCCAGGAAATTCTCACACACACAAGAGCATCTCCTGAAATAAAAGAAAGAGCTAGCAAAGGAAAAAATCAAACGAGCTCAAGAGGAAGCCAAAACAAAATAGAGACTCCAAGGAAGAATGCTACATGATGTAAACATGGCTTCACCACTCACCTTGCTTGAAGAGGATAACCTGGATATTGAACCTGCATGCCTTAGTGTACATGTATCTACAGAGGGTAGTCAAACAAAGAGCACTGCATTGATTAATACAAGATCAAGTCATAACTTTATTTCCTATGAAACATGGGTAGCTCTAAATAAACCCAACCTAGAGGCAACTAATGCACACGTTCGTAGTGTGCATCTATTAGTTACACAAACAATGGTATTTTTTAATGTTAACATCTCCATCAGAAATAATCCCTTGGTTGGGAAGGTATTTGTTATGCATGTAGGAATAATAGAAGAGGAGATGATTCTAGGATGATCCTGGATTTACGCCAACAACTGTAACATCCGCCAACAACTGTAACATCCAATGGGAAAGACGGACAGTACAACTCAACAATGGCAATAACACCATGACGATACCATTATGAGTTCTCTTGAATAAGGGAAAGAAGGAAATTACATAACAACATGGAGCCGTTGATGTTAAGCAAAACGAAAGAATCCACAGAACAGGCATCCTCCCCTCACACTAGCATCACCAGTGAAGAGGAACACAACACAAAAGCACTATATGTATCTAGTATGACAACAATGGGTTCCCAAATCCTATCTTGAAGCCCAAGGATACTATGATAATGACAAAACCTCATGGGTGTCAAGGCAGAGAAACAAGGTTCCATGCAAGATCCAAGAGAATCAAACCAAGGAGAGAAAGCAGCAACCCAAGCGCCCCCAAACACCGCTTGGAATTCAAAAGAGGTGGGTAAGGAAAGACTTACTAGCAGTGCAGGGCTACTATCAAGGAACGGCAAAACTATGGGTACCAAAGACAACACAAGATCTAGTGTGGCGTTTATCTCCAAAAGAACAAAATAAATCCATAGGCACAAGCATAATCAAAGCCAAAATATTTTAAGTGTCAAGACAACATCAAAATTGGTCTAGAGGAAGAAAGCCAATCACCCAAGTAAACAAGGGAGTGCAACACCCCCAATGTCACCCCAAAAAAAGATCAAGAAGAACCAAATTCTTGAAATGAAGTGAACCCACATGCACAGAAAACACAACACGTTCACAAAGATTCGATAGATGTACTTCTCCACCGGTAGAAGGGAAACTAAGGAGTTCTCACTCAGAACTAAAGCGTCTACAACAACACATACCCACAAGCTCCAAAGTACCAACTTGATTCCCATGGAAATAAGAAAAAGAGAGGGCGACAAAAAGCACCTAGATAATTAGTTCAATTTTTAATGGGTACAAGGTAAATGGTTAAGCATTCATGGTAATGCCTACCCCATTTCACGTCGTGAAACAAGTTCATATGTTTCATGTGCTCAGTTCTACTCCTCTAAATACATATTCTTTTCTATGGAATGTTTGAGCATATAGGACTCCCTAGGGTATCAACATTTGCATGAGGGAACATAGCCTATTTCATGTCGTGAAACACTTGTGAAATGCTTCATGCCTATTTTGTGTTGTCAAACGCTTAGTCAAGTTTCATGTTGTGAAATGCTTCAATCCATTTCACACCGTGAAATGGTCAAAAAGATCTAGCAAATTCTCTGGCCATGTGGCATGCCCAATTAAGGCGATCGTCATCCGGGCCAATGGCTAGAGCATAAATACGTTGCCTTTCCTCTTTCGTTCACTTATCCTCATCATAATCTTCTTCTCCCAACTGTGATTGTGATCATCATTTGCGGTCTGCCATCCTATCACTTCCCCACGTTCCTTTCTTAGGTAGGAGCTCTACGCTCACCTTATCAGTGTGCTTCAAGTTGGTTCAATGGCTAGAGCATAAATATGTTGCCTTTCCTCTTCCGTGCACTTCTGCTCATCGTAATCTTCTTCTCCTGCTATGATTGTGATCATCATCTACGCTCCACTATCCTATCACTTTCGCCACATTTCTTTCTCAAGTAGCAGCTCTATGCTCGCCTTATGTGTGCTTCAAGTAAGTTCTCATTGAAATATCTCAATACTACTACCTGCACAATGTGTTTTTCGATTGCATTATTTTCTTTTCCTTTTTTATCTTTTTTGGTCTCCCCTTGCTAGGCAAACATGATACTACCTTCACACTTGATTCATGATGAATACAAAATTGATGACATGAAATAGCAGTTTACTGTTTCATGACATCAAATCACCCACATACACTTTCACGAACCGTCTTTTCAAGTAATCGCCTAGTGACTATAAGTCACCTACTAACTTGCAACCATCACAAAATTTCACACCATGACTAGCATTATGTTGTTTCATGGAATAAGTTAATCACAAACTGATAGTTCACGCTATGAAGCATTCTACTATGTCATGGTTTAAAACTTTCACGCATTAACTCTTTCACACTTTAATAGTTCACGCCATAAACAGCATTCTTTTGTTTCATGGAATAACTCTTTCATGCAATAACTGTTTCACATAATAACTCAATCACAAACTGAGAGTTCACACCGTCAGTAGCATTCTGCTGTTTCACAGCCTAAAACTTTCATGCATTAACTCTTTCATGCTTTAACAGTTCACGCCGTGATGAATAGCATTATGCTGTTTCACGGCCTGAAATTTTCACACAATAATAGTTTCATGACTAACACCTTCACTCAATCACGGACTAACAATTTCACACAAAAAACCTTCACAATGTGAAATGCATTCTACTAGTTCACGAAATAACAATTTCACGACATGAACTGCATTTTGCTAGTTCACGAACTAACTACTAATTCACATATATCTTCTAATTCACCACAACACAAAACTATCTATGCTGGGGGCTTTATGAGTGATTGCATATTTATATTTTTGTGTTTTTATGTGGGTTATATTTTTTGTTCACTTTGTTTTTGGCAATCACAAGCAAGGTTACATGTTATTTGTGTTAGTTGGGAAACTAAGAGATGTTCATAATGGGGGAGAAGAGAAGGAAGGATCTGGAGGAACATAGACAAAATCATCAGAACGAGATTGTGATTCTCAATTCCTCATCTGATATGTAAGATTCCTCCCTCCATCTTTTGTATTGTAAAGGTGTAATAACCTTCCCTTCAGTCTCTTGTAATCATCTCCCCCTCAGAAATGGAAAAAGATCTTGTTTTACCCTGTTTTAGCCTAGAGAGAGGTAATTCAAAATTGAGATATCTTTGGATACGAAAATTCCCCTAATATCTAAGATGAATTCTCTTGAAACAGAAGTTCAAAATGAATTTTTCAATGTGCATTAAGAATTAAATTTGTGTATAAGAGACCTTAGCCTAAAAGTCCACATTTTTAGAAATTTTTGGATTAAGGTCCAAATAAGGTTCCAAAGGGCCAATAGGATTAATCCAAGTGTTAGGATGAGAAAAATGCAAAGAATAAAAGAAAATACCCCAAAAATGAGTAAATGCTCACATAATATGAAGAGTTGATTGAATATAGGGTTTATTAGTTAAAAATTAAGATTTATTAGTAAAATAAATGGGATATTTTAGTAAAATGATGAATTTTTGTAAGGAGGGAGAGCCCCATCAAGTAGGCACCTTTTTATCATCATTGCTTGACATTTTTAATTCAAAAAAATTAAAAATGATGAATTTTTGACACCTCAGTAAGGAGGGAGAGTCCCATCAAGTAGGCATCTTTTTATCATCATTGCTTGATATTTTTAATTCAAAAAAATTAAGATATTTCATCTCTCCTGGTGAAAACTGGATCAAAAAGGGAGCCAAACTGATCCAAAACTTGTCTAAATTGGGTCAAACTGAAGCTGGAAGCCTCCAGAACCCAGTTGGACTTGGTTAGTGGCCTCCCTCACCTATAAATAGACCCTCATTCCTTTGTATTTTCATCTTTGTGAATTCACATGCCATTATTATCTTCATTTTAGTGTAATTTCTATTATCCCTCTATTTGCATCTTCTCTTGGGAGCTTTGGAGCTTCTCTATTCTCCATCCTCTCTTGAAGATTACCCTCCCCCTCTTGGTGGCCAAGGACTTGCTTGTGGGCTTCACTTCTATCCAAAGAATAAAGCCAAAATCAAGGGTAAGCTCTAATTTAATGGTTTTTTCTATTCCTCTCAATGATTTTCTTCTTCTCAACCCCTCTAAATCTTGAGAAGCTTTCAATGGAATGGTTTTCTCTTGAAATCAAGTTTTCCAATGATTCATAATGTTTAATTAGATTAATGCTAGTCTTTATGCTTAATTAAGAAAAAACTCTCTTTTGGAAAGATTAATCATCTTTATGATTAGATCCTTGTTAGAAGGATGATTCTCAATGATAATCGCTTTATTTTAATCAAAAGTCTAGGCTTGATAAGCTAGAGAAAGAGATTAGATATTTTCATGATTTTTTATCTAGTAAAAATGATGGTTAATTCTTTTTAGCTTGATTATGAGTAAGAAAAATCATATTAACTCATTCTAAATTGAAAGAGGGTTATGCTAATATTTTTAGAAATGAGGAATGGTTATTTTAGAATAATCAAGAGATTTATTCATAATTATACTTATAATTATGATTATAATTATGTTATGTATGCATAATTTAATTTTAGTCTAAAAGAAGAGTTCCTATAATATTTCCATTACAATTATTCATTTTAAAATAGAAAATTGAACATTCTCAGTAATTGCATAGCAAAGCTACGGTAAAATTTTCTAGAAAAAAGATAAATCTTATTTTTATGCATAATTTTAATAAAGTAAAAAGAGGAATTCCTATCATATGCTAGGCATGGATATTTTTTTGCTAAAAGAGGAGTTTTGAGCATTATTCAATAGTCAAAAAATAAAAGAAGGTTATGCACAAATTTTATAGAATCATTCAATTTATGAGAATGGATGGTAGGAATGATGAGAATGGATGTGAACGGATGTGAATAAATGTAGGAATGATGAGAATGGATGTGAATGAATATAGGAATGATGAGAATAGATGTGAACGGATGTGAATGAATGTAGGAATGATGAGAATGGATGTGAACGGATGTGAATGAATGTAGGAATGATGAGAATGGATGTGAACGGATGTGAATGAATGTAGGAATGAGGAGAATGGATGTGAATGGATATAGGAATGATGTGAATGGATGTAAGAATGGTGTGAATGGATGTGAATGGATGTAGGAATGATGTGAATAGATTTGAATGTATGTGAATGGATGTGAGTTGATATAAGAATGATGTGATTGGATGTCAATTAATGTAGAAAATGTGGAATAATGAGAAATGACGTGGAATGGGACGATGAGAAATGATGTGAAATAATGTGAAAGGATGTGGGATGATGATGAAAGATTGAAATTTTGTTTGGAACTGTATTTGTATGTGAAACCTGTTTTTTTAAAGATTGTTTTATGTCAAGAATGCTAGGGAAGCATTTTGACCATCTTGTGAATGAGGTTGTGGTGGAGACCTAAGTGAAAAAGTTACAAGAGCTGACGGAGAGTCAATGAAGGATGTCTCGCATGGCAAGGTCGGCCGAGGTCTTGACCAACCTCGGTTTGATTAAAATGGTGAGCTTCCGGTGGATGAGGGACCAAGGAAGCGGCCTATGAGTAAAGTGCTAGGTCACCTACTAAGGAGCCTAGAGGGTGCTGACCATACGGTGCTCGAGCTCTGGGTCGCCCAGGATACCCACGCATGCATCTAGGAAGAAAATGAGTTGGAGTTGTTTTCTGAACACGGGCATGGATCTGGTTGATTGACCTTGCTAGTCTTCAACAGATGAGTTCATGATGGCTCTTTTACATGGATCTTGTTGGTTGATCTTGCCTGATCCCCAACTGAGAGTCCATATGGTTTTTATATGATTAAACTCCTAGGTACTATGAGCTAGGAACTATTGAAAAGGCCCCTGAGTGAGCAGGTGGTGAGCGTTTTGGTTGCCGATGATGCCATAGGTATGCTAAGGACAGAATGAGTGAAATTGGATTTTACTGTTGGAAAGTGGAAAAGTTGGAAATTGGATCTGGATATTTTGAAGGATTATGATTTGAAATACTATGGTGTCATTTCAAGTCTGCTTTAAAGACTATGGTTTCATTTCAAGTCTGCTTTAAAGACTATGGTTTCATTTCAAGTCTGCTTTAAAGACAGTTGAATCTGTAAAAGGCAATTTCATATTGGGTGCGTAAGTGGTGTGTCTAAATTGTATTTTGCATGAGTGCCGGCTAGGGGGCCTGGGAACTCTCCAAATTTTCATAATGGATCCTATCAATACAGTGGCTGGGAACTCTCCAAAATTTCATAATGGATCCTTTTAATACAGTGGCTGGGCAGTTGGCTAACCCATGGGACTAAGGCTGGGACTAATGGATCCCTATAATTAAAATTCAATTCTGTTCAAGTTACGATAGTTGAAGTAAATCACGAATCCTCATTCTATGGAAAAGAATCAACGGATGTGCCTCTTTGACGAGGAAAAAAGTGTTGGTCTCTATGATCCAAGTGCAAGTTCCTTCCTTGCTCCGGCCATGTGAACCGTGGGTTTGATTGGAATGAAAAAAGGGAAGTTAAGGCCCTTGACTACATTAGAATAATTCTCCTAGAAGAATCGCCGATGCTTTTTGGGTGAGGGAAGTTTTTTCTGCGTTCAGTTTTGGATGAACTGAGGGATTAGTCTCTTGTCCGGACATTCGTGGTTGGACGGCCCCAAGTGGGAAACTCTACCCCCTGCACGTAAGGTTTGCTACTTTTGCTGCTAGCTCCCCGAATTATTTGTTATCTTCTCCAAGGAAGCCATTTCCAACAGATCATCCAATGCATTATCAAGAATACAATTTAGCTTATCATCCAAATTCTCACAAGCTGCAATATCCAACTCATCACCCCGGATCATCCATATGTACTTCATCCATAGTATCTTCATTAGTAACATTTTGATCATCACACTCCACCTTGACTGGCTGAAGTACAGGCACATGCAAGTCATTACTCATTTCTGAATCAGAGAGATCATCCAAGTCATATCCATACTCAAACACATCAGGTTCCTCAGCATTAACATCACTTTCACAATCTACAGCATCATCAATAATCTTCTTAAACAACATATCAGGATTTCTCTGTTCACATGGTAGATAGCACACTGGAGTCTCCATCACTTCCCTAATCATAGGCTGAATCATAACTGGCTGCACATTATCAATACTTCCATCCTCCTCCTCCTCATCTTCTGAAAACTCTTCAGGGCTGATCTCAAGAACCTTACCCTTCTCCATTTCCAACAGGTTAATCTGTCCCATATCCTGCTTTGCAAATGTGACCTTACAGACTTCATGAACATTGGGCTGAATTGCATCCTTTATCTGCATACTAGAGTCAATCACCCTATCATTCATTCCCATAGACAATTGATATATACCACCATTAGCTTTGGCTGGTTTATCACATTGCGGGCTAATATGACCCCACTCATCACTATTCCAGCATTGCACATCACTCAGATACCCTCTTCCAATATCTGTTGAATTTCCTTCAAAACCAAATGATGCATCAGTCTTCCTTCCCATAACACCTATGCCTCTTCCTCTTCCTGCAGACTCTATCCAATTCAAGCTTAAAGACTTCATGAGCTCCACTGCTTCATAAACATCTTTCTTCAAAGAATCCTCCTGTTTGGGAACAACAGCAGCTTCTCTTTCAGGATGTATACTCTCAATCTCTGGCATCTTCACAAACTTCTTCGGCTCTTCCTATATTCCCAACTGCCTCAGACGCTTCACCTTCCACTCCTTCTCTCGAGCAACTCTGACAGCCTCCTCAAAGCTATCCAGGTTCTTCAGCTCCACCTTCAAATGGAGGGTTGGCTCCAGACCAGCCACAAACAGGTCTCCCTTTATCATCTGCGGGGGTACTTCAGGAATCAAAGCCTCGCACCATAGACTCCACAGTCTACCAAACTCTATCAGATACTGATCCACATCCTGACCGTCCTTCTGCTGAATGTTACACAACTCCTTCCACACCTCATTTGGACTCCTCACTCGTGGAAGATAAAGGGTATTGTGGAATCCCTTGCATCTATTGGTGTGTCAGTAGATGATGATGACAAGGTGGAAGTCTGTCTACGTGGTCTCGGGCCACAATACAAGGCGTTTAAGACGTCTATTCAGACTCGGCAAAACATTCCCAACTTTACAGATTTGGTGTCTATGCTGATTATCGAAGAGAAGAACTTGGGTGAAGACCAACAGTCTTCACAAAGCAAAAACAGTTCAGAGCAACAGGCCTTCTACACGAGTTCAGGAAGACGACGAGGTAGAGGAGGCCGTGGACGCGGTCAAGGAGGTGGCCGAACAGGTAATCAGAATTATGGCCAGCAGCAGCAGCAGCAACAACAGTCCCAGAATCAACAACAACAACAACACGCAGGTGGAAGAGGCAAATTCAGAGGCAGGGGGAGTCAAAGAGGCCGTGGAAATTGGCAAAGGCAATATAATGATGCACGTGAATGCTATTATTGTGGTAAGCCTGGACATGTGCAGTCAGAATGTTATAAGAAGCAGGCTCACATGCAAAATGGGAAAGTGTAGCGAAACAACTATGCATCCTCAAGCAAAAATAATGAGGACAATGAAAGGTTGTTTGTTATGCAGCATGTTGTGAATGCCATGTCTGAAAATGTTGATGCAGCACAAAAAGATAATGTATGGTATGTGGATTCAGGCGCTTCGAACCACATGACGAGTCATGGGGAGTGGTTCAAGGAGATGAAAAACCCGGAAAGACCAGGTTTTGTGGAAACAAGGGATGACACCGCTCATCCAATTGCCCACATTGGAGATGTGCCATTGTCTATGCAGGATGGCAAAGTGAAGTACCTTGCAGATGTACTTCATGTACCGAACATAACAAAGAATTTGGTTTCAGTTGGTTGAGCAGGGTTTGCAGGTTCGGTTTAACCCTGATGGATGTTATGTTGAAGATTTTAAAGACAAGTGCAGGTTGGTTGCAAAAGGCAATAGAGTGGGCAGAATGTTTACGTTGGATGTAGACATGCCTGAGATGAGTGCTACGATGTTTGCAAATGGTTCAGGAATTGTTGCAGACACAGACATATGGCATAAAAGAATTGGACATGTGAATGTGCAGAGATTGAAGTCTATGCAGACAAAAGGAATTGTGACAGGGCTGCCAAAATTTAAAGTGAAAGGTATGCATAAAATCTGTGAAGCATGCCAATTTGGGAAGCAAACAAAGCATGTGTTTCCACGTAACAGATATGTGAGCAGAAATGCACTAGATGTTGTGCATTCAGATGTGTGGGGTCCTACGAAGACCATATCTATGGGAGGCTGCAGGTATTATGTGACTTTCATTGATGACCACACAAGGAAAGTGTGGGTATATTTCATGAAGGAGAAGAGTGAGGTGTTCACTCACTTTCAGAATTTTAGAGTTTTGGTTGAAAAGCAAACAGGGAAATATGTAAAGTGCCTAAGGTCAGATGGAGGGGGAGAGTACTTCTTCAATGAGTTCTCTGAATTTTTGAAGAAGAATGGTATTCGGAGACAGTTTACATGCAGATACACTCCGCAGCAAAATGGAGTTGCTGAGCGGAAAAACAGGCACATTGCTGAGATTGCGCAAGCATTGATGGAAGAGAAGAATATGCCGCATTGCTATTGGGCTGAGGTTGTTTCTACAGCAGTATACATCATGAACAGGACTCCAACTGCAGCCATACATGATGTAACTCCCCAGAGGAGAGGTTTACTGGCAGAAAACCAGATTTGTCTCATCTGAAAGTCTTTGGATGCATTGCATATGTGCATGTGCCAGATGAGCTGAGAACTAAGCTGGATCCAAAAGCTGAAAAATGTGTGTTTATTGGATATTCCCTTGAGCAAAAGGGATACAGGTGTTATAACCCTGCTACACGTGAGTTGAGGGTAAGCAGGGATGTTGTCTTTGATGAGATGAGCAGCTGGTATGCTGCTGAAAAAGAAGCTGTCGGGGGGGCTGATGTGAGTGGAAGTGTGGTTGCACAGAATGCAGGTCAGCAATCACAGTCTTTGAGTGGACCAGGAGAGTCCTCATCTAGTGGGTCTATTGATAGACCATGGAGTGGCAGGCTGCGTCATAATACCAGTCCTGCAAATGTGATTACTACATCACGTAAAGGAAAAGAGAAAGTTGTTGAGCCCCTTGGAATGCCTGACATTTCTGCAAGGCATTCTCATGTTGATGGAGAGTCTAGTGGCTCAGATATGAGCCTTGATGAGGAGCTTGGGATCCCAGCTATGAGAACACCTGGTGTAAAGAAGGCTATGGAAGCCATGAATGAAAAGCTGCGAAGATCTGGGAGAGTGAAGAACCCTATGCAGAGGTTTACTTATGATGGTTATGTGGCACATCACTATGCATATATGGCAAAGGTTGTGCAGGTTGTTGAGCCCACATGCATTGATGAGGCTATTGGAAATGTGTGTTGGGAGAAAGCTATGGATGAGGAGATGGATGCACTATATGGAAATGAGACTTGGGATTTAGTGCAATTGCCTAAAGGCAAGAAAGCCATTGGATGCAAGTGGGTGTACAAAGTTAAACATAACAGTGATGGAAGCATAAACAGGTATAAGGCTAGATTGGTAGCCAAAGGATATGCGCAGACATATGGGATTGATTATGAGGAAACTTTCAGCCCAGTTGCCAAGATGGCAACGGTGAGAGTTGTGATAGCAGTGGCTGCGTCAAAGCAATGGTCTTTACACCAGATGGATGTAAAGAATGCATTCTTGCATGGGGATTTGCAAGAAGAGGTGTATATGTTGCAGCCACCTGGATATGAGGATGTGGGTCACCCCGAGCATGTTTGCAGGTTAAAGAAAGCCTTGTATGGCTTAAAACAAGCACCAAGAGCATGGTCTGACAAGATTTCTGAATATCTTGTCACTATTGGCTTTCATGTAGCCATTGCAGATTTCTCGCTGTATGTGAGACATGGTGATAGAGGGGTTGTGCTTGTTGTCATCTATGTAGATGACTTGATCATTACGGGGGATCATGATGCAGAGATCTTTGATGTAAAGATCTTGCTTAGACAGAAGTTCGAGATGAAGGATCTGGGGGAGCTCAGATATTTCTTGGGCATTGAGGTGATTAGGTCACCACATGGTATTGGATTACTGCACAGACAGTATGGCTTGGACATGTTGTCCAAGTATGGTATGACAGGCTGTATGCCTATTTCTATGCCATTGGATCAGAATGGCAAGTTGAGTGCAGATTCAGGAGAGATCTTGGAGGATCCTACTATGTACAGATGCATAGTAGGAAGTTTGATCTACATGACGATCACCAGACCAGATTTGAGCTATGCTGTTGGGTTGGTGAGTCAATTTATGCAGGTTCCACGGAAACCGCATTTGGATGCAGTGAGACGCATACTGAGGTATATGAAGTCTACTTTGCATTGTGGACTATTCTATGAGATTGGGACAGAGATATGTGTACATGGGTACACAGATGCTGATTGGGCTGGTAGTATCTCAGATAGAAGATCTACCGGTGGATTCATGTTTTCTTTGGGGAGTGCTGTTGTGACTTGGAGCAGCAAGAAGCAGCCTACGATTGCTCTATCGAGTACAGAGGCCGAGTACAGAGGAGCTGCTATGGCAGCATGTGAGGTAGCTTGGTTTAGAAAGCTACTTGCAGATTTGGGTCTATCAGTGGATAGACAAGTTGTCATTTTCTGTGACAACATTAGCAGTATATAGTTGGCCAAGAACCTAGTCTTTCATGCTCGTACGAAGCACATAGAGGTCCACTACCACTTCGTCAGAGAGAAGGTCTTGGCAGGAGACCTTGACCTTGTTTATGTCAGCACAGAGGATCAGGTAGCTGACATCTTCACCAAAGCATTGGGTACAGAGAAGCTCCGCAGATTCAGGGCTTCGCTTGGTGTACATGAGATGGAGTTGAGCTCGAGGGGGAGTGTTGAGATATCGAGCTCGTCTAGTGAGGCGGTGGCCACACTGATGACCCGCTTGGGGGATAGGCCCCACACTTACACCACTGGCATGGTTGGTGAGATCATGGGAGATATGCGGCCAGTGGGATGACAGGCTGTGTGACAGCCATTCTAGAGACTGGCATAGTTATAGTGCCAGCTCATTTAGTCGGGTTCACACTATAGAACCCGTGTATGTATTGGTTGAGTACCTTTCATATTATGTGTACTCTTATCTTGTATATGGTGTGTTGAGTGTTGAGTAGAGAAGAGGAAGATTTTCAGCCTCTCACCTTGTGTGTTCTCTATTAGGGTTTTGTGAGTGTGTGTGTGTGCTTGCAAGAGCTCAAGCTCTCTTCCCCCCTGCATCTTTTCAGGGAGGACCATTGCATAGCTTTCATAGCCCAAAATCTAGAGGTCGATGACAATTTTGTAGATGATGATGGGATAGATAAGTACTTACTAGTGGATAGCCATGTGAAAGACACGAGTTCCTATCTGCTGCAGCAACACTAAAGATGATCTATGCTGATGCCCTTAAATATGAAGGAAAAGATGCCACAGAGGAAGAGCTACAAGAAGCAAGGAAAAGACTGAATATTACCAACATGGGAGGGTTTAGGGATGTGCCAAGTAAGTCAGCGGAAACCGTTCCTAGTTCGAGCACTAATTTATGGCAAGACGCCTTGCTTGAAGCAGATGACAACCAAGAGGTTAGTTTTTTTTGTTGTGTTTTCGTACTTTTGTTGTGGATTTGGCTTTATCAACTTTGTCCTGAAATGTTTGGTGATGTTGTTTCTGGCTAATGCTCCTTTATTTTTTCAGTTAGAAATATATGAAGACACATTCCTCAAACGTGCTTCAGGCAAGCGTATGGCAGGATTGGGCCACGACTCGACACTAGGAACATATATACATCGCCTAAAATTCCCTCAAATTGTGATATTTCATGCTAGCTTCTCCAAGGACAATGCAAGTTTTCCTCTGATGGTGATAAAGACTCTATCCAAGTATTTAGGTGGCTATCACTTAAGGCTGAATGCAAACAAGGCCATACTTCTGGAGCGGCAAGCAGCTGTTCGAATTTTTGGAGAGGGACCTGGAGTATATTCGTTGAGATGTAAATATTATTTAACATATGCTGCTTTACGGGTTGGCATGTGGAATCACAAATCCTAATCTATTGAGTGATTGCGGGAAGAAGCATCTTCTTAGAACAGTAAGGCCAAAGGTCCCTGTTGTGCCATTGATAGGGGATGAAGAAGATGATGCAAAAACTTCATCAAAAAAGGTTCGGCTGGGGGAAGTCTGTGCTCCAGATTAATAGATTTAGATTGTTCGAGTTGCTAAGAAGTTTCTTCATATTTCTCAATACTCTTCTTGCTTACCATTAAAAACTATGAAATGTATATATATTGAAAACGTTTATATGGGACATAGATGAAAGCTCTTGTTCTTTTAAAATCTTTCACAGTTACATCATTGTATAATATGTATTTCAATGATCAATTTTCTTCCACACTCTGCCCTGTCTTTGTCGTTGTCTTAGCCATTTAGCATGATTCTGCTTTCCCTGTGAGGAGACATATATTGATCGTCTACGTTCAGCCTGCATCTTTCTTATTGCACATGACACAGCTGATTCAGACTGTTTGATCTTCACACGAGCCCTCACTTGAATCCGCCTATACCACCACTGACATAGTTGCTTTATGGGATTACTTTTCTTCATTCCTCCTCCATGTTGAGTGGCCCTTTGATAGGCACAACGTGCTTGCCAATGAGATCTTTCCATGCCTTGGGTAGACCAAATCCCAAGGCTTCCAAACTCTTCCGCAAAAAAGGTTCCATGTGCATGCAAAATGTGCTACAAATGCTCAACAACAACAAGACATTTAGTATCGTACAATATTTTTTGAACAACAAAAAAAACTCAAAGCTGTAGGTTTTCAAGTAATAACCATGTATTGTGTCAAGTTTGTCGCACCCCATGCCTTTTCATAGATGCCTCAAATTTCTCAACATCCCCATCTTCAAACCTTGCTTTTTGCAACAAAGGTGCTAGGTGATCAAGTGCCAATCATGCTTTGGCCTTTGCCACCCTTGCTTGTCCTGAAGAGCCTCGATCAGGTATAGCTGCATGAAGCTTTCTCCACACCTCAAAATCTATACCCAGATGACCTCTCTGGGTATGATTAGATAAGAACTTTCTGGCTTTTGCACCTCCAAAACATGGTTTGCTAGGAACATTTCCGGTCTTCCCTGAGCTTCTCAAGTCCTTCTCAATCTTCACTTGACCACAATGTAAACCTGCATCTGAAAGCACTTGCTCTATTTTTTTAATAGTTCTTTCACTCTCTAATGCTTGTTTCATATTCCATGAAAATTTGATGTACATGTAGACTAGGTTCTCAATTATTCTATCCAGCGTATGCAAAACACAAATATGAACTCTGATCAAAGGGATAGGAAGAATTGGATCCCAGTTAGGATCCACTCCTGGAGCATCACGATTTGGGGCTTCACGCCTATTACTGATTGCATTTAGGCATTTCCATTCTCTCTCTTTTCCTCCTTTGGAGACACCTCGTTCGGTCATGCAATGCAGGCAAGGATACTTGGCCATTGCTCCTTGGGAAATACCAAACATGCATTTCAAGGTTTTAAGATCTGCAGCCAGGTGCCATTCAACCTCATATTCACCATATCCTTTTACATAAAGCTTTTTGCCATTCGACTGCTGCTAGATAGTGGAAGGAAGCTCAGTCTGGTTGAAGTACCACTTTAGAATTTCATGGGTCTCTGTTGGAACCTGTTAACAACAACAGTTAAATTGTCTACAACATCATAACAAGAGGATAGCAACATAATATTCTTTTTTTTTAAATGGATAGCATGTCACCTCAAATGCAGCCAGCCACCAAATCTCATTTTCGGATTGTACACTAAAGTGCTTCTCATCAGCATTACTGATACTTGCATCCAAAGCTCTATTCATTAAAGTCATGCTAACCCTTTCCAGCTTCTGTCCTTTGATCACCTCACTCTCATCAAGTTTTAAAACAAATTTCAGCCTTCCATTGCACTCATGTACACTGATGTCATAAAATTTCTTCATAGCCATTTGTAATTTCCGAACATCCATAATGAAATTGTTGAACTCTGTAAGCTCTATGATTTTCTATTCCCCACTCTTTTTAGTCACTGTCAATGTACTAGACACGTGACAAGGCTCTCCAACAAGTTCGACCATTCCCAAGTTGAGAATATTTTGAGCTTTGTTCACGTGAAATGGTTTTGGAATGGGAATTACTGTTTTTTTTCCAAGCTTACAATTGAAACCTTCTTTAACTTTATTAAACAACATCCTGTAAGACTTTGTGCTTATACAAGCCATGTCACATATACCTTGTGCATCTGCAGGAGTGAATGCTTCACTCACCTCCTGCAAGGATTGCTTTGCTATGTCTGATCGAAGTCTTGCAAACTTAGGATGCTATATTGCTGACTCCACGATGTCTTTTATCAGAACTTTGCCAAATATATCAGAACCTTGCTCTTTTGGACCCACAACATCTGTGACCATCCTGAAGCAACAACGATAGCTATTTCAGTCCATCATTCATCTAACTATACCACCCCCTACCCAATCCCCCATCTCCAAAAAAAGGAACTAAAGATAAAAATGAAAAGTGAGTGCTCAAAGAAATTTAAGCTCAAAGAAATTATAGATCCCAATACCTGCAAGCTTTTACACGACGCTTCCATTGGCCACCTCCAACATTGAGTTCTTCCAATGGTTTGATCTATCTCTTGCGTAATCGAGCACCCAAGGGCGTGTCTTTCAAATATTGTAATTTTTTGTTGAACTTTTCAAGTTGTTTTCGAAGGTGTGCATTCTCACTCTCCAATGTGAAATTGTTGATTTCTCAAACTGCCAAAATTTCATTCTTCTCTTTAATAGTGTCCTGCATCTTACGAATAGTCTGCTGTGCAAATGATCAAACTCTTTTTGTAACCCAGCACAAACTTTTGCTTTGTCCTCATTTGAAGCTTGCAAAGCTGTTGTGATCGATGCCAAGTAAAAATTTACACCTTCAAGCATTTTTATTCTGGCATCTCTATCACTCAAATGTCTTTCAAAGATACTTTGACATTGGCCAAACAATCTTTTGCAATATCCAAGCAATCCATTTTCACCCTCACACACAAACTTGAAGAAACTTGTCAACCCAAAGAATGATGGAGATTGAGAGGAGGTTGGATCTAGTGGGTAAATACTACCATCCAACCATAGGTCCATATTTTTCTTTCCTTCATTTCGAAGCTCAGTAATGTGGGCATGCTGGCCTAGACCAATTTCTCTTACAGCAAGGAGCATAATCGGCTTCTACTTGGAAGTGGATGTCCACCTTTTTCTTCTTTTGCTTCACAGGTTCCATTGCATTGTTCTGTGCTTTAACAACACCAAAAAGCATCATGAACTCACACTTTAACCAAAAGAAACCAAAGATATTACACTTATCTCCCGTGAAGAAGATTGCTTCATTAAAACCAAAAGACAACATCACTAAATAATACCTCCTTGTCCATCAAACAAACTTGTTGGTATCCTAGATGAACCAAAATGTACAGAGTACTTGTAACCACAACCCTCACTTGAAAAAGGTAAGAAATGGGATTCTTATTCATGCACAAGCAGGTATGGCGCATGAAGAACAAATACTTTTCCATCCTTTTTCAAAACTTGCCGCCTTGAGAAGAAGAGAAAATCAAAAACCTCCCGCCGCTCAAAACAATTCGGATTTGGAGTGGTTGTGGTTGTGGAGTCGGGAAGACAATGAGGGAGACAATGCAAGATGATGGGTTGCACAGGGACGAAGTTCGGTTCAAGTTTGGTAAGCAAAGTTGGCTTCGTTACATTCAAAAGTGTAATGAAGAAAGAGAGTGGTGTCTTTTTTCAATAAAATAAGGTACCATAGTGGGAATAAAAAACTATACTTAAGAGGCATTGTTTTGAATTAAAAAACACCCTACATGTCAGTTAATGGAATAAAAAACTCAAAAATGACGCACGTACCCTCCAATATTATATGTGGGTTTATTGGCTTGCTTTGTCCACATCACCATCCCAAGGGATCTATTACAAGGCCCCTTTTTGAGTCCAAATTTTCTCTAATGATTATCCTGGGGGTGAAGATTTTTTTGAAATTTTAAATTAAGGTTCCTATGGACCAATAAGATTCATCCAAATGTAGGGAGGAGATAAATGAAGAAATAAAAGAAAAATCTCCCAAAAATGAGTAAATACTCACATAAGATGAAGAGTTGACTAAGGACAAGGTTAATAGTTAAAAAAGGGAGATATTTAGAAGTAATGATGCATTTTTGACACCTCTGCATGGGGGAATTCCCCTCATGAAGGAGGCGCCTATTTCACATGCTTGAATGAGTTTTAAACTCCCAAATAATGAGATATTTTCATCTCTCTTCTCTCCTGTTTCAACTAGATCCAAAAAGTGAGCAAAACTCACCTAAAAATGGTCAAAAATTGACCAAACTGATCTGGAAAATTCTAGAATCAGTTTGCTTGGTTAGAGGCTCACTTTTTCCTATAAATAGAAGCCCTCCCCTTTGTTGAAACTTAATAGTGTTTTTGCACTGTTACCCTGCCTCTCCCAAGTGCCAAAAACAATGAATTTTACTCATAATTCATTAGTTTTTGACCTTCCCTCTTCCAAAAGATTGGTGGCCACTCTTGTCTCAAACAAGAGTTGAACCCTCAAACCATCAAGCCAAAGGAAAGCTCTCAAATTCATTAGTAAGTTGGTGATTCTTCTCTTTTCCATTTATTTTATGGTTTTTATGGTTTTTTATGCTTTTTGTCTTCTCTAAAATTGCAAGTGATGTTATGCCTCATTGCAAAAGGCATTCCCCTCTCTTCTCTAGTAAATCCAATCATTCTTTATCCTAGGTGAATGATTAATGAATAAACTCAAGTTTTTCATAATGTTTCTCTTAAATAAGTAGAAAAATGTTACTTTAGAATGATTTAAATACTCTTGATGCATTTCTAACTAATTTTAGAGACTTAAAATTGAAAAATGGTCAACCATACAAAGGAGGTTATGGCGAAATTTTTCAAAAAAAATAGAAATAAGTATTATCTTTCATTATTCTAAAAGAGTAGTCCTTATGAATTCTATATTCTAAAGTGTCATTTTCATGCATAGAAGATGCATTTTGATTATTTGTATACAAGAAATTTAGTTTTACTATAAACGTATTACTTTCATTATTATTGATTTTTATGCATAAAAGTATGCATAAAAGATTATTATTTTATTGTAAAAGTGTTACTTTTATCATACTTGATTTTCATGCATAGAGGTATGCATAAAAGATTATTATTTTATTGTAAAAGTGTTACTTTTATCATACTTGATTTTCATGCATAGAGGTATGCATAAAAGATTATTATTTTATTGTAAAAGTGTTACTTTTATCATACTTGATTTTCATGCATAGATGTATGCATAAAAGATTATTATTTTATTGTAAAAGTGTTACTTTTATCATACTTGATTTTCATGCATAGAGGTATGCATAAAAGATTATTATTTTATTGTAAAAGTGTTACTTTTATCATATTTGATTTTCATGCATAGAGGTATGCATAAAAGATATTTTTATATTAAAAGTATGATTTTCATCATAAATGATTTTATGCTTAAATTAGATGCATAAGAGAAATTCTTTTATTCTAAAAGTGTAATTCCTACTAAATTGGATTTATGAATGGAAAGATGCATAAAGAATTTATTTTAATCCAAAAGTGTTATTCTCATCAATTTTAATTTTATGCATAGAAAGATGCATAAAGAAATCTATTTTTAGTTCAAAAGAGTTATTTTCGTCAATTTTGATTTTATGCATAGGAAGATGCATAAAAGATTGATTTTTAATTCAAAAGTGTCATTCTCATTTAAAATGAATTTATGCATAGGAAGATGCATAAAATATTGATTTTTATTTCGAAAGTATTATTCTCCTTAAAATGGAATTTATGCATAAATAGAAGCGTAAAGAAATCTTATATCAAAAATGAGAATTCTCTTGTATTCTATAAATAGAGATATGAGGATGTGAAACGAATCAGATAGATGAAAATAAACTATGAATAGATGGAGATGTATGTATGTGAAAGAATGGATGTAGTTATATGTATGTGAAAGAATGGATGTAGTTATATGTATGTGAAAGAAATGATGTAGATATGGAATGTGGATGTGGATGTATGTGAATGTGAATGAGGATGTGGAATGTGGATATGGATGTATGGATGCGGATGTAGATGTATGAATGTGGGTGGGGATGAGAAGGTATGAATGTGGATGTGGAAATAGAAGTATGGATGTGGATGTGGATGTGGATGTATGAATGTGGATGTAGATGTGGATGTATGAATGTGAATGTGGATGTGAATGTATGAATGTGAATGGGGATGTGAATGTATGAAGGTGGATGTGGAAATGGATGTATGGATGTGGAAGTGGATGTGGATGTGGATGTATGAATGTGAATGTGGATGTGAATGTATGAATGTATGAATGTGAATGAGGATGTGGAATGTGGATATGGATGTATGGATGCGGATGTAGATGTATGAATGTGGGTGGGGATGTGAAGGTATGAATGTGGATGTGGAAATAGAAGTATGGATGTGGATGTGGATGTGGATGTATGAATGTGGATGTAGATGTGGATGTATGAATGTGAATGTGGATGTGAATGTATGAATGTGAATGGGGATGTGAATGTATGAAGGTGGATGTGGAAATGGATGTATGGATGTGGAAGTGGATCATGTGGATGTGGATGTATGAATGTGAATGTGGATGTGAATGTATGAATGTGGATGTGAAAATGGATGTATGGATGTGGATGTGGAAATGGATGTATGGATGTGTATGTGGATGTATGAATGTGGATGTGAATGTGGATATATGAATGTGAATATGTATGTGAATAGATATGAAGTCGATATGAACGAATGGATGAGATGAGATGTCAAGTGAATCAGAATGTGAAATGAATAATATAATATGTGAACGAATGAAATGGATGTGATGAGACGTAACGTAAATTAAGAAAGATAGGAATGGATGTTATGTGAAGTGAATGAACCTGATGAGATAGGATGGAAAATGATATATCTGGTCAAGAATGGATACACTTATGAATTGGGTTTGGGTTAAGTAATATGGATTGATGTGGAACAAATTGGAAAGATGTGAATTCATTATAGAAACTGTATTTGTGATCTGTTTGTAAATGACTGTTTTATGTCAAGAATGATGGGGAAGCATTTTGACTATCTTGAGAATGTGGTCGTGAAGGCCTACCTGATAAAGTTGCAACTGCTGTACGGAGAGTCAATGGAGGACATCTCGCATAGCAAGGTCGGCCGAGGTCTTGACGAGCCTTGGTTCGATTTAAATGGTGAGCTTCCAGTATGGTGGATGAGGGACCAAGGAAGCGGCCTATGAGTGAAGCGCTAGGTGACCTGCGAAGGATCCTAGAGGGTGCTGACCATACGGTGCTCGGGCTCTGGGTCGCCGAAGATACCCACATGTGTGTCGTGGAAGATATTGGAATAAGGAGTAAGAGTTGTTTTCTGAAACTGGGCATGGATCTGGTTGATTGACCTTGCTGGTCCTCAAAACGGATGAGTCCATGGCTCTTTTATATGGATCTGTTGGTTGATCTTGCTGATCCTCAACGGAGATTCCATCTTGATTTTTATAAGTGATTATAATACCGAGTACTATGAGCTAGGAACTATTGAAAAAGCCCCTGAGTGAACAGGTGGTGAGCATTCTGGTTGCCAATGATGCCATAGATACTCTGATGAAGGAATGATTGGAAATTAAGATTCAACCAGATATTTTGGAGGATTGTGATCAGTGATACTATGGTTTCATTAAATGATTGTTTTGAAGATGACTGAATCTGTGAAAAAGACAATTTCATATTGGATGTGTAAGTGGTGTGACTAGTTTTATGTTTGCATGAACATACGGCTAGGGAGCCTGGGAACTCTTTTCCCTGGTACCCGGGACAAAACCTAACCAAATTCCTAATTGGATCCCATCACTACAGTGGTTGGCAGTTGGCTAACCCATGGGACTGGATGGGGTTAGGCTGGGACTAATGGATCCGTAAATCGAGACTCAATTTCTGTTTAGTTCGATAGATGAAGTAAATCCCGGACAAAAATTATTCTATGGAAAAGAATCAACGGCTATGCCTCTCAATGAGGAAAAAAGCGTTGATCTCTATGATCCAAGTATGGTCTTTTTTCCTGATCTTACTATGGGACTTACGGGTTCGGTCAGATGAGCTCAGTTAGTTAAGGATTTTGACTACGTTAGGGAAAAGTTATCCTGGTGGAATCGCCCGTGCTTTTCGGGCAAGAGAGGTTTTTCAGAGTTCGGTTTGGAAAAATCGAGGAATTAGTCACCTGCCCGGATATCCGTGGGCGAGGCCCCGAGTGTGGGACCCTGTTCCGCGCAAGATGTACTACTTCCGCTGCTAGCACCCCGAATCCGTTGCACGGTGGGGACCGGGATCTTAGAGTTGGTATCAGAGCTATTTGGCTAATGAGGATCATCTCTCTTCTCTCCTGTTTTTTCTTGCAACGAACTCAAGCTCTCTCTCCCCCACATGCTACATTATAAATTGGTGGGGTTGATGCTTTTGGTACTGAGGTTTAAAGAGAATGTGGGGGAGAGAGAGCTTGAGTTCCTTGCAAGAAAACACACACACACACACACACACAACACACACACACACACACGAAAGTTCAAGACACAAGAGAGATGGATGGCTGAATTTTCTTCTATCTTCTTTTCTACAATCATATAACTAAAAGATAAGAGTACATACATAAAGGGAGAGTACTCCCTACAACAACATACAAAGTAGTCGGTCTATAGTGTGAACCCAACTATATGAGCTAGTGCTATAACTATGCTATAACTCTAGTACTCCAAAGTGGCTGTCACATAGCTTGTCATCCATTAGCAGCATATCAACCATAATCGCACCAACCGTGCCAGTAACATAAGTGCGGAAGCTATCACCCAAGCGGGTCCTCAATGTCTGCCGTAGCACTAGTTGAGCTTGATATCTCAACACTCCCTCTTGAGCTCAACTCCAAGTAAGCTATCACCCAAGCGGGTCCTCAATGTCCGTCGTAGCACTAGTTGAGCTTGATATCTCAACACTCCCTCTTGAGCTCAACTCCAAGTAAGCTTCTAAACTTATGGAGCTTCTCTGTGCCCAATGCCTTCGTGAAGATGTCAGCCACATGATCCTCTATGCTAACATATACCAAATCTAGTCACACCTGCTCTATAACCTTCTCCCTCACAAAGTGATAATGCACCTCAATGTGTTTTATTCTAGCATGGTACACTGGTTTACTAGCCAAATGTATGCTACTCATGTTTTCACAATAAATGACAACACCATCAGTGTTATGCTTGACTTTATACACCCACTTACATCGAATTGCCTTCTTTTCCTTAGGCAAAGGCACTAAATCCCATGTTGCATTTGAATCCAATGCTGCCATCTCCTCATTTATGGCATCTTCCCATTTCTTATTTCTAAGTTGTGCTCAAAACAAGTGGTCTCTAGTTTCTGTATTGCTTTAATCATCTAAGCATAATGATTGGCTGTATATCCATCATATCTCAACCTGTCAATAGGGTACCTAACCCTCATAGACCTTCATACACCTGTATCACTACGAGGTGTCCTCAAAACAACCCTCGCTCTGCTTACTAGGAGTAACCACATATGGGATGCCAAGCTCCTCATCAAAGCTCTGTTCAAAGTTGCTAGAGTCACCATCCACATATGAGTGACCTGTTGACAAATCAGGCACAAAAGGTTGATATATCTTTTCCTTCCCTTTGTATGATACATGTGTACCTACATCTATCCTCAACCTGCCTAGAGGACTCTCCTAGTCCACTAAGAACCTATGATTGTTACTTTACATGCTGTGGTGCAACATCAACACTTCTTACATCTGCATCTTCTGTTGCCTTTTCACTACTAGTGCATACCAACTACTCATCTCATCAAAGATAACATCTCTGCTTACTTGCATCTCACGAATGATAGGGTTATAACATCTCTGCTTACTTGCATCTCACGAATGATAGGGTTATAACATCTATAACCTTTCTTCTCTATAGCATAACCAACAAAGATGCATTTCTTTGCTGTTGGATCCAACTTTGTTTTCATTTCATCAGGAATATACACATATGCAATACACCTAAACACTTTCAAGTGAGACACATCCGGTCTTATGCCTGTAAATTTCTATTCAAGTGTTATACCATGAACAATTGCAATGGGTGTCATGTTCATAATGTACACAGTAGTTGCTTATTTCTTCTACCCAAAAATAATGTGGCATATTCTTTTCATCCATCAAAGCATGTGCCACTTCTACAATGTGCCTTTTTTTTTTCTTTTTGCAACACCATTCTCTTGCAGAGTGTACCTACATGTAAAATGTCTCTTGATTCCCTGATTCCTCAGGAAATCGCTGAACTCATTGGAGAAATATTCTCCCCCATCATTTGATCTCAGGCATTTATTTATATGCCTTTTTCCTTCTTGACCAAGGCTTTCAATCTTTGAAAGTGAGCAAATACCTCACTTTTCTCCTTCCTGAAGTAAACCCACACTTTCCTAGTGTGCTCTCATCAATGAATTTAACATAATACCTACAACTTGCAATTGTTGTAGTCTTGGTCAGTCCCCATACATCTGAATGTATGACATCTAATGGCCTTGCACTCACATACTTTTCATGTGGGAAAGCATGTTTGGCCTACTTACCAACCTAGCATGCTTCACATACTTTGTGCATACCATCAACCTTAAACTTTGGCAAACCTGCAACAATATTTTAGGCCTGCATAGACTTCAGTGCTGTACATTCACATGACCAATGCTCTTGTGCCATATGTCAATATATACAATGACACATGTTCCATGTGCAAGCATGGTTGCCTTTACATCAGGCATGTTCACATTCAAAGTAAACATCCTGCCATTTTTGCTCGGGGGGGTCACTCGTATAAATATATAAGTATCACGTGGGTTCAACAGAAGGACATTTTAAATATTTAAAACTTACAGAAATATATTTACAGAGGGGATTTAATTATTGTATTTTTAAAAAAAATTACAGATTTGAATAGGAAAGGATATATTATATTCACTAAAAAATTCACAGATAAGGGACTTTTTAAATAGGCCTTGAATGCACGTGATATAGAGGATTTACATATAGTGACCCCCCCCCCCCCGAGCATTTTTGTTACCCTTTGCAACCAAGAGACACTTATTTTTGAAGTCTTCCACAAAACATCCTTGAGGATTAAACCTGAGTTGTTGCAGACCTTGCTCAACCATCTCTCCAACAGAAACTAGGTTCTTTGTAATATTTGGAACATGTACATGTGCCAAGGACTTTATTTTTCCATCCTACATAGACAATGACACTTTACCCACATGCGCAATGGGATGCACAATATCATTACCTATTTCTACACATAGCCTGGTTTTTCCATTTTCTACATGTCTCTAAACCACTCAGCATGACTGGTCATGTGGTTAGAGGCACCAGAATCCTCATACCATGTATCTTCAGATCTTGACACATCTCTTGTTATAGAACTGAGCATGTGCTGCATCACAAACAGCTGCTCACTTCTGTACATCACCTCCCTGTTTACTAGATGATGCATAGTTGCCTTGCTAGAACTTTCCACTTTTAATATCATTATGCTTTTTATAGCAGTCCTTTGACCATGTTCCTTGGTTTGTCACACAATAATAACACTCTATGCTATTTGCATTGTCATTTCTTTACCAACCCCCTCAGCCTTTTTGGATACCCCTGTCTCTAGACTAGTCTCTTCCACCTGTGTATGATTGCTATGTGAATCATTGGACTATTGTTGTGTCCAGAATTTTGATTTACTTGTCGGTCACCACCTTGGCCTTTACCACGACCTCTACATGTGCCTCTACCTGAATTGGAGTAGAAGACTTGTCCTGATGTGTTCTTACTTTGTGAAGAAGAGTCCTCACCTAAAGCCTTTTCTTCTATGATCAACATAGACACCAAGTCTTGAAGGTTGGGAATATTCTCCCTGATTGCAATGGAGGTCTTGAATGGCTTGTACTCTTTGCCAAGCCCATTCAAACAGACACTTACTAAGTCATCATCTTCCATCGATACATTGATAGACCTAAGGGATTCAACAATGTCCTTGATCTTTAAAGAATACTCCGCAGCTCTTGCTTTACCTACAATTTTCTTGCCTTTGTTTTGGTCTGGAATATCTGCACACCAGATTCTGCCATGCAACTGCTAGAGTGTTGGCATCCTATATGTGTCCTATCTCATCATGTTTGTGACACTAATTGAAATCCAATACATGAATTTCCTTGCACCCTGGTTCCAATCTTTGAATGCCTTTATGTCTGCTGGAGTGGCATTCTCTTTAGACAACTCATGAGGCTCCTTATTGTCTCGTTCGACATAGTCCCAAAATTCTTTATCCATAAGGAAATTGGTCATTCTGAACTTCCAGGCATGGAAGTTGTTCTTGTCCAACTTCTCCACAGACAATGCGATTGATTATGTCACCAGACATGTTTTCCTACAATAATTAAAAAACTACAATAGAGAATTTCTCTATGCAACCTATAACATAACAGTATCTTCTATGACTACTGCAGTGGTACTTCAGCATAACATGTAGGTCATCAAACTTGACCAAAGTACATGTGTATACCCCTAATGTCAACACTACATGTGCAAACATTGTCTGCTTTCCCTAAATGCACTTCTGCATTGCAATAACCAGATTTCGACTAGAGATAATTCTCAACCAGAACTTCCCAAAACTGTAAAAAATACCTTGCAGTGACATAATACAGAGATCGAGACATGCCCAAAACACGATTCTAGCCACAAACATCAGTTTAAAGTACTGCGAACCACACATGAACCTCCAAGCCCTACAAAAACTCCTCAATCGGAGATGTGTAGCTCCCAGAGCTACTGAGGGGTGTTGTACCTGAACCAAGAAGGGAAAGAGATGGTGATGCTCTTACCCGTGTACCGCTTCCTTCCTTGCTTGTTCTTGTCTCTTACTTGCCTCCTTAGCTCTCACATGAACCAAAGCTTTGATACCATAAAGAGAATGTGGGGGAGAGAGAGAGCTTGAGTTTCTTTTGCAAGCAAATACACACACACACACACAAAAAAAAAAAAAAGAGTGCAAGACATAAGAGAGATGGATGGCTGAATTTTCTTCTATCTTCTTCTCTTCTCTACAACCATATAACTAAAGGATAAGAGTACATACATAAAGGGAAAGTACTCTCCTACAACAACATAAAAAGTAGTCGATCTATAGTGTGAACCCGACTATATGAGCTCGCACTATAACTATGCCATAACTCTAAAACTCCAAAGTGGCTGTCACATAGCAAACGACATATCAACCATAATCGCACCAACTGTGCCAATGATATAAGTGTGAAAGCTATCACACCCAAGTAGGTCATCAATGTTCGCCGCCCGCTATAGCACTAGTTAAGCTTGATATCTCAAAAGTTTGAGGGGTAGCCTTTGAGGTGGATGCATTTGCATCGTGTACACGTAGCTTTTGGCTCTTTTAGGGTTAGGTCCTCCACAGGATCCCTTTTCTTGTCCTTTATTTCAACCTTGGTTTTAACAGTTTGTTGGCCCTTGTTTTTCTTGGGTTATAAGGTTTTGCATTTTCTTTTAGTTTCTGTTTTAAAACATGCTTCTTCACCCATTTTGAAGTGTGTTCTTTTGTATTCTTTTTGTCGTGCCTTGGCTTGCAAGCGTGTAAGCACATTCAAGGGTATTGTGGACAATTGCTCGTTTTTCACTCTCAAGATGTTAAGAGTTGTATTCCATGAATTGTTTTGGGAAATCTTGGAATATGTGATCGATGCCACATCGTTCACATATGGGTTGTAAGGTGTCAGTGATTGTGGGCATGGAAGTATTCCAAACTATGCAGGCTGCCACTTTGTGCGGTCCACGACAATAGAAACACTGAAGTGTTTGGTTAACTGCTTCTTGAGAAGTTTCTACCCTTTGGATTGTATTTGTTTGGGGCACGAGATTTTGAGGTTTAAAGGTAATTATAGGTGAATAGGGACATTGAGGTGTGTTATGACCAAAGGCTTTGCAATGTATGCAGTACAGAAAGATAGGCATATGATACGTACATTGGGAATTGGGATGGACATAGTGATGGAAATGAACACACAACATGTCGCTCATCACTTTGAGAGGCATTAAAGATGTTTGGTGTTAAAGGAGCTCATCCTTTCTTGAAGATTCTAGTTCAAAGATTTTAAGAAAGGCTGTGTAGAATTCAGGGAGTGACAATTCCGAGATCAATTTTTCTTTAGCCTTTGCTTCACTTGGTTTAGATGAGGAACATCTCATATCATGATCATCCTCCATCATGTTGCCATCTAAACTTATTGCTTCTTTACAACATTGATCGAATGTTTCAGGATTGGATACAAGGATTAAGTTGTGTAAGTTGTTTGTCTTTATACCTATCATGAAACATCTCTTCAATTGAGCATTGTTTAGTTTCTCCCATGGCTCACATCATGAGTCCAAGATCTTTATCGAAAGGATAAATCTCTAATGGTTTTGTTTTGTTTTTGCTCAATCGAATAGAAATTTCTTGTTGCTACACTCCACCAATCACCTTGTCATGAAAAGCTGTGGATAAAGGTTGTTTTCAAGATCCTGAAGTTTGTCTTAATTGCATGCATTAATGTAATGCACCATCGACTAGAATTTAGTACTAAGGTTCAATGCATGTACCTTGGTGAGGCAGTTTGGATTTCCAAAGGCTTCATATCTCTGTTTCAAACACTTGCATGAACTGAATAGGATCAACTATTTCATCATATTTTTCCATGATTTTGGAAATCTATACAGCCATGTTTTTGGATGAGTCACTTAGGCTGTGTGTGGGTGTGCTAATGTGGTTAGGACCTAATTTAGTCCTTGGGAAACCCCCCTTCCTAGATTAGTAAGTATGTCCAAGGTTTGGGCATTCATGGTTTGCAAAGGGTTAGTATCTAGCACTTCTAAAGGTTTAGGTCTTGTGGTATTGCTAGGCAAGGGACCAAATTCCAGAGGGATTCATGTGACAGGGGATTTAAGTCCCGATGACATTCTTGTTGTCGGCATGGAAAATGGTATTGCGAGGTGCATTTGGGAGATGGATCTCAATGGCTTGAAGATTTTAGCCATTGGGTTTAATGAGAGTGGTGCTCCATTTGATCCATTTATCGTTGCCATATCTTAACATTGCCAATTTCTCCTTAATAAGCAAGCACACGTGTGTTTTTTTTTTTGCTTTTTAGGTTTTCTTATAGCCCGTTACGGCCTCAAGTAGCCTAACGCACCCTTCTCTGGGTCAAACAAGTGTTCGTTTGTGTTAATTTGCTTAGGAACTAAGTGCACGTGAACGACCTCTTAGAGATAATTTTTCAAAAAAAGTACGTGTCACTGGTGTTCTAAATGAAAGCCGAGGTCTCAAAAGCACATGTGAACGCCCTTAGGATAAACTTTTTTGGAGAAAGTGCATGTTAATAGTATCCCGGATTATTGAAGGGAGGTCTGAAAACCTATTTTCCATCACTGTCTCAAGATGTAATTTTTTTTTGAAAAGTTTTTTCATGTTTCGCAACCTGCTTTTGCATGTGTTCCAAAACTAATTTAAAGAAACGCTGTATGAGAGAGTTGTATTATTTTTGGAGTACTACAACTTTATCTCTTTGATTTTTTCATGATTTTATCGTTTAGACTTTCAAAACGTAGCCTAAATATGGCACGCAGTCTTTTGCAAGCTATTTTGGGCAATTTTTAGTGCTTTAAGGTCCGTTTTTAGCCTTGATTTCTGGGTCAAAATTTGAGGCTGCTAGTTTGAGGCCAAAATGATGGATTTTGCCCTTAGATGCTCAAGACCAATTTTGAAGACCTCGATGTAGGCTTTATGATCAGCACTAGAGCACGTTTGGCCTCACGGTTTAGGAGATATGAGCCTCCAAACAAGGCTATTTTCTATACTCCCCACCCCCCCTTTCGATCCTTTTCATGAACGTGAGTGTAGAGATCTTTCACGCTGTGAAACACATTTCACGCGTGGAATGTATTTCATGATTTTTTTTGCAGGCCTGTTTAACGACGTGAATGTCAAGGTTTCACAAAAACGTGATGGATATTTTAGAGTTTTTTTTTTGCGTGTGGACCTGTTTCATGTTGTGACAGTCGGGGTTCCACGAAAACATGAAATGGACATTTTACGAATTTTTTTTATTTTTTTGGAGTCGAGGGAAATTCAAGTTTCCTTGTGTGGAGGGAATATTTTTTCAATTTTAAATTGGGGAGATATGGGTATTTTCATAAAAAGTAAGTGGGAATAAGAAAACTCCACTCTTTTATGACACCCCCTTACACCCTTCATAAACGACTCCCAAAAGTGGTCATTTGCCAACTAAGGGGAATCTTTTCATTCAATGCTCATTAACTTTAATGAGTTATAGAAAAAAGTTTTTAAGAATTAATCAAAGATTAATCCTTCCACTAATCTTTATCCCTTTTGCACAAATAATGGCTTTAATAAACCACTAATCACTAATTCACACCATGGATAGGGCATGAAATTGCTAAGCTATGTGCATCAATGACCAACTCGGTTAAAACATACCCTTCAACTTTATCCCCAACAACAAAGTCCAATGCCAAAACCTTGCAATCAACAGCTATTCTTGAAGAAGTTCCCAAAGCACAATCATCGTCTCTAAAAAGGACCTCAAAGGAAAAGCCTTGGAGCTGACAACTCCTCCTCAACCAACCTCACCAAGGGAGAAGGTTGCATGCTGAAAAGCCTCAACATCAGCAACAACCACCACTCCGCATGAGACTCAAGTCTCATCGTCAACAATGCCCATGAGTCTTAAACTGACAGTGCCCCACCACTAATGTGAAGGAGGGCCGCAAACCTTCTGCTTCAGCCAAAAAGAAAACTCCACCACAGCAGCCAAAATACAAGTATCTTAATAGTATCAAAATGTGGGTGAAAAAGCATTTACTTGTAGCTTAAGGCTACTACAAGGGTGCCAATTCAATTTGGATGCCTTGACAGTCAAAGCCTATTCCTCAATGCAAAAATCAAAGGCCAAAGAAGAATAAAAGTACTCCACAACGTCGTCCACAAAAGCCTATGTGAGTTCCTCCAGCCACTCCACAAGTGTGGGTACCAAAAAGATTACTATGAAGGGTACTGCCAAGGTAATACCAAAGCTTGGATTCCCAAGCACATCAAGAAGTCACCGAAGCATACACAAAGAAAGAAACCTCAGTACCAAAAGTATCAACCACCAATTCATAATGTTCATCAAGATGGGTGCCTGTGCACGTGCTGCTATAGAACAAGGATATTATGATGGAAAGCCCATCATATGGTTGCTAAGATCAAACCAATTGAAGAAATCCTCACCATCGCCTTCAATTCCAAAAACTTCACCTAAAGTTTGATAAGAATTCAGGCCTAAGCAACACAAATCTAGCCACTCAACCCCTCTCGTGCATACAACACATACATAAGAGCTTGTGTATTTAGTTAACGCCAATGGTAAGTTTAAAACAATGCCAACCAAAATCATTACAAAATTGAGAATCGCGATCTGAAATAATGACTTTAGGTAATCCATGATTTGTGAAAACAGTTTTGATAAACAATTGTGCAGCATGTGAAGCATTCAATGTTTTACGACATGCAATGAAATAAGCTTGCTTACTAAACCTATTCACAATTTTCCATATCATATCATTTCGAGAAGATGTGGTAGGTAAACCAGTTATAAAGTCCATAGAAATTTCTTCCCATGGTGCTACGAGAATAAGTAAAGGCATGAGTAGCCCATACTATTTCCCTTGGTGTCTTTTAACTCGTTTTGACATATCAAACATTCCGATACAAAAGAAGCAACATCATGTTTTAATTATGGCCAATAAAAATATTCTTCTATGGTGCGTAGAGTAGTGAGAATGCCACGATGACCAACATATGGGGGACAATGCATCTCTTCAAGAATAAAAGATCTATAAGAAAGTGTAATGCATAAACACTTTTGAAAGAAAATGAAACCATCATTATATGCATAATCATGAAGAGGCAACAATTTATTAGTTTCTAACTTGTGCCAAACATCAGAAAAATTAGGATCTGTAATATATGAATCACGCATATCATGCAAAGAATGAATGTCAAGCACTAAAATGTTAGAAATAGAAGGTCATCAACTAAGTGCATTAGCCACTACATTCTCTTTACCAGGATGATATTAGATAAGAGGATGAAAACTATGAATAAAAGATGCCCATTTAATATTGTGGTCTGAGATAAGAGGTTAATTAAGAAGATATCTAATACTTTGTTGATCAGTCTTAATCATAAACTCAAAACCCATAAGATAATGTTTCCACATACGTAAGGCATAGACAACTACTAGTAGTTCCTTGTCGTATGTACTATATGAAAGTTCAAAATGTGTCAATTTCCTACTCTCATAAGCCAAAGGATGTCCATCTTGCATGAGGACTGCACCAATTCTTGAGTCACTAGTATCAGTGACTACTAGGAAGAACGGTCGAGTAAAGTCTGGAAGTTGGAGAATAGGGGCATGAGTCAACAAATATTTTAGTCTATCAAATGATTTTTGTTGGCTTTCACCCCATCGAAAAACTAGACCTTTCATAAGCAACATTGTCAAAGGAAGTGCTATCAATGAGAAATTACGAACAAACTTCTTATAAAAACCAGCCAAACCAAGAAAAGATCTAACTTCTTTAACACATGTTGGAGTAGGCCAAGTCTTAATGAGTTTTACTTTTTGGGATCAACTTTGATACCTTCACTTGAAACAATGTGGCATAAGTACTCGATTTTGTCTTGGAAAAAGAGACTTTTATTTGGATTAGCATAAAGTTGATTTTCTTTAAGAAGATTAAACACTAATGCAAGATGCGCTTCATGTTCGGCATGATTCTTACTAAAGACAAGCAAATCATCAAAGAAAACACTGATGCAATTCTGATGGTAAAGAAATATATGATTCATTATGTGTGCAAAGGTAGCAGATGCATTGGTTAGACCGAAAGGCATAACCAAGGCATAACCAAAAATTCATAATGACTAGTTTGGGTACAAAAAGCAGTTTTATAAATATCAGATTTAGTAATCAAACTTGATGATATCCAGATTTCAAATCAATTTTACTAAAGATAGATGCACTTTTAAGCTTGTCTAGCAAATCATGAACATGAGGGATGGGATATCTATTCTTAACTGTGACCTTATTGAGAGCTCTAAAATCAATACACATGCGATAAGTCTTATTTTTCTTTTCTCAACAAGAAGAACATGTGCACCAAAAGGAGAACTACTAGGTCGAATAAGTTTCTTGTCTAATAATTCTCTAATTCGGCATTCTATTTCTTTTTTTTGAAGAGGATTTGTACGATAAGGAGCTCTATGAGGTGGTTGGCTACCCGAATAATCTCTATAGTATGGTCTTTAGGACGTGAAAGAGGGAAGGTAGGAGGTAAATCATCTACAAAACAATCCTGAAACTTAGCCCCATGAATGCTTGCTGAGAGGAAGTGAGATTATTTTCATATGCTTGTACTTCATTAACTAAAATCATGTATGCATGTGATTGTTTTTGAAGTGCACGTTTAGCTTGGTATGGGATAATAATGGATACATCTGAAGAGAACAATCACCAACTAATGCATAAGAGTACCATTATGTGTGAAATCCATAGTATGCATGGAATAATCAATATGTGGATTGAATTCATGTCTAAATGGCATACCAAGTATGATGTCACTAGAATGCAAAGGTGCAATGAGAAATTTTTGTTTTTGTTTATAAGGTCCAATTTGTATATTAAGGTCATGTACTTAAAGAGTGCCCATGTAGCGTATGCCTTGAAATGCAGATTTAACCTTATAACACGAAGGATGAGTCTCTAAATGCAACCTACGAACTGTCTTTTCAAAAATAAAATTATACGTACTATCATCATCATGCAAAATAGTGATATCATTGCCATTAATAGATCCTTTCATACAAAGAAAAGAGTGAGGAGTGATTGAAGTACTTATACCGATTCACTTTACATACCCACTTCTTCATTGTTAAGTTGTTCTTTTGTCCAATCTGGAGCCGTATCACCATCACCATCGTAGTATGTGTCGTCTTTGATATTGTGAAGTTGTGCCACTTGAGTAGGATGAAAGGTACACTTGTCGGTTTGATGTCCCACCACTCGATGACACTTGAAGCATGTAGGCACATTATCGCCCTGACAAGGTTGGGTAGGGCGAGGAGTGAGTGCATTACTATTGTGACTAGAATTGGGTTTAGGGTCTACATTACTTGGGTTGGTAGTATTAAAATTATTCTTTATATTTGAATTAGAAAAAGTGCATGCATTATTACTACCATTACCAAAAGTACCATGTGGTGATGAAGGAGATTAATAAAATTGAGGGCGTCGAAAAGCCTTGATTCCTCACGAAAGAAGATTGTCGCCTGGGTGGAGAAGTTGCATCTCGAGTAGAAGAATGCGCTCCTCCAAGGTAGGAGCAAGAAGAGGTGACACATTATTCGAAATGGTTAATGGTTGAGTGCCATCGTCAGAATCCATGGCTGTAGATGCTTGGTAGAAATCGGGGATGGAGTGGAAACAAACATTGGAAAATAATATATGTATATTTTTAATTTTATTTATTTTTAAATACTTTTTCTTCTTTTTCTACTTCTTCTCTCTCCTTCTTCTTCTTTTTCCCTCTTCTCTTCTCTCTCTACTTCTTCTTCTCTTCTCTCTCTTTTTCTCTCTTCTTTTCTTCCTTCTTCTTCTCTTTTACTCTCTTACTTGCTTCTTCTTCTAACGAGCTCACCATAGAGCGCCACATAGCCCTCAATAATCCCATATAGCATTGAATAGGATAAACGAATTAGGTATAAAGGCAAGAAGGGAGTGGACTTGCCTTTGTTGTCTCTTATAGGATATGCCCACATAGCCCTCAATAATCCCATATAGCGTTGAATAGGATAAACGAATTAGGTATAAAGGCGAGAAGGGAGTGGGCTTGCCTTTTTGTCTCTTATAGGATATGCCCACGTTAGTGTGTGGGGAGGTGTGGAGTCGCCGGCGCGCACTGCCCTTTCGTCTGTCGGAGTTGGATTCATGCTACCGTCCGTCACCTATTGCCGAGGTTGTTGTTGCTGGTGTCGGTTGTATTGGATGCATCTTATGCTTGGGGGGGTTGTTGCTGTCGGTGCTTGTTGGTGGTCGCTCGGTAGCCAATATGTTCTCCGGTGTGACTGGTGCATTGTCCACTGTTGTGCACTATAGACAAGGAGATAGGTGGCGCTTTGACAACTAGTGTCACTCTCGGGTTTTGTGCTGGCGTCTCTCACCTTCACACAAAGGACAACCACCAGTCCTGGGTCGTTCTGAGTGCCCAAAACATAACTTTTTATATATATTTCAGACAAGAAAAGTACACAGCACAATTCTCTGTGTTCCCTGGCTCTTTGGCTCTGATATGCATATTGGAAGCTCAGGGTTGGCCCTCTATTAAAAATCAACTCAACTTGAAAGAAATACTTAAGCTCAAAAATAGAAGAAAGCTATGCATGCGACACAAGAATGGGTTAAATCTCCCCCACCATGATAGTGGCTTACATCCTTTTCATGGTATATTTAAATATATTTCTTGTACAAAAAGCAAGAACCAAAAATACATGTAGCCAAAAATATGGATCTCCACATTGGGCTTGCATAAGCCTAAATACAAAAATGTGAACACTCTAAGGTTCACTCATAAAATATAACTAATATATATCAAAATGTTGCACACTAATGTGCACATAAAATATCACTGCCACTGTTGAATAAATAATCACCACGCACCATGCGTCAATAAATTTCCATGTTGAAGCAAGCCCAATGGATCCATGCACATCTTGTACGCTAACCCTGCCCATTGATTTGCACTAACATTCATAATATAAGCTCAAAATATGTGACAAGTTAGAGGTGATCAATCTCTCTTGGACATAAAATAAATATCCATCAAATAAATCCATAAATTTCAAATAATGCGAATAATTCCAACATCAACTAAAAGATGTACCTACCTCCTTGACAACAGTTGAGCCACAAATTCAAGAATCAATCCCCACGTCTGCAATGGTGGAGACTTATGAGCACATCAAGGATAAACTCACAATTCTCTTTTCACCCCTCTAGACGAGAAGCATGAGTGCAGAAGCTATGGAGCAGACATAAAAACCTATTCTCTAAAAAAGGAGAGTAGCTACAAGAACCTATTGGCCACAAGGTGGTAACCTAAAAAAAGACAAAAGAAAAAGATAAAAATACAAGGGAGTCACACAAATGGCCTACCTAAAAATGGTAGAATATCACAAGAAACTCCCAACGATCTTTAATAGCCATTACATTTTTGGTAAGCTTATAGCTTACTATTCTTTTGGCTGAGTACATATCCTTACTAATGCAGTGGAGAACATTTGCACACCAGAGCCTCACCATCAACAACTTTCCATGTACATCTCGGGGGGGGGGGGGGGGGCATGGTGGGTGAAAGCCTAGTCAATGGTACAACCCATCAGCTAGAATTTTACTTCAAATTGAAAACTCTCCAAACAAAAACTAGAGCCTTCACAACACATTGATCTCTAATCCCTAGTGGAGATGTCTATATTAGCCTCGCAAGTCGACGTAATTCTTTCATGCCTCACCACCACAAGTGGCTATTTCAACAAGCAGCAGATCAATAAGAGTCTATTTGACGACTCATTTAATGTACTTCATGCTTATCTGCATGAAAAGCACATGGGAAGAAGCATGTAGGAACATGTCCTACTCAACAACATTTTATAAAAATCCTGCCCGAATGTCCGGACAAGAGACTAATCCCTCGGTTCAAACCGAACCCAAAAAAAACTTCCTTTGTCCAAAAAGCATAGGCGATTAAAAATCAATCTTTTATGCATCTTCCTATTCATAAATTCATTTTAAATAAGAATGACACTTTTGAATTAAAAATCAATCTTTTATGCATCTTCCTATGCATAAAATCAAAATTGACGAAAATCACTCTTGATCTAAAAATAGATTACTTTATGCATCTTTCTATGCATAAAATTAAAATTGATGAGAATAACACTTTTGGATTAAAATAAATTCTTTATGCATCTTTCCATTCATAAATCCAATTTAGTAGGAATTACACTTTTAAAATAAAAGAATTTCTCTTATGCATCTAATTTAAGCATAAAATCATTTATGATAAAAATAACACTTTTAATATAAAAATATCTTTTATGCATACCTCTATGCATGAAAATCAAATATGATAAAAGTAACACATTTGTTTGACCATAGCCTAAAACACAAAGAACTTGAAAAGGGGAACCTTGTATTCATGTATGGTGTTAGAGAAAACATTTGTTTGACCATAGCCTAAAACACAAAGAACTTGAAAAGGGGAACCTTGTATTCATGTATGGTGTTAGAGAAAACATTTGTTTGACCATAGCCTAAAACACAAAGAACTTGAAAAGGGGAACCTTGTATTCATGTATGGTGTTAGAAGCACCAAGAAAAAGAAATTGAAATACGAAGGGTTAGGACCTTTTAGAGTGTCCGAAATCACCCCTCAAGGGTCAATCCAAATTTAATTCATTGATGGGGTAGAAATGGAGGGGTATATTACAGAAGTAAACTGAAAAAATATCATAGACCCCTGACCCAGGAAATTCTCACACACACAAGAGCATCTCCTGAAATAAAAGAAAGAGCTAGCAAAGGAAAAAATCAAACGAGCTCAAGAGGAAGCCAAAACAAAATAGAGACTCCAAGGAAGAATGCTACATGATGTAAACATGGCTTCACCACTCACCTTGCTTGAAGAGGATAACCTGGATATTGAACCTGCATGCCTTAGTGTACATGTATCTACAGAGGGTAGTCAAACAAAGAGCACTGCATTGATTAATACAAGATCAAGTCATAACTTTATTTCCTATGAAACATGGGTAGCTCTAAATAAACCCAACCTAGAGGCAACTAATGCACACGTTCGTAGTGTGCATCTATTAGTTACACAAACAATGGTATTTTTTAATGTTAACATCTCCATCAGAAATAATCCCTTGGTTGGGAAGGTATTTGTTATGCATGTAGGAATAATAGAAGAGGAGATGATTCTAGGATGATCCTGGATTTACGCCAACAACTGTAACATCCGCCAACAACTGTAACATCCAATGGGAAAGACGGACAGTACAACTCAACAATGGCAATAACACCATGACGATACCATTATGAGTTCTCTTGAATAAGGGAAAGAAGGAAATTACATAACAACATGGAGCCGTTGATGTTAAGCAAAACGAAAGAATCCACAGAACAGGCATCCTCCCCTCACACTAGCATCACCAGTGAAGAGGAACACAACACAAAAGCACTATATGTATCTAGTATGACAACAATGGGTTCCCAAATCCTATCTTGAAGCCCAAGGATACTATGATAATGACAAAACCTCATGGGTGTCAAGGCAGAGAAACAAGGTTCCATGCAAGATCCAAGAGAATCAAACCAAGGAGAGAAAGCAGCAACCCAAGCGCCCCCAAACACCGCTTGGAATTCAAAAGAGGTGGGTAAGGAAAGACTTACTAGCAGTGCAGGGCTACTATCAAGGAACGGCAAAACTATGGGTACCAAAGACAACACAAGATCTAGTGTGGCGTTTATCTCCAAAAGAACAAAATAAATCCATAGGCACAAGCATAATCAAAGCCAAAATATTTTAAGTGTCAAGACAACATCAAAATTGGTCTAGAGGAAGAAAGCCAATCACCCAAGTAAACAAGGGAGTGCAACACCCCCAATGTCACCCCAAAAAAAGATCAAGAAGAACCAAATTCTTGAAATGAAGTGAACCCACATGCACAGAAAACACAACACGTTCACAAAGATTCGATAGATGTACTTCTCCACCGGTAGAAGGGAAACTAAGGAGTTCTCACTCAGAACTAAAGCGTCTACAACAACACATACCCACAAGCTCCAAAGTACCAACTTGATTCCCATGGAAATAAGAAAAAGAGAGGGCGACAAAAAGCACCTAGATAATTAGTTCAATTTTTAATGGGTACAAGGTAAATGGTTAAGCATTCATGGTAATGCCTACCCCATTTCACGTCGTGAAACAAGTTCATATGTTTCATGTGCTCAGTTCTACTCCTCTAAATACATATTCTTTTCTATGGAATGTTTGAGCATATAGGACTCCCTAGGGTATCAACATTTGCATGAGGGAACATAGCCTATTTCATGTCGTGAAACACTTGTGAAATGCTTCATGCCTATTTTGTGTTGTCAAACGCTTAGTCAAGTTTCATGTTGTGAAATGCTTCAATCCATTTCACACCGTGAAATGGTCAAAAAGATCTAGCAAATTCTCTGGCCATGTGGCATGCCCAATTAAGGCGATCGTCATCCGGGCCAATGGCTAGAGCATAAATACGTTGCCTTTCCTCTTTCGTTCACTTATCCTCATCATAATCTTCTTCTCCCAACTGTGATTGTGATCATCATTTGCGGTCTGCCATCCTATCACTTCCCCACGTTCCTTTCTTAGGTAGGAGCTCTACGCTCACCTTATCAGTGTGCTTCAAGTTGGTTCAATGGCTAGAGCATAAATATGTTGCCTTTCCTCTTCCGTGCACTTCTGCTCATCGTAATCTTCTTCTCCTGCTATGATTGTGATCATCATCTACGCTCCACTATCCTATCACTTTCGCCACATTTCTTTCTCAAGTAGCAGCTCTATGCTCGCCTTATGTGTGCTTCAAGTAAGTTCTCATTGAAATATCTCAATACTACTACCTGCACAATGTGTTTTTCGATTGCATTATTTTCTTTTCCTTTTTTATCTTTTTTGGTCTCCCCTTGCTAGGCAAACATGATACTACCTTCACACTTGATTCATGATGAATACAAAATTGATGACATGAAATAGCAGTTTACTGTTTCATGACATCAAATCACCCACATACACTTTCACGAACCGTCTTTTCAAGTAATCGCCTAGTGACTATAAGTCACCTACTAACTTGCAACCATCACAAAATTTCACACCATGACTAGCATTATGTTGTTTCATGGAATAAGTTAATCACAAACTGATAGTTCACGCTATGAAGCATTCTACTATGTCATGGTTTAAAACTTTCACGCATTAACTCTTTCACACTTTAATAGTTCACGCCATAAACAGCATTCTTTTGTTTCATGGAATAACTCTTTCATGCAATAACTGTTTCACATAATAACTCAATCACAAACTGAGAGTTCACACCGTCAGTAGCATTCTGCTGTTTCACAGCCTAAAACTTTCATGCATTAACTCTTTCATGCTTTAACAGTTCACGCCGTGATGAATAGCATTATGCTGTTTCACGGCCTGAAATTTTCACACAATAATAGTTTCATGACTAACACCTTCACTCAATCACGGACTAACAATTTCACACAAAAAACCTTCACAATGTGAAATGCATTCTACTAGTTCACGAAATAACAATTTCACGACATGAACTGCATTTTGCTAGTTCACGAACTAACTACTAATTCACATATATCTTCTAATTCACCACAACACAAAACTATCTATGCTGGGGGCTTTATGAGTGATTGCATATTTATATTTTTGTGTTTTTATGTGGGTTATATTTTTTGTTCACTTTGTTTTTGGCAATCACAAGCAAGGTTACATGTTATTTGTGTTAGTTGGGAAACTAAGAGATGTTCATAATGGGGGAGAAGAGAAGGAAGGATCTGGAGGAACATAGACAAAATCATCAGAACGAGATTGTGATTCTCAATTCCTCATCTGATATGTAAGATTCCTCCCTCCATCTTTTGTATTGTAAAGGTGTAATAACCTTCCCTTCAGTCTCTTGTAATCATCTCCCCCTCAGAAATGGAAAAAGATCTTGTTTTACCCTGTTTTAGCCTAGAGAGAGGTAATTCAAAATTGAGATATCTTTGGATACGAAAATTCCCCTAATATCTAAGATGAATTCTCTTGAAACAGAAGTTCAAAATGAATTTTTCAATGTGCATTAAGAATTAAATTTGTGTATAAGAGACCTTAGCCTAAAAGTCCACATTTTTAGAAATTTTTGGATTAAGGTCCAAATAAGGTTCCAAAGGGCCAATAGGATTAATCCAAGTGTTAGGATGAGAAAAATGCAAAGAATAAAAGAAAATACCCCAAAAATGAGTAAATGCTCACATAATATGAAGAGTTGATTGAATATAGGGTTTATTAGTTAAAAATTAAGATTTATTAGTAAAATAAATGGGATATTTTAGTAAAATGATGAATTTTTGTAAGGAGGGAGAGCCCCATCAAGTAGGCACCTTTTTATCATCATTGCTTGACATTTTTAATTCAAAAAAATTAAAAATGATGAATTTTTGACACCTCAGTAAGGAGGGAGAGTCCCATCAAGTAGGCATCTTTTTATCATCATTGCTTGATATTTTTAATTCAAAAAAATTAAGATATTTCATCTCTCCTGGTGAAAACTGGATCAAAAAGGGAGCCAAACTGATCCAAAACTTGTCTAAATTGGGTCAAACTGAAGCTGGAAGCCTCCAGAACCCAGTTGGACTTGGTTAGTGGCCTCCCTCACCTATAAATAGACCCTCATTCCTTTGTATTTTCATCTTTGTGAATTCACATGCCATTATTATCTTCATTTTAGTGTAATTTCTATTATCCCTCTATTTGCATCTTCTCTTGGGAGCTTTGGAGCTTCTCTATTCTCCATCCTCTCTTGAAGATTACCCTCCCCCTCTTGGTGGCCAAGGACTTGCTTGTGGGCTTCACTTCTATCCAAAGAATAAAGCCAAAATCAAGGGTAAGCTCTAATTTAATGGTTTTTTCTATTCCTCTCAATGATTTTCTTCTTCTCAACCCCTCTAAATCTTGAGAAGCTTTCAATGGAATGGTTTTCTCTTGAAATCAAGTTTTCCAATGATTCATAATGTTTAATTAGATTAATGCTAGTCTTTATGCTTAATTAAGAAAAAACTCTCTTTTGGAAAGATTAATCATCTTTATGATTAGATCCTTGTTAGAAGGATGATTCTCAATGATAATCGCTTTATTTTAATCAAAAGTCTAGGCTTGATAAGCTAGAGAAAGAGATTAGATATTTTCATGATTTTTTATCTAGTAAAAATGATGGTTAATTCTTTTTAGCTTGATTATGAGTAAGAAAAATCATATTAACTCATTCTAAATTGAAAGAGGGTTATGCTAATATTTTTAGAAATGAGGAATGGTTATTTTAGAATAATCAAGAGATTTATTCATAATTATACTTATAATTATGATTATAATTATGTTATGTATGCATAATTTAATTTTAGTCTAAAAGAAGAGTTCCTATAATATTTCCATTACAATTATTCATTTTAAAATAGAAAATTGAACATTCTCAGTAATTGCATAGCAAAGCTACGGTAAAATTTTCTAGAAAAAAGATAAATCTTATTTTTATGCATAATTTTAATAAAGTAAAAAGAGGAATTCCTATCATATGCTAGGCATGGATATTTTTTTGCTAAAAGAGGAGTTTTGAGCATTATTCAATAGTCAAAAAATAAAAGAAGGTTATGCACAAATTTTATAGAATCATTCAATTTATGAGAATGGATGGTAGGAATGATGAGAATGGATGTGAACGGATGTGAATAAATGTAGGAATGATGAGAATGGATGTGAATGAATATAGGAATGATGAGAATAGATGTGAACGGATGTGAATGAATGTAGGAATGATGAGAATGGATGTGAACGGATGTGAATGAATGTAGGAATGATGAGAATGGATGTGAACGGATGTGAATGAATGTAGGAATGAGGAGAATGGATGTGAATGGATATAGGAATGATGTGAATGGATGTAAGAATGGTGTGAATGGATGTGAATGGATGTAGGAATGATGTGAATAGATTTGAATGTATGTGAATGGATGTGAGTTGATATAAGAATGATGTGATTGGATGTCAATTAATGTAGAAAATGTGGAATAATGAGAAATGACGTGGAATGGGACGATGAGAAATGATGTGAAATAATGTGAAAGGATGTGGGATGATGATGAAAGATTGAAATTTTGTTTGGAACTGTATTTGTATGTGAAACCTGTTTTTTTAAAGATTGTTTTATGTCAAGAATGCTAGGGAAGCATTTTGACCATCTTGTGAATGAGGTTGTGGTGGAGACCTAAGTGAAAAAGTTACAAGAGCTGACGGAGAGTCAATGAAGGATGTCTCGCATGGCAAGGTCGGCCGAGGTCTTGACCAACCTCGGTTTGATTAAAATGGTGAGCTTCCGGTGGATGAGGGACCAAGGAAGCGGCCTATGAGTAAAGTGCTAGGTCACCTACTAAGGAGCCTAGAGGGTGCTGACCATACGGTGCTCGAGCTCTGGGTCGCCCAGGATACCCACGCATGCATCTAGGAAGAAAATGAGTTGGAGTTGTTTTCTGAACACGGGCATGGATCTGGTTGATTGACCTTGCTAGTCTTCAACAGATGAGTTCATGATGGCTCTTTTACATGGATCTTGTTGGTTGATCTTGCCTGATCCCCAACTGAGAGTCCATATGGTTTTTATATGATTAAACTCCTAGGTACTATGAGCTAGGAACTATTGAAAAGGCCCCTGAGTGAGCAGGTGGTGAGCGTTTTGGTTGCCGATGATGCCATAGGTATGCTAAGGACAGAATGAGTGAAATTGGATTTTACTGTTGGAAAGTGGAAAAGTTGGAAATTGGATCTGGATATTTTGAAGGATTATGATTTGAAATACTATGGTGTCATTTCAAGTCTGCTTTAAAGACTATGGTTTCATTTCAAGTCTGCTTTAAAGACTATGGTTTCATTTCAAGTCTGCTTTAAAGACAGTTGAATCTGTAAAAGGCAATTTCATATTGGGTGCGTAAGTGGTGTGTCTAAATTGTATTTTGCATGAGTGCCGGCTAGGGGGCCTGGGAACTCTCCAAATTTTCATAATGGATCCTATCAATACAGTGGCTGGGAACTCTCCAAAATTTCATAATGGATCCTTTTAATACAGTGGCTGGGCAGTTGGCTAACCCATGGGACTAAGGCTGGGACTAATGGATCCCTATAATTAAAATTCAATTCTGTTCAAGTTACGATAGTTGAAGTAAATCACGAATCCTCATTCTATGGAAAAGAATCAACGGATGTGCCTCTTTGACGAGGAAAAAAGTGTTGGTCTCTATGATCCAAGTGCAAGTTCCTTCCTTGCTCCGGCCATGTGAACCGTGGGTTTGATTGGAATGAAAAAAGGGAAGTTAAGGCCCTTGACTACATTAGAATAATTCTCCTAGAAGAATCGCCGATGCTTTTTGGGTGAGGGAAGTTTTTTCTGCGTTCAGTTTTGGATGAACTGAGGGATTAGTCTCTTGTCCGGACATTCGTGGTTGGACGGCCCCAAGTGGGAAACTCTACCCCCTGCACGTAAGGTTTGCTACTTTTGCTGCTAGCTCCCCGAATTATTTGTTATCTTCTCCAAGGAAGCCATTTCCAACAGATCATCCAATGCATTATCAAGAATACAATTTAGCTTATCATCCAAATTCTCACAAGCTGCAATATCCAACTCATCACCCCGGATCATCCATATGTACTTCATCCATAGTATCTTCATTAGTAACATTTTGATCATCACACTCCACCTTGACTGGCTGAAGTACAGGCACATGCAAGTCATTACTCATTTCTGAATCAGAGAGATCATCCAAGTCATATCCATACTCAAACACATCAGGTTCCTCAGCATTAACATCACTTTCACAATCTACAGCATCATCAATAATCTTCTTAAACAACATATCAGGATTTCTCTGTTCACATGGTAGATAGCACACTGGAGTCTCCATCACTTCCCTAATCATAGGCTGAATCATAACTGGCTGCACATTATCAATACTTCCATCCTCCTCCTCCTCATCTTCTGAAAACTCTTCAGGGCTGATCTCAAGAACCTTACCCTTCTCCATTTCCAACAGGTTAATCTGTCCCATATCCTGCTTTGCAAATGTGACCTTACAGACTTCATGAACATTGGGCTGAATTGCATCCTTTATCTGCATACTAGAGTCAATCACCCTATCATTCATTCCCATAGACAATTGATATATACCACCATTAGCTTTGGCTGGTTTATCACATTGCGGGCTAATATGACCCCACTCATCACTATTCCAGCATTGCACATCACTCAGATACCCTCTTCCAATATCTGTTGAATTTCCTTCAAAACCAAATGATGCATCAGTCTTCCTTCCCATAACACCTATGCCTCTTCCTCTTCCTGCAGACTCTATCCAATTCAAGCTTAAAGACTTCATGAGCTCCACTGCTTCATAAACATCTTTCTTCAAAGAATCCTCCTGTTTGGGAACAACAGCAGCTTCTCTTTCAGGATGTATACTCTCAATCTCTGGCATCTTCACAAACTTCTTCGGCTCTTCCTATATTCCCAACTGCCTCAGACGCTTCACCTTCCACTCCTTCTCTCGAGCAACTCTGACAGCCTCCTCAAAGCTATCCAGGTTCTTCAGCTCCACCTTCAAATGGAGGGTTGGCTCCAGACCAGCCACAAACAGGTCTCCCTTTATCATCTGCGGGGGTACTTCAGGAATCAAAGCCTCGCACCATAGACTCCACAGTCTACCAAACTCTATCAGATACTGATCCACATCCTGACCGTCCTTCTGCTGAATGTTACACAACTCCTTCCACACCTCATTTGGACTCCTCACTCGGGCAAACTGTGCCAAAAATGCAGCTCTGACTACACGGTACTCAGGATCCTGTTTATGAACGTTCCTGTGTGTAGTCACAAACATCTGTAGCCATGCTTTTGCATCACCCTGTAAGCAATAAGTCAAAATCTGAGAGAGGATCTCCGGGGTTGCCCTGTCTTTCATCAAAGTCGTAAACTCCATCTTCTCCAGAAACCTGATTGCACTTTCCTTTGGCAATCCCCAATACTCTGGAAAATCTTGAGCCATCTTCCCAATCTTTCTTCACACAAACCCTTGTCTTCTTTCACAAACCGAAGGAAATTTCTTCCTCTGTGGAAACACCAAAAAGTGATTACACGGAAGCGGTATAGCTGTATATGCCTTTATAGAGTGTCACACTTCCACACACACCCAGAACACCAGACCCAAGAGCATAAACAAAACTTTATTTTAGAACAAGTCTTCGTCTCTACAAAGTTGGATATCCATTATATCCTCAGAACCATCTTCATCTAACACCCATTCACAATCAGCCCACTCTTAACAATCCACGGTCTCTGATCTCATGGCTAACATCTTGCTCCCCTCACGTGCATGCTTCTATCCACATCCAGCTCCCTCTTCTTAGAACATCATCTCCTCAGCCCATGAGCTGGCCTCAGGCACCAGCGAGGACGACAGCAAACCAACAAAACACACCTGCAGTGCTACCAGCAGCAACGCTAGCAAAAAACAAAACACCCTGAAATAATAACCACAAGAGGCTACATAGGAACAACCCTTTATCCCCAATACTCAAGTTCCTTCAATCACTAGTTACAATCTGTGAAACATCATCACGTCTGCCGCCTCTGCCTCACCCGGTCTGCAGCGATATCACGCACGGTCTAGATTTCGGCAGAGTTTCCTCGCATATCTGGCAGCAGTGACAACTGCTACTTCGATGACACCTTTGCAGCCTAGCATCTCAATACACCCAAGGTCACCCCCTACTGTAGCGACCTCATAGTACAAGAGCTACGATGGCCACGACCATCCTTTTTGCAAAGCCGCCACACACTCTTCACTCATTAGCTACACCGTAACAAGGTAGCCATCTGCTATGCTACCAGCAGCAACTGCGCCATAAACACCTCAAGAACTCCCCACTACCAGAGGCAGCTCCCAGCGAAAACTCCCCTCGTCGCTAGCCACAATCAACCTTCTCTCAGGACTCGTCCTCGCTCCTGGCCTGCAGTCCACGTACTTTCTTCTTCTCTACAGTGGATGCCACCACCCTTTTTGGCTTAATTGCTGTCGACGTTCCCTCCTTCACGGCTTCGCTACAGTCAACACCACCTCCCCTTCTCTACTTCTTTTTTGCCTGCAGCAGTCGACCCCCTTGTTCTGGAAAAACCCGCCACACGAGGCCCAATTTGGCATCCTCCCTTCTCGAATCTCCTTGCGCCATCTCCCTCCTGCCACGCACACGTCCATCACCTTCCTTTTTCCTTCCCTTTCCAGAACCATCTCATGCACACATTAAATTGGCACCCCCAACAACTAATTGCCCTCATGCCCATGCACACTTTCGAATACAAACTATAAGTGCCCATTTTATTTTTGGGACGCGTACACATACAGAGCAACCAAATGACTGACACCATCTCCAGCAGACCACGCTCCGGACAAGTCTGTGCTTCCAAGATCTCATCATTTTCCTTGCATATACACCTCCTTCAAAGCCTAAAGCTTGATTGCCACATATAACCACACATCCATGACGCCCCCACCACTGAGTCGATGGGTGCTCCCATGACTTTACCACAATACGAAACATCACTCATGTACACATGTACAAGTTGAGTTTGGGGTTTTTAAAAATCTTCACACAACGTGTACACGATGCAAATGCATCCACCTCAAAGGCTACCCCTCAAACTTTTGAGATATCAAGCTCAACTAGTGCTACGGTGGTGGCGGACAGTGATAACTTACCTGGGTGTGATAGCTTTTGCACTTATATCACTGGCATGGTTGGTGCAATTATGGTTGATATGTCGTTAGTGGATGACATGCTATGTGACAGCCACTTTGGAGTACTAGAGTTATGGCATAGTTATAGTGCGAGCTCATATAGTCGGGTTCACACTATAGACCGCGACTACTTTTTATGTTGTTGTAGGAGAGTACTTTACCTTTATGTATATACTCTTATCCTTTAGTTATATGGTTGTAGAGAAGAGAAGAAGATAGAAGAAAATTCAGCCATCCATCTCTCTTATGTCTTGTAGAGAAGAAGATAGAAGAAAATTCAGCCATCCATCTCTCTTATGTCTTGCACTCTTTTGTGTGTGTGTGTCTGTGTGTATTTGCTTGCAAAAGAAACTCAAGCTCTCTCTCTCTCCCCCACATTCTCTTTATGGTATCAAAGATTCGGTTCATGTGAGAGCTAAGGAGGCAAGTAAGAGACAAGAACAAGCAAGGAAGGAAGCGGTACACGGGTAAGAGCATCACCATCTCTTTCCCTTCTTGGTTCAGGTACAACACCCCTCAGTAGCTCTGGGAGCTACACATCTCTGATTGAGGAGTTGTCTTCGCAGGGCGGCTTGGAGGTTCCTGTGTGGTTCGCAGTACTTTAAATTGATGTTTGTGGCCAGAATCGTATTTTGGGCGCGTCTCAATCTCTGTATTATGTCACTGTAAGGTATTTTTTACAGTTTTGGTGGGAAGTTCTAGTTGAGAATTATCTATGGTCGAAATCTGGTTATTGCAATGCAGTAGTGCATTTTGGGAAAGCAGACAGTGTTTGCACATGTATTGTTGACATTAGGGGTATACACATGTACTTTGGTCAGGTTTGGTGACCTACACATTGTGCTGAAGTACCACTGCAGTAGTCATAGAAGATACTGTTATGTTATAGGTTGCATATAGAAATTCTCTATTGCAGTTTTTTAATTATTGTAGGAAAACATGTCTGGTGACAGAATCAATCGCATTGTCCGTGGAGAAGTTGGACAAGAACAACTTCCATGCCTGGAAGTTCAAAATGACCAATTTCCTTATGGGTAAAGAATTTTGGGACAATGAGGAGCCTCATGAGTTGTCTAAAGAGAATGCCACTCCAATAGACATAAAGGCATTCAAGGATTGGAACCAGGGTGCAAGGAAATTCATGTATTGGATTTCAATTAGTGTACAGACATGATGATAGGACACATATAGGATGCCAACACTCTAGCAGTTGCATGGCAGAATCTGGTGTGCAGATGTTCCAGACCAACACAAAGGCAAGAAAATTGTAGCTAAAGCAAGAGCTGCATACTGTGGAAAAAAAAAGCATGTCAATCAATGAGTATGCTTTAAAGATCAAGGATGTAACGACCTTTACTCTATCATTGAAATATTTGAAACATATTTCCTAGTTTGTAAATTAAAATAATATATAGGATTTAGAATGTTTGCATAGTTTCTGACATTGTTTTGAGTAAAACTATTTCTATTAGAAATTATAACTAAAAGAGGATTAAAACTGAGAATTATATAAATAGTTTATAGATTTTTGTGCAGTTTTGAGACTACAGTATTGTTTTTAAAGTATTAAATAGGTGAATATAAGAGTTTTTTTGTGGTTTTTGAGAAAAAACGTGATGGGAGAAGCTAAAAAGAGTTAAAAAGTTGCTCGAAAGTAAGAAAAGTGTTTTTTGGAGCGCATTTACTAAAAACGCAATTTTCAACCAAAATAAGAAGAATTTGGACATTCTGCTCTCCAAGGCTTGTCGACTAGATAGCTTCCCGTCGTTTTGAGTACCTGGATGACCACAAACGGATTTCGGATGAAGATTTTATGATCAAATCAAGTTGCAGCCTGTGGGTGATAGGACAGCATACAGGATAACAGACAAGAGACATCTTTCATTAGACAGGTTATGGGTTCTTGTTTTCCTTATTCTTACTTCATGAGAATCTTCATAACAAAACATGAAGTTTCCATAGTGATGGGATTGAGATTGAGATTGATATTGAAATAGCTCGGGGGTGGTCGGGTGGTTCGGGCCAAGAGAAGACTCTCTTGTGATTATGAATGAACTATGAGTGATTGAATGACTCCCAATCTTGGATTATCCTTTATTCAAGATAAGGAACTTCTTCCTTATCTTTTTTTGTGAATGAACTATGAGTGATTGAATGACTCCCAATCTTGGATTATCCTTTATTCAAGATAAGGAACTTCTTCCTTTGTTCTTTTTTTGTTTTTTAATTTATATGCCATCACGGTGGTGATTATAATTTAGAGTAGATTGTTGATTATTATTGGTATGTTGGATTACGTCTTTGTGGTACCTTGAGAATAGTCATGTAGTGTGAATATTGTATAGATGGTATATCATGTGTAATATCATAAACTATATTTTGAGTTGGTTTATGATTTTGTTGGTATCATTTATATTCGGACTATGTTTCTTTGATGAGTGTATTCTAGGGATGTCACAAATGATGATTAGAGTTTTTATAAGGCGCGTTACAAAGGACATTGTTGAATCCCTTAGGTCTATCAATGTATCGGTGGAAGATTATGACTTAGTAAGTGTCTATTTGAATGGGCTTGGCAAAGAGTACAAGCCATTCAAGACCTCCATTACAGTCAGGGAGAATATTCCCAACCTTCAAGACTTGGTGTCTATGTTGATCATAGAAGAAAAGGCTTTAGGTGAGGACTCTTCTTCATAAATGGTATTAGAGTTTTCATGAGGCGCGTTACAAAGGACATTGTTAAATCCCTTAGGTCTATCAATGTATCGGTGGAAGATTATGACTTAGTAAGTGTCTGTTTGAATGGGCTTGGCAAAGAGTACAAGCCATTCAAGACCTCCATTGCAGTCAGGGAGAATATTCCCAACCTTCAAGACTTGGTGTCTATGTTGATCATAGAAGAAAAGGCTTTAGGTGAGGACTCTTCTTCACAAAGTAAGGACACATCAGAACAAGCCTTCTACTCCAATTCAGGTAGAGGCACATGTAGAGGTCATGGTTAAGGCCAAGATGGTGACCAACAAGTAAATCAAAATTCTGGACACAACAACAGTCCAATGATTCACATAGCAATCATATATAGGTGGAAGAGGCTAGTCTAGAGACAAGGGGAGCCAAAAAGGCTGAGGGGGTTGGTAAAGAAATCACAATGCAAATAGCATAGAGTGCTATTATTGTGTGACAAACCAGGGCACATGGCAAAGGACTGCTATAAAAAGCATAATGATATTAAAAGTGGAAAGTTCCAACAAGGCAACTATGCATCATCTAGTAAACAGGGAGGTGATGAGACAGAAGTAAGCAGCTGTTTGTGATGCAGCACATGCTCAATACTATAACAAGAGATGCGTCAAGATCTGAAGATACATGGTATGAGGATTCTGGTGCCTCTAACCATATGACCATTCATGTTGAGTGGTTTAGAGACGTAAAAAATGGAAAAACCAGGCTATGTAGAAATAGGTAATAATATTGTGCATTTTATTGCGCATGTGGGTAAAGTGCCATTATCTATGTAGGATGGAAAAATGAATACCTTGGCACATGTACATGTTTCAAATATTACAAAGAACCTAGTTTCTGTTAGACAGATGGTTAAGCAAGGTCTACAACTGAGGTTTAATCCTCAAGGATGTTTTGTGGAAGACTTCAAAAATAAGTGTCTCTTGGTTGCAAAGGGTAACAAAAATGGCACGATGTTTACTTTGAATGTGAACATGCCTGAAGTAAAGGCAACCATGTTTGCGCATGGAACACGTGTCATTGTAGATATTGACATATGGCACAAGAGCATTGGTCATGTCAATGTACAGCAACTAAAGTCTATGCAGGCCTAAAATATTGTTGCAGGTTTGCCAAAGTTTAAGGTTGATGGTATGTGAAGCATGCCAGGTTGGTAAGTAGGCCAAACATGCTTTCCCACACGAAAAGTATGTGAGTGCAAGGCCATTAGATGTCATACATTCAGATGTATGGGGACCGACCAAGACTACAAAAATTGCAAGTTGTAGGTATTATGTTAAATTCATTGATGAGAGCACACTAGGAAAGTGTGGGTTTACTTCAGGAAGGAGAAAAGTGAGCTATTTGCTCACTTTCAAAGATTGAAAGCCTTGGTTGAGAAGGAAAAAGGCATATAAATAAAATGCCTAAGATCAAATGATGGGGGGGAATATTTCTCCAATGAGTTCAGCGATTTCTTGAGAGGAATCAGGGAATCAAGAGACATTTTACATGTAGGTACACTCTGCAAGAGAATGGTATTGCAAAAAGAAAAAAAAGGCACATTGCAGAAGTGGCACATGCTTTGATGGATGAAAAGAATATGCCACATTATTTTTGGGTAGAAGAAATAAGCAACTACTGTGTACATTATGAACATGACACCCATTGTAGTTGTTCATGGTATAACGCTTGAATAGAAGTTTATAGGCATAAGACCAGATGTGTCTCACTTGAAAGTGTTTAGGTGTATTGCAGATGTGTCTCACTTGAAAGTGTTTAGGTGTATTGCATATGTGTATATTCCTGATGAAGTGAAAACAAAGTTGGATCCAAAGACAAAGAAATGCATCTTTGTTGGTTATGCTATAGAGAAGAAAGGTTATAGATGTTATAACCTACCACTCGTGAGATGCAAGTAAGCAGAGATGTTATCTTTGATGAGATGAGTAGCTGGTATGCACTAGTAGTGAAAAGGCAACAGAAGATGCAGATGTAAGAAGTGTTGATGTTGCACCATGGCATGTAGAGTAACAAACATAGGTTCTTAGTGGACCAGGAGAGTCCTCTAGCAATGGATCCAATGTTAGCCCATGGTCAGGCAGGTTGAGGATAGATGTAGGTACACATGTATCATACAAAAGGAAGGAAAAGATATATCAACCTTTTATACCTGATCTGTCAATAGGTCACTCATATGTGGATGGTGACTCTAGCAGCTCTGAACAGAACTTTGATGAGGAGCTTGGCATCCCATATGTGGTTACTCCTGGTGTAAGGAGAACGAGGGTTGTTTTTTAGGACACCTCGTGAAGTGATCCAGGTGTATGGTCTATGAGGGTTAGGTACCCTATTGACAGGTTGAGATATGATGGATATACAGCCAATCATTATGCTTACATGATTAAAGCAATACAAGAACTGGAGCCCACTTGTTTTGAGCATGAACTTGAAAATAAGAAATGGAAAGATGCCATGAATGAGGAGATGGCAGCATCGGATTCAAATGCAACATGGGATTTAGTACCTTTGCCTAAGGAAAAGAAGGCAATTGGATGTAAGTGGGTGTATAAAGTTAAGCATAATGCTGATGGTTCAGTGAGCAAGTATAAGGCAAGATTGGTGGCCAAAGGCTATGCACAGACTTATGGCATTGACTATGAAGAGACATTTAGCTCGGTTGCAAAAATGGCAATTGTGAGAGCTGTCATTGCTATGGCTGCAGCAAAGGGTTGTTCTTTACATCAAATGGATGAAAAGAATGCCTTCTTGCATGGTGATTTAAGGACAAGTTTACATGATGCAGCCACCAGGTTATGAGAGTGATGCACACCCAAATTTTGTGTGCAGGTTACGCAAAGCCTTGTATAGCTTGAAGCAGGCACCCAAAGCATGGTCAAACAAGATAGGGGAGTATGTTGTTACCATTGGATTTCAAATATCCAATGCAGATTTTTCACTTTATGTGAAAAAGACAAATAGAGGGATCATGCTATTAGTCATCTATGTGGTTGGCTTGATTTTCACTGTTGATAGTGATGTTGACATACAAGATGGCAGGAGGATTTTGAAGCAAAAGTTTGAGATGAAGGATTTGGGTGAGCTATGGTATTTCTTGGGCATAGAGGTGGCGAGATCACCTCATGGCATTTTGTTATTTTGCAGAGGCAATATGGCTTGGACATGTTGTCCAAGTATGGTGTGATAGGCTGTAAGCCTATTTCAATGTGATTGGAGCAGAATGCAAAGCTTTCCGCAGATACAGGTGAGCTTTTGGAGGACCCCACTACATAGAGGCACATCGTGGGTAGCTTGATCTACATGACTATTATTAGGCCAGACTTGAGTTATGATGTTGGACTTGTGAGCCAATTTATGTAGGCCCCTAGGAAGCCACACTTGGATGCAGCTAGATAGATTCTCAGGTACAAAGTTAATTATGGACTTTTCTATGAGGCTGGTATAGAGATATAGCTGCTACATGGGTACACAGATGCTTATTAGGCTGGTAGTGTTGCAAACAGAAGATCTACCAGTGGTTTTATGTTTTCATTTGGGAGTGTTGCTGTGAGTTGGAGCAGTAAGAAGCAGCCAAACAATTTCCTTGTCGAGTACAGAGGTAGAGTACAGGGGTCCTGCTATGGCATTCTTATGAGGTAGCTTGGTTTTAGAAGCTCCTTGGTGATATGGATGAGCCCGTGGATAGGGCTGTTGTCATTTACTGTGAAAACATGAGTAGCATACATTTGGCTAGTAAACCAGTGTACCATGATAGAATAAAGCACATTGAGGTGCATTATCACTTTGTGAGGGAGAAGGTTATAGAGCAAGTGACGTAGATTTGGTATATGTCAGCATAGAGGATCATGTGGCTGACATCTTCACGAAGGCATTGGGCACAAAGAAGCACCACAAGTGTAGGAGCTTACTTGGAGTTGAGCTCAAGGGGGAGTGTTGATATATCAAGCTCAAACTAGTGCTACGGTGGACATTGAGGACCCGCCTGGGTGATAGCTTTTGCACTTATGTTACTAGCACGGTGTCGTGCCACAGCACGTCTATGGTGTGAAACCATGCATGTGAGGCCATTAAATGCAAATCCAGATGCATGGGATTAAGTGCCTGTGTACATATGGGATGTATGGCGTGTGGAGGGTTTTGCTTTTGAGGGCGTCGCCAGGTGTACAGGTGAAATGGTTTGGTGTTGAGCTTGTTACAAGCCTGTTCGGTGAGAGGTCAGCTGGGGATGGTTTCAGCTGCTCCGTCGTCTGAATTTGTGGGCGCGTCCAAATACAATGGGCACTCGTGAGTCAGTATTTGAAGGCATGAGGCATGGGCAATTAAAGATGATGAGGCCAATATGCCTTGACATGGTGTGAAAAGAAGCATATTGGGGTGGCCATCTTAGGCAAAATAATATATATATATATATATAAATATATATATAAAATTAAGTGGCAAGAAGGACGTGGAGGTTCTGGAGGTGGCCAGCACGTGAAGGGGAAGTTCGAGAAGCTGGCGAGCTGGCGCAGAAGAGGCGGCCACTGAGCACGTGAAAGAAGTGTGTGTGTGACGGGAAAACAGGCACGCAGCAGCAGATATACAAGGGGAGGATCGTCTGGTTTTGCCAGGAGTAAAGGGGGGTTCTGCAGGTGGGAGAAGGTGTGTACAGTAGCAACTACAAAAGAAAAGGGTGGTTCTGCAGGCGGCGGGCGGTCGTGAAAAGGCGGGGACACTCTGAACAGCGGGAAGAAAAAGCCAAGGGGGGGGATCCAAAAATAACCAGAGGGGCGCTTTGAATTGATAGAGGTGTGTGCGCCGAATACAGGGGGGGCTGGAGGCTCTGATGGGCTTGCAGAGCGGAGACGTGGAAGAAAAAGGCCAGTCGCCTTGCGTGTGATGTGGAGCGAGGAGAGCGAGCTGCCGAAAACATATTTGCACTGGAGCCTGAGAATGCTGCACCTTATGTCTTGCTGTCAAACATTCATGCTGCAGCCAGCAGATGTGATGTGGTAAAGCGGAAAGAACTGATAAGCTTGAAGGGATTGAAAATGCATTGATGTCAGGTGTAAATGAGCTGAAATAGGCTTATCAAAGGAGGGTGGTCAAAAAGTGCGCGCATTGTCTGAAGGAAGAAAGGAGCTGGTGCTTTCCTGGAGGGGAATTTTGAGAAACTAGTATAATGGATCATGTGAAGGAGTGCAGAACCTCATGTGTTCTAGAGAGGGTTTCCGTAACTCAACAATGCAATATGGATGCTGCCTTCCAGATGATTACGGAAGCAGACATGATTATCATATGAGAGGTTTACACTATATACTCTACAACCACGCAATATGGATGTTGCCTTCCAGATGATTACGGAAGCAGACATGATTATCATATTAGAGAATGCACTCTGATGTGGGGCTTGGAGAGCCTACTACCATGAGATGTTTGACTATGGGATTCGAGAAGCCCTTTGCTGTCTTGGCAGGTCCAAATATATTACACGAGATGAAGATGCTGCTGCTGATCATGAGGTCATAATGTTATGGTTTTTCTTGGGTTTTGGAACCATAAGATGGTTGGTTTGGTCATGTATATGAGGTGTCTATGTTTGCTTTGATTTTATAGTTTGCTTGATGTTGAGCCTCTGATGCTCCATGATGGCCATGTATATCTTCATGTGAATACCATGAGGTGACTTTCTGGAATGCAAAGCCATATGAGATGAAACAAGCCATGTTAATGTCAGTTTATTATATGTATCATGTGTCCAATATTGGCTTTGAGGATGCACATGTATAGTTGGGTACTCGATCTTTGATGGTACCAGCTTCTGCTTGAGATGCCCCTTGAAGTTCAACCACTTACTCTCACAGCCAGAAGCCTCGCGCTTTCCCAGCGACACCGCCCACGTCACGACAACGGTTGGTGCGATTATGGTTGATATGCTGCCAATGGATGACAAGCTATGTGACAGCCACTTTGGAGTACTAGAGTTATGGCATAGTTAGAGCACTAGCTCATATAGTCGGGTTCACACTATAGACCGACTACTTTGTATGTTGTTGTAGGAGAGTATTGTCCCTTTATGTATGTACTTTGTATGTTGTTGTAGGAGAGTACTCTCCCTTTATGTATGTACTCTTATCTTTTAGTTATATGATTGTAGAAAAGAAGATAGAAGAAAATTCAGCCATCCATCTCTCTTGTGTCTTGAACTCTCGTGTGTGTGTGTGTGTGTGTTTTTTTTTCTTGCAAGGAACTCAAGCTCTCTCTCCCTCACATTCTCTTTAAACCTCAGTACCAAAAGCATCAACTCCACCAATTCATAATGTTCATCAAAGATGGGTGCCTATGCACATGCTACAAGAACAAGGATGTTATGATGGAAATCCCATCATATGGTTGCTAAGATCGAACAAATTAAAGAAAGCCTCACCACCGACTTCAATTCCAACAAAAAATTCACCTAAAGTTTGAAAAGAATTGAGGCCCAAGAAAGCCACTCAACCCTCTCATGCATACAACACATACACAAGAGCTTGTGTATTCAATTAGCACCAATGTCAACCAACCAAAAGTTGTACCTACCGCCTCAACAACACTTGAGCTACAAATTCAAGAATCACTCCCCACGTATATAACAGAGACTTATGAGCACATCAAGGACAAAATCACAATGCTCTTTTCACGCCACTGGATGAGAATCATGTGTAGAAGCTATGCGAATAGACATAAGAATCTATTCTCTGAAAAGGGAGAGTAGCCACAAGAACTTGTTGCTCACAATGTGGTAACCAAAAAAAAAAAAAGGGAAAAGAGAAAGACAAAAACACAAGGGAGTCACACAAATGGCCTACCTAAAAATGGTAGAATATCACAAGAAACTCCCAACGATCTTCAATAGCCATTACCTAAAAATGGTAGAATATCACAAGAAACTCCCAACAATCTTCAATAGCCATTACATTTTTGTTAAGCTTATAGCTTACTATTATTCTTGCTAAGTTAATGTAGCGCTGCTCCATGAGTACATATCCTTACTTATGCATTGGAGAACATATGCACCAAAGCGTCACCATCGACAACTTTTTAGGTACATCTCTGAATGGAGAGCCATGGTGGGCGAAAGCCTAGTCAATGATACAACCCATCGCCTGGAATTTTCCTTCAAATTGCAAACCTCTCCAAATGAAGACTAGAGTCTTCACAACACATTTATCTCTAATCCTTAGTTGAGATGTCTATATTAGCCTTGCAGTTCGCTTTAATTCTTTCATGCCTCACCAACAAGTGGCTACTTCAATAAGCAGCAGATCAATAAGAGTCTATTTGACTCATTTAATGTACTTCATGCTTATCTGCTTCATAGAAGAAGGATCATCATGTTCATCAAAGGACAAATTCTTCAAAGGATGAATGTCGCTTCAATGAGGAACTAAGAATCACAATCTCGTTCTAATGATTTTGTTGACGTTCCTCCGGATCCTTCATTCTCTTCTCCCCCATTATTAACATCTGTTAGTTTCCTAACTAACATAAATAACATGTAACTCTTCTTTTGTGAGTGCCAATATCAAAGTGAGCAAAAGAAATAACCCACAAAAAAACATGCTCACAAAAATATAAAGATGCAATCACTCGCAAAAACCCCCAACACCCCCACCCCATTAGGAATTCCCGCTAAAATTTCTAAACTTTTCATTTAATAACTAGCCTTTCTTATTCCTATCGGAGGAACAGGTCCATTGAACGTCACTCAATATCAAAAGCCATAAAAAAGGAGGGAATGTTAACCCACTTCTAGGGTTAACAAGAGCTACTGCCATTATCTTACATCACGGAGTCAAGGTAGATACACCAAAAAGTCATACATTCAAGATATGAAGCAATGGTGTCCAAATCTACAACTTGGACAAGCGCTCATAATGGTCTAACAGAGTATTTAAGCAATTCATGCTTCAAGAGCATGTGGTAGTAAGTTAGGATGAAGTCCCAAGCGATGTACTTCATGGATATATTATGAGAGTAGTCATTGTAATAGCATTAGGCCTCTTATGAGCCTTAAGTTCTCGGTCGGCCATAGTTTAAGTGAGTGTGAACACTTATGGCCATAGTTTAAGTGAGTGTGAACACTTATGGCAATGTATATAAGTGAAAACCTTTTATAATACAAAGAACTCTCCCATTGTGTAATAGAGTCTTGCTCTTGCTAATCTCTCTCTAATCCATGCTAGTGAGTGTGTGTGAGTGAAGTGAGGTGAGAGGAGGGATGGGTACACGTAGTGCAACGCAATGGTGTGACAACACTTGCAAAAGGCATAGTGGAATTGCTTCTCAAGGAATTGTGGAGCTTGGAGACCTCAAGGGTTATGAGCTCTACCAATGGAAAGATCCTCCCATGACACTTGCAGTTCACCAGGTAATCTTCTTGTTGGATATGTTTCGAAGGAGGTTTGGGTGAGCCATAACAATATGATAACCTAGATGGATACAAGCAAAAATCATAGCCGCTATCGTCCAACCTTTTGGGGATTGCTTCTCCATATACTCTCCTTTAGTCCATACGTTTACCACTAGTCTTCTACCCAAAGGATTCTCAATAAAGGCAACAAATGTATAGATTGGTTTCTTCTTCTTCAAATACCATCTTTTGGTCTTTGGCCTAGGAAGTTTTGCCTTTAGCTCCAGGGCCTATACATCCATGCCACATGATAGCATTTGTTAGGAAAGCCTAGTATGTACAAGAGTCTCCTTAGTCAAAAGTCAGATCATCAAATCCCAGACTGTAGGGACTTAATCAAATGCACCACAGCTTCATCATTCATTTTATTAACATAATATACTAATCAACACTTATATACACACTATACATCAATTCTATCACCTCAATCCCTTGGCAAGCCTCTTTCTAAAATATTATACTATTCCTAGAGTTCCAAATCTCCCAAATATAGAAATATCTAATAATATTAAAAACCAAATTAGTAGCCCCATCACAGCCCATAGACAATCTTCCCAACACCCAGTCCCCGCAATACCCATGCATCCTTATACTGCTTGAAACCCATTTCCCAATCTTTCCCTAGGCCCCTCTAGCAACTGGTGGGTAGTCCCAAAAAGCACATCTCCCATCCTCCAATGTTGATCTACATCTAGGGTCCCATAGGTGAAGTTTTTCTATAGTAGTTCATACCCAATAAACAAGGCCCACATACACATCCTCCACAAGAAGATCTAGTCTTTCACTGGAATACCTACCTCCCATATCATCTTCCATCTCTTCATTCAAATGCCAAAATCCCATCTCACCCTCCAAATTTTATTATAGTACCACACATTCACTTGACTCCTACTCAACTCCTCATACAGAGTCCTGGTTACCCCTTTATCTAACTTGACTCCATTAAACCAGGCCCAATCCTTCAACTAGCAAGTCTCATCAAATACAGTAGACACCCATCCCCTCTCCACTTCCACCAATACCTATCTCACTAGTTGCAACTCACCTGGTTGAAGCCTGAACTCATCCCTCATCTGTCCCAACTCCTTCCATGCCACTAGAGACCAATCCCAGTAGTCAACCAATCTCCTTAGGCCTTTATTATTCAGCTTCTTAGCTAACCTAATGTCCAACAAGACCAAAGGAAGAGTGAAGTTATGATTCCACCATATTCCTAGACTAAACAGAAAATTCCATGTGGCTCTAGTACAACCATCTCATTTCATCGGCCCCAACACTTCCTTCCAGTTAGTTATTTAGTACACAAGAACTAGAAAGCCTGTAATTCTTAGGGAAGCATAAGATAATAGTTTATCTTTCCATCCTAAACCTATCCACCTTTAAGAGTCACATCAGAATCCTCAACCAGTTTCCTTAACAACCTAGTCCAAATCTCTTCTTTGAAGTAGGAACTTAGGGAGGTTCATAGCTATCCTAGTTTTAGCATGAATGGTTAAGTGTGCAAAATCCCAATAACACCTTCCCTCTTAGGCACGCTCAACTTATCCCAAGCTAGCCAGGCTACCACTTTTCTATTATTTCCTTCATTTCTCCATAGGACAAGACCTATAATCTTCTTCCAATGACATTTACCAAAATCAAGAACAAGGCATAAGAACATAATGTAACACCATTTGGCAGATGACCACCCTGTCATGGAAAGGAACCGTGACTCCCTCCCACTTCTGCAGTAGCTTGTTAAGGAATCTCTCGTAAATTGCTTACTTGACACCTCCACTCCAAAGGGAACACCCAAATGTCTGATTATCTGACCCCTCCTTACTACATCACACCCCCATCTCTCCAAGTCAAAGTCATTTCCTTTAGTCAAGCTAATAATCCTAAATTTATGAATATTGCACCTCGGGCTAGAGGCCTCAGCAAACTCCTGCACAATCCAAGGATCCTTTCTCAAGTTGTCATTGTCTGGCCTCAAAAAGAGTAATGAATCATCTGGAAAACATTCTATAACCAGGTGATCCTCCCATAACTAGTTGATCCCCACCCTTCAACTTTAACCCAATTACCCTTCCTTTATCACATGCATCTTCCAAAACCACTATCAAGGGATGGGAGAAAATAGCAAATAGCAAAGGAGCTATGGGGCAACCCTATCTCACAAATCTTCTAATCTCAAATCCTCCCACCAATCTTACATTTAATAGCAATTTAGTCTGACCATCTACTATGAGGGTATAAATACAGGTAGCCATCCTGTTTCCAAACCCCAACCTTTCGATGACCTTGACCACAAATGACCAATGAGTTCTGTCACATAGACTTTCTCCAAATTAAGCTGCAACATAATGCATTTTTTATCAGTTTTCTAGGGCCACATTTCTGCCTACCATTGCAGCAAAGATGTTGTCATAAATAGATCTCCCTTTGGAGATCCCTGCCCCCTCCACGCAACGACGAATTATGGGGTGCTAGCAGCGGAAGTAGCACTTCTTGCGTAGGGGGCAGAGCCTCTCACTCGGGGACTTGCCCCACGGATATCCAGACAAGAGACTAATCCGGGAAAACTTCCCTCGCACAGCATACATAGGCGATTCCTCCATGATATTTTATTCTAACGTAGTCAAGGTCATCACTAACCAACTGATCCGACCAAACCCGTTAAGTCTAATGGTCAGATCAAGAAAGAGACTTGCACTTGGATCATAGAGTCTAACGCTTTTTTCCTCATCAAGAGGCACAGCCATTGATTCTTTTCCATAGAACAAGGGTTATCCAGGATTTACTTCAACTATCATAACTTAACAGAATTGAGTCTCATTTTAGGGATCCATCAGTCCAACCTAACCCCATCCAACAAATCCCATGGGCTAGCCAACCACCCAACCACTGTAGTGATAGGATCCATTTAGTAATTTGGTTATGTTTTGCCCCCTCGATACCAGGGAAAAGAGTTCCCAGGCCCCCTAGCTGGCGCTTCAAGCAAACTTCAAGATAGTCACACCACTTACACACCCAATATGAAATTGCATGTTTCACAGATTCAGTTGTCTTTAATTAATGAAACCATAGTATCACTCATCATAATTCTCCAAAATATCTAGCTTGAGTTCCATTTTGCACGTGTCTCATGATTCTAGTGTGCAAGCATAGTATAATTATTAATGTGATCATGACATGTAACATGTAAGATCTTCAACAACATCATTGTTTTTTTAGTACAAAACCATGATGTGTAAGTGGGAAGATCCTTAACAACATGACTGTTTTTTAAAGTATAAAACCATGATAAATGATGTGGTGATTAAAAAAATGAATTAATTAGTGGAAGACATGATGTCCATGTCCCTTTTTTTGTACAACTAAAGTGATTGATGTAGTAATACACAATCAGTATTAAAAAAGCTCAAAACATAATGTGAATGTAAAAGTTACTTAGCTATTCAAGAATATGTCATTAAAAAAAACATGAGCTTTTAAGATTCTTACACCAAGTCAATCAAACTTTACTAAAAATAAAGAAGAATACATATATTTTTAAGTGAAAGCATTCTAATAGTTTGAGTAATTAAAATCTTCCCCTCTTTTTACATTGAATTTATAATAGATCACTACTTATGCATATGGAATTTTAAAGTAAACTTATAAGTTTTTTTAAATTTTAAAGACACATATGAGTTTTTTTAACTTATAGTTTAAGACACATAGATAGACTCAGTATGTAAAGTTTCAAAGATAATTTATATTGCATTAGTATTAAAAAGCAAATGACAATTTTACTATCATATCAAATTTTCTCATTATCAATTGTACACAGCACCTGAATTAGAGATTTCCACTTCTTCATTACAAAGTTTAATTGTTTCTAGATTGCCCATAAATATGGTATTCCTAGGCATGTTTCAAGGACAAGATGGAACAACTAGCTCGTATTCACTAAATGTATAGTAGCAATGCAAAGTTGTAGACCATGATAATTACAACTTTGTGAGTGATTTTTATTCACAATAAGAGCCTTATGCATTATAAAATTTGTGATGTAGCCTATTATTCAAAAGAATTATCAAAGAAGTTAACATGTTCTTGAATGGTTGCACTTAAGTTTCTAGGCACCATATTACAGAGGCTCACAACTTTGTGAGTGATTTTTTTCATAATAATAGCCTTATGCATCACAAAATTGTGATGTAGCATATTATTCAAAAGAAATTATCGAAGAAGTTAACATATTCTTGAATGGCTGTACTTAAGTTTTTAGGCACCATACTATAGAGTCTCCAAAAATTGTTTTCTTTAAAAGTAAAGAAAGGGTTAACATGTGAAAAAAAGGAAAAGGTTTCTTTTGGGTGGTAAAACATGCGAAAAAAAAGTATAAATGTGAGCATATTTTATCAATGTGTCTCTTCTTTCTTCTCCCACCTAAAAAGAATGATCTACATGTTTTTTTTAAAGATTGAAAGGTGAAGTCTCACTTTGAAGAAGACCCCCATATGGCTTATTTTTGAAGGGGAGATGTGATAATATAAAATTTCATGTATGTGTACATTTAACATGAATATTTTAGCTTCGACTATAAGTTGAATATGTTGGTAGCTAATAGATCTCCTATAAATGTAAAGATTGGTAGATGTAATAAGGCTACTTACTAAAGAGACAAACAAAAATAGTGCTAGTTTTAAGATTCTTTCCTTAGAGAAGAAGCAACAATGATTTGATTGAATGAAAAGTTAAAAGTAAAAAAAAACTATATGTGCATTGGGGAGAAGAAAGCAATGGGGGTTTGAAATGTAGAAAGGACCATAGCTAAGAGCGATGCCATGATGTGACAAGGAAGGATATGCACATTGTTAAAAAGAAAAAAAGAAAGCACATTGCACAAACTCACAAGTTTTAAAGGTATAGCAATGAGATCATGGCATATCTACCCAAGTGTGTCCTAGTTATATGCTCCTCCTCTGATTGAATTGATTATTAGAGTTTGGCCTTAGACAATCTTCCACTTTTTTGCACATTCATCACATTCTAAAGCCTTGAATTGCAATTTCTCATTAGTTGCACATCGAATTTCATTCTTTAAATCTTTTAATTCATTTGATTCTTAATCCCTTAATATCCTATCGTATAGGTCTTTAGGGTGTGAGAGAGTTGTGGCAATATGCTTCGTGCCCCCTTGTATAGTTCTTTTAGGTGAGCTAACTTACAAGCTTGGAAGGAAGTTAGGAAAGGTGTACCTTCTTCTCTTGTTTGTTTGTTGGTTTACATGCTCTTTCCCTCATCATATCTCTCTTTTTTCATCAATTCATTTTCAAATGTACATGTGTGATCTCGTAAACTTGTATCTCAATAGCACATACATACATATTATCTTGCTAAATATATGTACACACCTACGTGTCCTATGTAAAATAAGCATATAAATATAAATAGAATTTACACATACATGTGCACGTGCACACACAATCTTGTAAGTATATGTATATACCATGTAAATAAACACAAAATTGGTGATCTATAGGCTTTTCCCACAGGAGGAAAGTGCCTCTTCATGTACCCATAGTTTGTGTGCCCACATCACCTTTGGGCCCTCATGGTTCTAGTGCTTTTGTTAAAATAAAGCCGGATTTTTAATGAGTGGACCCTAAGGTTTCTTGGTTGAAAAGTAGTTTTTTTAATGAGTAAGGTTTCTTGGTTAAAAACTAGTTTTGACAAGAGTTTCTTTTTGGTGTTGATGGTTAGTTCCAACTAAGATAATGGGAGGTGGGGGTATTTAGCCATTTTGCAAGAGGTGGTATCTTTTAATTTAAAAAAATTTGTTATGGGGATGTCCACATACTTGCAAGATCTCTTTTAACTTCTCCTATGGGAAGGCCCTCTTAAAGGCATTTGTTTGTTAGGTAAACTAACATTACTAAAGGCATGCTTATGATCTCATTCAATGTTGTTGGAGTTTATTTTGTTCAGGGATCTTATACATCGTTTATTATATTAAGGCAAAGCTTGGTGGCTTTCCCGTGTGTAATAATGATGCATGATGCACTACCACATGGAGGCATGGTGAAGGTATAGGCTTGCATATGGCATGCCTTGCCACCTCCACATGTAGGCCTTTTGCTTTGTGGTCTCACCATGTCCCACCTATTCCCACACCTTCCACACTAGTGTAATATCCACCCTTCTACTTGCGCAATCTTTTGCCCTCTACACATGCTACCTACACAATCCTTTTTCCCTACAAAAAGCATAGTCCACCTCAACTTATCTCATTAATCCCCCCCATCCCCATCCCCATCCCCATCCCCATCCCCATCCCCCCCTCTCTTTCTCCTTCCCCCTTGGCATAACAACTTTGCAATGTTGCTTGTGGTGAGAAAAAGTCAAGAGTGGTCATTGAAGATGGCGAGAGGGTAATGAGGAGCAAAGCGGCATGGCTGTGCATGACCATTTGCCATTGATGGTAGGTAGTGGTCCTACGTGTCAATGAGTATTAACTTGTATAGCTTTGCAGACAATATTCAATGTGCTTCGACTTTAAAACATGTGACACGTACATATGCATGCACGCTTCGCAAAATACTGGGTTAGGGACCTAAAGGTTTTATCTTTTAAAATAGCGACAAATGTCCCCACCCCCTGTCTTCCCTCTCCCTGCTCAAAAACAAAAAAACAGTTAACACACAAAGGTACAAGCCTTGAGATGGGGATTTTTGTCACATTTTGGAAAGTGTTCAAAGTTTTACTTTTTTCTTATAGTCATCCTCAATGTGTTTGCAAGTGTCCCTTATAGCTAGAATTTCCCCTCCCACATATAATGCAAAATAATCTTGCTCTAGCTTTCTTATTTTTGGAAGGGGAAACACAAACACTCTTTCATCCACTTCGCCCCCCACCCCATCCCCTTGTTATCCTAGGTTGATGATAGCAAAAATAGTGTTAGAATAAAAGGTGACAAAGTTTTCTCATTTGAAGGGCAAAATTTCTCAATTATATATTTGAAACTTGAAAGGCATACTATCAAAGATGTGTAACCTTGAAAGGCATACTATCAACTTGGCTCCTCTACCCTAAGGCTCATGCTAATGGGCTTTAGACATAACCCCCATTGTGGTGAGAAAGAGGAGAGATATGAAGCAAAATAATATGTTTGGAGAGCAAAACAATATGCATCTACACCTAAGCTCAACATAAGTAGTAAAGTAATTGGGGTGCCTCTAACACTTCTCAATAGCTTCTGAGGCTTTCATGCCCATAAAAAGGGGGAGATCCCACATTTCTCATGCCCATAAAAAGGGGGGAGATCCCACATTTCTCATGCATGGGGCATTCCTCTCGTCCAGCAAACCTGAGGATGGGCGAGGGATTGGGAATACCCAAGGGGAGAGCACAAATCAATGAAGCACCTTGGAGAAATGTTATTTGAGTACTATATTGTCAAAACTTCAAAGCTATTTAACCTTGGCTCTACTTAGGGCCAAGCAGCTTTACAAACATAATCTCGATTCTCTAGCAGTGTCTCACGCTCGTTCAATGGATGGTTCGTGTGTAAAGACCCTAAAAAACAATGAAGCACGGAGGAGAAATGCTATTTGAATACAAGAGTGTATACATGAAGCACAAATGTGGGTGTGTGTGGATACATATGTGGGTGTGTGTATACAAATGTGGGTGTGTGTGTGGATGGATACATATGTGGGTGTGTGTGTATACATATGTGGGTTTGTGTGTTTATACAACATGTATAAAAATTATAAAATTTAGTTGTGTGTGGGGGGGATGAGGAAACAGTAATTTTTTTGAAAAGCTGCCCAGCTCTTTCATCAGGACTGTACTGTAGTTGCTACATCGGTCGCTTTCTTGGAGTCCCTTCATTTTATGGTTTTTGTGAGTACCTCAACTGCTCAATGTTCCTGAGCTTCTGTGCAAAGTCCGCAGAGTTAGCACACCGCATCGGATGAACAACAGGAAGGCCGCAGGCGGCGGCGGCAGCATCAGCAGTACAGGGCAAGCAACCAACATTCTCACATCTGCATTCATCTCATCAGCAGCTCGTAAAACAGCAGCAGCACCACAAGAGCAATTTTCCTAATGCAAAATGGGAATCTGCTACAGCACGAAGAGCTCAGAAAACCATAAAAGGGAGGAAACCCTAAATGGGTTCACAGAGAGGTCTGCAGAAACCCTAACTAGCTTCAAGGAGAGGTCTGCTAAAACCCTTAATGGGTTCAAAGAGAGGTCTGCAGAAACCCTAAACGGGGCAGAGAAAACATTACCCTCAAAGTCCCCTTTCAGGGCCTCCCCTTTTAGAGGAAGTTCTCCCTTCAGGCCTTCCCCTTTCAGGGCATCCTCTCCATTCAGAGCTTCATCTCCAGGTAATGGCACACCTCGCCACCTCCTCAAAAGGCCTTTCCCCCCACCATCCCCCGCAAAACACATCCAAGCTGCCCTCCTCAAACGCCATGGCACAGCCACACACAAAGAAGGAGGAGTGCCCACCAGTGCTGCAGAAGGGCGTGATCCTGAGAAAATGCTTGACAAGTCGTTTGGTTACGGCAAGAACTTCACCCTCAAGTATGAGCTCGGTGAAGAAATTGGACGGGGGCATTTTGGCCACACATGCCATGCCAAGATGAAGAAAGGGGATCTCAAGGGTCAGGCTGTTGCAGTCAAGGTTATTTCTAAAGCTAAGGTGGGTTTGCCTCACCCCGTAGATTTTGTGTCAAGATAGGGTTGCATCTAGGATCATACTTTATCAGTTAAGGGTGATTTTGGATGCATAGGCATATATATTTAGCTGTGGTCCTTCACTAATAGTGATGGCTTGGAGGGTTGATTTGCAGTACTTGAGTAGTTATGGGGAGCCGTCAACTTGACACCTGTTGCCATATGATGCGCGTTGATCTTTGATGCATAGAACAGTCATGTTGTAGTGCTGTGGCCCTTGAGTGAAAGCTTTTTTGCCACATTTTTGGGGTGGTATTGGGCCCATAATCATGTTATAGATGTGACTGTGTTGTCTGTCATTCATATATTCGATTGCCAATTTAGGGTGGTTTTTTTGAAGCTGTTTTGTTGTATTCCAGATGACAACGGCTATTGCAATTGAGGATGTGAAGAGAGAAGTTAAGATAGTGAAAGCACTTTCTGGGCATCACAACCTAGTCAAGTTCTATGATGCATGTGAGGATAACATGAACGTGTACATAGTCATGGAGTAAGTTTGTTTGTCTGAGCTTCTGAAACAACACTTTGGGCTTTTTGTGATTGGTAAACTAGTGTTTTTGAGAACATTTTTCAGAATGCTGGTGTGTAATGGGTCTGTCAGGACAGGACGCTGTTTTATGTATGTTTATGCATTTACTAATTCATGTGGCGATTTTTGCAGGTTGTGTGAGGGTGGTGAGCTGCTTGATCGGATACTTTCAAGGTATGGTAGTGTGGGGTTTCATGGTTGTAGCCAAATTTTACAGCACTGAATGTAGCCACACACACACGTGTGCGCATGCACCCATGTGTGTGCAGGCTCTTCCTTTGCTTGTGTAAAATCTGAGGAAATATACACTGAGTTGGAAAATTCTCATTGTGTTGATGTGACAGAGGTGGAAAGTATTCTGAGGAGGATGCAAAAGTTGTGGTTATTCAGATTTTGAACATAGTAACCTTTTGTCATCTTCAGGGGGTTGTTCATCGAGATCTCAAACCAGAGGTGGGTTTATTTTGGGTTTTTTAAAAAGGGAAATTTCAGCGCAATCTGCCATGATGTTTCTTGTTGCATTTTTGAAACACGATTATTTCTTCTTTTGCGTTGCATAACCAATGACAATATTTTTTCCCAAGGTTTGTTTCACACAAAGGGTGTGCCTGAGAGACGGCTCATCTTGCACCTTCAGGCCCCTGATCCAGCCTAATAAAAGCATGCAAGATAAACATAATAAGTCAAAGGAGATGGAAGACTGAAGTTTGTTAAACAATTCTTTGCTATGGTTGTCTCGTTGGTTGCTCCCTGCAGAACTTTCTATTCACAACAAAGGATGAGGATGCACAGCTGAAGGCCATTGATTTTGGACTCTCAGATTTTGTGAGACCAGGTGAAATGGGGATGCTGCACATGTAATTGATTTCAAAAGTTTACCATAGCTTAACTGCAGGCCATAGTAAAGCTTACTTCAAGGTAGTATCATCACCTGACTGTTGATATTCTGACAGACGAGAGGTTGAACGACATTGTTGGAAGTGCTTACTATGTTGCACCGGAGGTTCTCCATAGATCCTACAGTATAGAAGCAGATGTTTGGAGCATTGGGGTTATAACTTATATTCTACTCTGCGGCAGCCGCCCATTTTGGGCGCGCACAGAGTCTGGTATCTTCAGGTCTGTGCTGAAATCTGAACCAAGTTTCGATGAAGCACCGTGGCCCACTGTGTCGGCAGAGGCAAAGGATTTTGTAAAGCGGCTTCTGACGAAAGATCGCCACAAGAGAATGACAGCTGCTCAGGCCCTCAGTAAGTCATTTTTATGATGATGAAAGGAGCAAAAGTTTTAGAGCTTTTTGGTGGGGTTTTAGGGGGTTCAATTGGGTACTTATGTTGTTTTGTCATGTCAGCACACCCTTGGATACGTGGACATCAAAAAATTCCCCTTGATATATTGATCTTCAGATTGGTGAAGTCTTATTTCAGGTCTTCAATTGTAAGACGAGCAGCATTGAAGGTGATCAGTTTTTTGCATTAATTGTGATGAGATAAATGTATGTAAGGATCTTCGATGAGTAGAATGAGCAACTCAGCTTTCCCAAAAGAGAAGCATATTGTCAGTTTTTGTTGCTGTATTTGAGCTCTTCATCCTGTGTAGTCTATGCAATCAGTCATGAATGTGGACATCTAGCAGTGCGTGCGTGCGTGTGTGTGTGTGTGTGTGTGTGTGTGTGTGTATAACACAGTCAGGCCTCATGCAGGCAGTCAGGACCAACAGCATCAAACACACCCACACATACGCATAGAAAGCACAAGGAAAGCAGTGGAGGGACTCACCAACCCAAACATAGGCCAGAGTGCTCTGGACCACGGTTGACCCTCAAGCGTAACAGAGTTAGAACAAATGAGGACACTTGAGTGTGAGGCCTCCAGATCATAGAAAACACAAGGAAAGTAGTGGAGAGGCTCACCAATCCAAACTTAGGCGAGAGTGCTCTGGATTACCCCCGAGCATAGCAGAGTTAGGATGGGTGAATACACTGGAGTGTGAGTCTTCCAGATGAAAGACCACCTTGCCCACTGACGAGTAGCTGCTGCATTCCATACCATGCCTGGCAATGATCGGGGGCTCTGGCAGTCCTATATCTGCCTTGAGCTAGACTGGATCTAGGACCAAATACTGGCTTTACAGTGGGTTCTGTGCACACCCATTTCACTTGTCCTATTAACTACCCTGCTATATGGGATTAACTACCTTTCCACCAATAGCCAATTGCTAACCCATGTTACACCTTGCATGATTCATAAATATTAATTACACCCCTTAGCCCATCCATGCCAAGGATGTAACAAGAAGTAGGCTAAAGATATTAGAGATGTATTGTTGTGGATCAAGGAAGTTGAAAAGACACAATTGATTTGGTTTTTTCATCCTTAATGGCAGCCCTGTAAATGGTTGAGCCCAGTTTACCCCTGTCAGGTGATGTGCTGGGTTCCGTCCTTCCAGACTAGTCATAAGGTGGCCGACCTAGGCTGACATATGATACGATCAACCTGTCAGAATGCACAGCGGAAATGAAGACAACTGCTGCAGAGAGCAATACACAGATGCAAGAGAGAGAGAAGCTAGTGTAACTCTGCTATATACACCAAGAAAATCCTGGAATGTACAATGAATAGTGTGGGGGGGAAGGGGCCATTTTATATGGCCCCAGGCTGCTGGTTGGCCAGCACTAACACAGCCGACAGCAGCCCACGACCTGTTCCAGCCCAGTCGGCCAGCAAATGGGCAGTCGGCCAGTATATCTGCAGTCGGCCGGGGCAGAACATCAAGTCGGGTCAGAGACCATTAGTCCGCCAGCAAATGGAGGTAGCTGACAGCCCTCCCACACCGAGAAAGAAATGGGAAAAATACATGGAGGTGAGGAAAAAATGGGGACACACCAAAATTGGGCGGGCACACCCACAACAGAGGCCCTGACAGTGTGTACAGATAGGAGATGACTGCTAACACCCCCTCTCAGCTCTTGGATGTGGAACCAACTGCAGCGAGCTGGAGTGCCCAACATAGCCTGAGGTAGAGACTTCGTGAAGAGGTCCGTTGCATTGTCCTCCGTCGAACAATAAAGAAGCAAGATGTTACCAGCCAAGATCTTCTCATGAACAAAGTGATATTGTATCTCTATGTGCTTGGTCCGGGCATGGAAGACCGGGTTCCGAGCAATAGCGATACAGCTTTGGTTATGGCACTGGATGACCGTGGGCTTCTTTTGTGGAAACTCAATCTCGCTAAGCAACCTCGCAACCACACAACCTCGCGAGCAGCACCACAAGCAGCCCGGTACTCTGCCTCTGTTGATGACAAGGCAATTGTCGGCTGCCTCGAGCTGCTCCATGAAACGCTCCTGAGCCGAGGAAAAAACTGTAGCCTGATGTGGATCTCCTCCCCCATCTGAGTCACTCCAACCTTGGAGTTGAACTCGTTCCTTCGTGTCACCTCGAGCGGTGTAGAAGAGTCCAAGATCCTTCGTACCTTGCAATACCGCAAGATCCGCAATCCTGCGTCCCAATGAGACTTCAACGGTGTCTGCATGAATGAGCTCAATAGCCCCACAGGAAAGCTCAAGTCCAATCTGGTGTTCAGCAACAACCAGATCAATGAACCAACCAGCTTCCGGTACAGAGAGGCATCAACTGGCTCACAAGGATCATTCACTGTAGCTTCGTGTTCGGGTCCATCGGTGACGTGATAGGCTTGCACTTCTCCATCCCAAAGGCCTCAAGCAACTCATGAACATACCGCTGCTCTCGTGCGGGCGGTAGGAGTAGAACGGATGGGTGGTCATGGTGGGATGAGGTCAACTTCGAGCCTCCTACTCATGCGGGGGGTGCACGTCCATGGACATGCAAGCTTTGCCCATATAAGCGTGTGGGTGGGGCCAATAGGATGAGGGCCCATTTGTTGCATGAGCCCGGTCATGAGGTGAAATTTTGTGAGCGGGTCACACCGGAGATAAGAAAGGAGCTTCTTGCAAAGCTTGCTGCCCATCAAGCTTTGAGTGCAAGCCAAAGGGTGCATGGAGTGGATCCCAACACTTATGTCACTCCAACCCAAACATCAGGTTCTACATCGGGTGGTGGTGCATCTTCATCTACCCCTCCATCACGTCTTCCTCGTGGCACTACTCGAGGCTTCACACAAGCCGCCTTCTCAATGCCGCAACCTAGTCCACCCTCTCTCTCTCTCGTCGGCAAAGTACTCTTGAGGGGAGTTGGGATCCCAAAAAGGAGGAGGTTGATGCCGCGGTGGCCCGCTTCTTTTTTCATGACCACATTGCTTTTCGTGTGGCACGGTACGTATTTCACTCACATGATTTCATCATCATGTCTCACGAGTCACGATTCACGGGTCACCATTTTGCCATTCTAATTACTTACCCTCTTTTTTTTTGAAATGATAAATAGGTCCCACTACTTCAAAACGATGGTGAAGAAGATTGGTGAGTACGGTCCTCACTACACACCTCCATCCTCCGAAACCTTGCGGACCACTATGCTTGACAAGGAGAAACGCCTTGTTGAGCAAGCGGCGGCAAACACAAAGAGACAATGGGCTCGCAATGGAGTCTCTTTGATTGCAGACGGATGGAGTGACACGCGGAAAAGGTCTAATCCATGGCCTTGTGGCATACTCACGGGGGGAGATGTACTTTGTCTCCTCACATGATGCTTCAGGGACGGGAAAGAGTGCGGATGTACTTGCTGCTGAGTGGAGTAGTGCTGTCGAGATTATCGGCCCCAAATGTGTGATCGGTTTCGTCACGGATGATGAGGCGACAAATAGGGTAGCGGGAGCTATTCTTGAGAGTATGTATCCTCAAATCACCGTCTCTTTTTGCATGGCACATTGTCTCAATAATCTTTTGAAAGATATTGAGAAATTGTCATGGATTGAATCGGTGATTGACGATGCATGTGCAATTGTGACCTTCATCAACAATCACACATACCTTCGATCCGAGTTTGGGAAGAGGTCCACAAAGGTCCTTCTCAAGTACTCAGACACTCGCTTTGCATACAACTTTCTTATGTTGCATCGCTTGAAGGATTGTCAGGGTGCCGTGCGGCAACTATTTATCAGTGATGACTCATGAGTTTTGCTCCTCATCTTTTGCACGTACACAGGTAGGGATTTCATGCAAGAAAAAGGTCGACGATGCTGATTTTTGGGAGGACCTCAAGCGTACTGACGCCATGGTGCATCCCATTGTCCACTTGCTCAGGATTGTTGATGCTATGCAGCCATGCATCGGCAAAGTATATGAAGCCATGGACCGGATGATAGAGAGTCTTGAGAAGCTTGAGCCAGACGTAGATAGATATGAGGAGATCCACTCGCTTTGTGTGGCGAGATGGAGCTCATATTTCTCTCCTTTACATGCAGCTGCTTTTATGGTGGACCCAAAATTTCAGGGAAAAGGGCAGGAGGGTGATAAAGAGGTGAGCAACGGTTGGAGACTCATCTTGGATCGCCTCACGCCGGATGCAGAAATCAGGCGCAAAATTAGAGACCAGCTCTCTAATTACAGGGCATTTCAAGGCTCATATGGATGTGCAGATGCGCAGCAGGACAGATTCAAGGTTGGTGCAGCATTATGGTGGGAGGACTTCGGATCAGATGGACCAGAGCTACAACAGTTGGCGATCCGGATCTTGAGCCAGTCCGTTAGCTCTTCTTGCCTAGAGCAATTATGGTCCTCCTACAGTCACATTTCATCAAAGAAAAGAAATCGGCTTGGGGTGGAAAGAGCTAATGATCTTGTCTTCATTAGCGCAAACTTGCGCATGCTTGGCAAGAGTGCAAGATGCAATGCCGATACTTTTACACAGTGGGAGGCAGCTACAACTATTGCACAGGAGGGTGGGACAGATGGTTCTCATCATGAGCCTTCATTGGATGACACAACCTCCATCCACACTTCACGCACTCATGATCATGAGGCTAGCACCTCTCTTATTGCGAGCGCAGAGTATGAGAGCGAGTGACTTATATTTTGTATCGCCTAGGTCCCAACATCTTTTGAGTATATCTATTTAATGTTATCAACTTTAAAGTCTTTCTTTTCCGACTTTGTAAGTCTTGACTCTTGACTCTTGCACCTCGTAGCGTAATTTAATTTTAAATGTAATGTGTATCATGATTCATAACTTTTGGAGTTAGAAAGCTTGTTGTTATTGATTGATTAATCTTGATTCTTTACTCTAAAATTAACAATTTTGAGTGCTGTCCGCACCCCCCGTCCCCATTCCCTACCTTTAGCCGTCCCCGGCCTCTCTCACACACACACTCTCTCTCTCCTCATTCTCTCCCTCCCTCCCTTTAAGCCTTTCTCAAGACCCAAAGTTCAAAGTTGAAACTTCAAACACACTAGGATGATGATGTTTTTTATACCCACTTTTGGAGCTCTCTCTATACTCTACCGGTTCATTTCATTTTACTTTGTACCCTTGAATCTTGATGATGTATCCAGATGGTGAGGATGGACTATTTTGGTCTCATAGGTCATTTTGGCCTTTTGCAGACGTTTAATACAGCTTTCTTTCTTTCACACACACACTCTCTCTCCCTCTCTCATACACACCCTCTCTCTCCCTCCCTCAAGGCTCATACATACTCACTCTAGTCTCTCTCTCTCTCTCTCTCTCTCTCAACTTTCACTATATATATATATATATATAACAGACGTCTCTAACATGCCTCTAACGTCTCTAAAAAATACGAGTCTTTCGAGGCGTGTACCATACCCGCCTCGTACCAAACACCTTTGACGCCTCTAACAACCTTGTTTGCGGTGAAGCCAATTGCCTCCTCGCTCAAAGAAGATGAAGCATTTGTGTCCAACATCTCCAAGTACGCAAAGGTTGGGGTCTTTGCAGTTGAAGTTTAAGTTGAAGAATTAGCACTCTTCCCAGTCCGCTTGGGACACTTCCTCCAATAGTGGCCTCTCTCGCCACAATCATTACAGGTTCTCTCGGCCTTTAGTTTCTCTCGGTCTGAGTCAGGCTTCTTCTCAGAAGACTTCTCAGATGAAGCCTTCCCTTTGCTCTTGTTGTTGTTATTATGGCCTTTCGACCATTGGTCAATTAAGGCCTCAAAACCTCCACCTTGTGGAGGGCTCGTGAATCGCTCTTCCTGGTCCAAGACCATGGGCACAAGCTCCTCCCATGTGATGGTGCTGAGCCTACCATTGGTGATCAACGAAGAGTAAAAGGTTGAGTACTGAGAGGGCAAATGTGACAGCAATGTTATGGCCATATCCTCTGATGATATCTCTTTCCCTGCTTGGAAAACTTCTTGCTGTTGAAGAGCCTGCAGCTTGTTGATGTGCTCCCGCATTGTCGACGACTTTGCAGGATTCATCACCCGCATCTGAACTTCCAAGGAGATTCTTTTCATGGGTGATACCTTGATATAGAGAGAATCCAAATGTTGCCAAAAACCTAGGGCCAGTGTCATATGCTTTATATGATTGATCACCTGTGGTGTGGAATTGAGGAAGATGAAAGAACGGACTCTGGCATTGACACAATTCCATAACTGTGCCTGTGCCTCCCGTTCCTTCCGAATAGAGGGTAACCATAGTAGCCAGGAGTTTCATAAAAAAGGTTTTTGAAACGCGTTTCGAAACGTTTCATTGCCCGACCCAAAAGTATGAAACGGGAGGGGTACCTTTGGGGGGGGGGGAGATCCAACAATAGGGACCCTCAACAAGTTTCATATCAGTTTATAAGACTGCAAACAAACAACATGTCACCTTGATCTTATAGACTTAAAAATGTGTAAATAAAAGCAAGACATTGCAATTTGAAATTTGATTTACGAATCACGATATCATATCAATATTTGACATCATGATTCATGACATGCTGCAGACTGAAAAAGGCCCAAATTTTGAGCCGTACGTTTTCAAACGGCAAAAATCCCCAATTTTGACATTAAAAAAAAATAAGCATAAAAAACTCGTTTCAAATTTAACGAAACGTTTCGAAACGTTTCGTACTTCAGTGGGGTTGCGAAACTCGTTTCATTGCTACTATGAGGGTAACTCCCCGTCCTCTAACTCCCGCTGTGGAACCCCAACAACAATGAAATCAGCCAAGTCATAAGACTTCAAAACAGATTCCATCATTACCTTCCATATGCTGTAGTTCTCGTCCAACTGGCGGTCCAGCGAGAACGTGGGGAGTGTCGGGACCTTCACGTGCTTCTCAACCATCTCAAGCAAATCAGCCATCTCAAGGGTTCACAAGGTCTTGTGAAGGGAGGGTGGGTGAGAAAAGAAGAAGAAGAAGAGGCTGCAAATAGAATGCAAGGTGGCTGTCCAACGGTGATGGCCGCCTGCGACCCGATCTCCAAGTCCCGTATAGCCCAAAACAGTCTCCAATCAGCACCTTAAATCAGCAAACCCCTTGACGTCCCACTGTCTCCAAGCTTCAAGCCACTTGGGGCTGTGATAACATGTCAGAATGCACAACGGAAATGAAGACAATTGCTGTAGAGAGCAATACACAGATGCAAGAGAGAGAAGCTAGTGTAACTCTGCTATATACACCAATAAAATCCCGGAATGTACAATGAATAGTGTGGGGGGGCAAGGGGCTGTTTTATATGGCCCCAGGCTGTTGGTCAGCCAGCACTAACACAACCGACAGAAGCCCACAACTTGTTCCAGCCTAGTCGGCCAACAAATGGGTAGTCGGCCAGTATATCTGCAGTCGGCCAGGGCAGAACATCAAGTCGGGTCAGAGACCATCAGTCGGCCAGCAAATGGAGGTAGTCGACAACCCTCCCACGCCCAGAAAGAAATGGGAAAAATACATGGAAGTGAGGAAAAATGGGGATACACCAAAATTGGGCGGGCACACCCACAACAGAGGCCCTGACATAGTGTACAAACAGGAGATGACTGCTAACACAACCTTGGGCCCAGTTTACCCTTGTCAAGTGATCACAACAGTCGGCCAGCAAAGAGAGTCCCCCCATGACTAGCAAAACTGGGGAAAAAACCATGGAAAATGAGGAAATATGGAGACTATTCCTAAGTGGGCGAGCACACCCACAACAGAGTCCCTCACTCCCTACAGAGTAATATGGTACAAACACGAGATGATTGCTAACACCCCCTCTCAGCTCCTGGATGTGGAACCAACCCTAGTGAGTTGGAGTGTTGTCGGAGCATCGCGTGAAGTAGAGACTTCGTGAAGAGGTCTGCCGCATTGCCCTCCGTTCAACAATAAACAAGCAAGACGGGGTTCTGAGCAATAGCTATACAGCTCTGGTTATTGCACTGAATGACTGTAGGCTCCTTCTGTGGAAATCCAATCTCGCCAAGCAACCCGCAACCACACAACCTTGCAAGTAGCACCACAAGTAGCCCGATACTCTACCTTAGTAGAAGGCAAGGCAATAGTTGGCTGCCTCTTGCTGCTCCAAGAAATAGCTCCCGAGTCAAGAGAAAATCGATAGCCTAATGTAGATCTCGTCGTGTCTGGAGATCTCCTCCCCAATCTGAGTCACTCCAACCTCGGAGTCTGACCCGGTCCTTCGTTCCCCCTTCAGTAACATAGAAGAGTCCAAGTTCCATAGTCACAAGGGACGGGGGATGGTAACGGGGGACGGGGACGGGACGGCCATAAGTAGGGAACAGGGACGGGGGAGGGAACGGCACTCAAAAAATACGTTTTTTAAAAAGTTTTTCTACTCCACACTTATTCTACTTTGGAAGTACATCAAAATGAGCACAAATTTACACTAAAATGGTAAGCTTTTGAGTCATATTAACAAAATACGCCAATTAAAGAGTGAAGGCATTGATGGTTGAGGAGGATGCTATGGTCTAAGATGGCTTGAGCCTTGAGCAATGAGAGAGAGAGAGAGAGAGAGAGAGAGAGAGAGAGAGAGAGAGAGAGAGAGAGAGAGAGAGACCTAGAGGCCTAGAGGCTTGGAAGTTGGAAGACTAAGAGGCTTGAGGGAGAGAGAGAGAGAGAGAGAGAGAAAATGAAATGAAATGAAATATTAACGTCTTCAAAAGGCCAAAATGACCTATGAGACCAAAAAGAGAGAGAGAGAGAGAGAGAGAGAGAGAGAGAGAGAGAGAGAGAGTCTAGATAGTAGAGAGTAGAGCCTTGTGTGAGAGGCTTGGAAGTTGGAAGTTACTAAGTTAGAAGAAGCTCGAGGGAGAGAGATTAGAGAGAGTAGATACACTCATAGAGTGTAGCTTGAGGCTTGAGGCTTGAAAGTTGAGAGAGAGAGTTGCTTGAACTTTGAAAACTTGAAGGGGTGTGTGTGTGTGCTTGTAGCCTTGTAGCCTTGTTCTTATATAGATATTAGATAGGCAAGAGAGAGAGGCAAGGGCAAGACGAGAGAGAGAGAGAGAGAGGCAAGGGCAAGACGAGAGAGAGAGAGAGGCAAGGGCCAAGCCTCAAGGACCAAGGCCCAACGTCCCAAGGCTCAAGCCTAAAGGCCAAGCCTCAAGGCAAGAGAGAGGCAAGGGCCAAGGGCCAAGGCCCAAGCCTCAAAGGCTCAAGCCCTCGCCAAACGGCTAGAAACGGCCAAGGCAAACGGCTAGAAACGGCAAAAAAAACCAGTTTGACTGCGCACAGCGGCTCCCAGCCGTCCTCGTTCTTACTGCCGTCCCCTTCACCGTCCCTTGTGAGGGACGCCTCCAGGGGGACGTCCGACCGTCCCCTGCCGTCCCCGTTGCTGACGTGTCCCGACTCGGCGTCCCTCCGTTCCAACAGTCCGTCCCTTCCGTCCCCTGTGACTATGCCAAGTTCCTTCGTACCCTGCAGATACTGTAAGATCCGCAATCCTGCGTCCCAATGAGTCTTCAAAGGTGTCTGCATGAATGAGCTCAACAACCCCAATGGAAAACTCAAGTCCAATTTGGTGTTCAGCATCCAAATCAATGAACCAACAAAGCTTCCGATACAAGGAGGCATCAACCTGCTCACAAGGATCATTAATCGTAAGTTTGGTATTTGGGTCCATCGGTGAAGAAATAGGCTTGCAATTCTCCATCCCAAAGGCCTCTAGCAACTCATGAACATACCGCTGCCGAGAGACAAAGAATCCCCTTTGGGTTTGCCAAATCTCCAGTTCGAAAAAGAAATGGAGTAAGCCTAAATCTGTCATCTCAAACTCCTTTGACAAGGCAGCCTTCATCACAGCTATGTGCTCCACATAACCGCCAGTGAGAATAAGATCATCCACATAAAGGATAATCAAGGTGACCATACCGCGTTCCCGAAAGAGATACAAGTTCGGATCTGCAACTGATCTTTGGAATCCCTTCCGTAGAAAGAAAGAATCAATCTTTTGATTCTGCTTAAGACCATACAAGGCCTCTTGTAACTTGTAAACCATCTTCTTTGATCCCGGAACCTCAAAGCTTGGAGGTTGCTCAACATACACCTTCTCTTGCAAGTCACCATTAAGGAACATAGATTTTACATCCATCTGATACACCGGCCAAAGAACCCGAGAGGAATGCTTCCCCCCTTTGCCATCGTGAATAATCTCCAACGTGTCCTCATTGTGAATCAGGGTAGTGGATTTGTTGTCACGTGCACACCTTAATCCGGTGCCACGTAGACATGATTATTCCTTACAGCCGCCTTAAGGGCAAAGTTAGTGTCACATGCACTCTGCACTGTAGTGCATGGTGACAAGATGGCTCATCATCATCAGTGCAACATTGTTCATTATTAGCACCCTCTAGGATGATATTTGTCATACGCCGTGACCCCATTGTAATCCTCACTTGAGGATAAGTCAGGCATGAGCTACGTAGGTCATTCCTCAGCCTTAGACAGTCAGTCAGTCCCTTAACCCACTTGAAGAGATGCATTCATGCATGTAGAGTCAGTAGAAGCCTTAGGGTTTGCATTAGAAAGCACTTTGCATAATGCATAGCATTCATCCATCGCATATAGACCATTGCAGAAGCCTTCAAATAACATCTAGCATTTATTAGAATTTATCTAGTATTTTTTCCATAATTTATAGCATTTATTGGGCATTTTTACATCATTTATCCGGGACAAGATGTAGTCGGCCAGCTCTGTAGCGAGTTGACCAGCATCAAGTGTCCATATAAATAGTTGAGCATATCATTCATTCATTCATTCATATCATATTCAGCCTTGAATACCTCAACTCTTGGAGCCTTCAGCACAAGGAGCATAAGCGATTGGAGAATTCAGCACATCATCCACCATCAGCGTTTCATCCATCAGCATATAGGAGCATCAACGCTTGAGCATTCAGCTTGCATTTAGCAAAACGCAGCATCTACAGCATTCAGCCCTACAGAGTACCTTGCGTTTTCAGCATTCATACAGTTTTCAGCATCCTTGTTTGCATCGTTTTGCTACAGCCACTTGGTGAAGGTAAAACTCAGCATTCATACTCATTTTCAGCATTTATACATAGCCTAGAACAGTCCCAATCAGCTCCTTCTCTTAGCCTCAGATTTTGGTCATCATTGGTGCTTCTACAGCCGTGTATAGTTCAGCCTGACTCTTGGTCCTTCGAGATCTTGCGTTTGGCTTATCATCGGTCCACGGTCAGTCTCTTCAAAGTAATAAAGGAAATACTATTCCGGTAATGAGATAGGGGGCCCTTCAGTGGGTAGTTCGGGACCCCATACGGTGTACAGTTTCTCTCTCTCTCTCTCTCTCTCAAATCTCTTAAAAGTTTGAAGTCATAAAGTGGATTGCTAAACTCGTGAAACTCAGGATACAGAAGACGGTGTGAGCATTTGTGTGACAGGATCCTCAAATTATGAATACTTCCGCTGCATGTTACAGTTAGAGGTCGTATATGGGCAGTTTGGAGCCAATTTGGTGGCCCCGTAGGTGCTTGGAGGTGTCCAGGACATGCACTAATGGTTGGGACATATTATGGGCACAGTATGAACACATTTTATGACATTTTTGATGACTTTTTATGGCTTGAAAAGTGAAAACCGACTTGATTACGACTTGCTATCACTTTACTATATAAAGGCAGGTCGTAGGTCATTCATAAGGATTCAAAGATAGAGATTGCAGAGCCAAGACCAAGGACATGCAATCTAACAATTTGGATCAGCCAAGTACGTCTCCAAATGAGCGTTTTTCATTAACGCACAGTGGAGGACAATAAGCATAAGTTCATTCATAGCATTCATAGTCTAGATTTACATTGGATATGACAATCATTGTTTTACTCATTCATTTGGTAATATATAGTAAGAGTAGGTTAGGTAAAGAGTCTCTCTTCTCCCTGTCTCTACTTCTCTATGTCATGAGCATGTGATTAGCGTTAATCTTTATTGCTTTGCGTTAATCATCGTTATGCACGCTTCCGCATAGTAGTCATGTTACATTTGTCACGAATGGAGATGTGACATGATTGCTATCGAAGATCTTGTAATAACTCTCACGAAGGAGTTATGTGCTTGGAAGCACCACTATCGAGAATCCACTCCCAAGTATCCTTGGTGGTGAGACCAACTGCCGCCTTGCTCGAAGAAGATGAAGCATCTGTGTTCATAATCTCCAAGTGCACAAAAGCTGGAGTCTTTGCAGTTGTAACGAAAGAATCAACACTTTTCTCGGTACTCCGCTAAGGACACTTCCTCCAATAGTGACCCTTCTGGCCACAATGGTTATAAGTCCGCTCGGCTTTCAAAGCATCACGCTCTGAGTCAGGCTTCTTCTCAGAAGACTTCGTTGGTGAAGACTTTCCTTTGTCCTTGTTGTTGTTGCTGCTGTTGTGGTGGCCAGTCAGAGTCTTAGTGTTACCATATTATAGTAGTGATGTGTGTGAACACACTTAGGACCGCCGGGGCACTTTTTCCCTCACTAGGAGGTTTTTTCCCCCGTGCATTGTATATACGCCCATTATCTTCTAGGGCTTGTGATCTTTCATTTTTGGCACTCATAATACACTATTGTGTTGTGCTCAAGCTTCCTCATCTTCTTGAAGTTGTGTGTGCATTCCTGCAACCCTAATTCCAACAATTGGTATCAGAGCCGGCTTCCTCCTCCCGGGCAGCATCACCGGCACCTGCCGCTTCATCTCCTCCGATTGCGACGAGGTTTCACGAGCGTCTGCAGGTTAGTATATGCCGTGGGTGAGCCCGTAGGGCTCGTTCGTTTCAGAATTTTGATCTGAAGTCATTTCGCCCTCCGTTTTTGCATTTCAAGTACTGCGCAGGCAAAATCGTCCTACTGTGCAGATTTTCTGTCAAGATTAAAATCTGCAGGACAGGTGCCCATTCGTCTGTTTTGGGCTGTGCTACATAGCACAGGTCGATTTTATACAGGTTTACCTCTTACAGACAGCATTTACATCTAGTAGTACAGTCATTGGCCATGGCTGACAACAATGATGTATTCCGCATGTTGGCTGCTGAGGATAAGTTGGATGGCACCAACTATCCATTGTGGGCATATATGATGCGACATGTATTGGTAGCAAAGGGGTTATGGAACATTGTGCAGGGTATTGATGCACGTCCTATTGTGGCTGGGAATGCTGCAAACACATCAGAAACAGGTACTGTTGATGATGGTGCAGGCACAAGTGCTGTAGCAGCTGTTCGAGAACCACCACTTTCAGCAGAGCAGATTCGTTGGGATGGTAGAGATGCGCAGGCTCATGCCTTGATTGCGCTGTCTGTCAAACGTACCATTATCCCACATATTCGCTCCTGCAGGACTTCTAAGGATGCTTGGGATGTACTTGCCACATTGTATCAGGCAAGAAATGAGGCTCGTGTTGCTTACCTCCGAAAACAGTTGGAGAGTGAGCATATGAACGAAGGTGATTCTATGGATAGCTTTTTGACAAAGATCAAGGATTTCAAAGAGCAGCTCATTTCTGCAGATGAAATCCTGTCAGACAGTTCACTTGTGCAGACTGTTTTGAATGGTCTACCAGATTCTTATCAGGGTTTTGCTTCCACTCTTCGCTTGATGATGAAAGGCAATCCCAATGCCTTATCATTTGAGGAGTTAGTTTCTGTTTTGCTGCAAGAAGACCAGTCAAGGCAAAACAGGAATATTATGCGTGTCGCAGATCAAGCTTTCGTTGCTAGTCAGAGAAGCGGGAAAGGTAAAGCTGGCTTTTCTTCTAGTAAGCAGAAATCTGCAAATGCTGCGCAACCAAAGAAGGAAGACAAAGATGAGAAGAAGGGTGACAAACAGAAGACATTTTGCAAGTACTGTAAGGGAAATGATCATGTCATCAAAGCGTGTCCTAAGCTGGCTGCGAAAGAGGCTAAGAAGAAAGAGGCTGGTATGGCTGTTGCAGATGCCTCTCCTTCTAACAATGAATCTGCTAATGTTGTTCAAGATACAGAATGGGCATTCAATGCGCAGTGCAGTTATGACCCATCTTTGCATGACACATGTATGTCTGCAGTAGATTCAGATGTATGGTACTTTGACAGTGGTGCCACTAAGCATATCACCTCGCAGCGCAGTTTATTCACTTTCCTTGAGTCTGCTCCCACAGGGAATACTGTCACTTGTGCCAATAACTCCTCTTATCCCGTTAAAGGAGTTGGACAGATTGTGCTGAATGTTGCAAATTGCAACACCTTTACACTTTTTGATGCATTGTATGTACCAGGGATCAAAAAGAATCTGTTGTCAGTCTCCGCATTTGCCAAAACAGGTTTGGTTGTAAAATTTGTGGATGACAGATGTACTGTTCATGATCTCTCTTGTGGTGACATCATTGTAGCATCTGGTTCACTATGTCGAGGGCTGTATAAGCTCAATATGGATGGCAAATGTGTAGAGGATTCAGCATGTGCTATTATGGATACGCAGGCTATTTCAAATGCAAAACTGTGGCATGCACGTTTTGGTCATCTGAATTTTGCAAGTTTGCTGCGCCTGCAGAAATCTGAAATGGTGTCTTCTTTGCCTAAGCTTGAGGCACCTGTCAAGCATGTTTGTGAGGGCTGCATATTGGGTAAAATGCAGCGTGCTTCCTTTCCCAAAGATGGATCAGTGAGAGCTGAACGCAGATTGCAGCTTGTTCACAGTGATGTTTGTGGTCCCATGCAAACTCCATCATTTGGAAACTACCTTTACTTCGTGACTTTCATTGATGATTTTACCAGGCATGCATGGGTATATCCTTTGAAGGCAAAGTCCGAAGTGTTTTTGTGCTTCAAACAGTTTTTGGTTATGGCTGAAAATGTGTCAGAAAGTAAGATGGGCACCCTCCGTTCAGATCGAGGGGGGGAGTATATGTCTTCAGAATTTAATGCATTTCTGGCTGAGCGTGGGATAAAACACCAATGTACAGTGCCGTATACACCACAGCAAAATGGTGTGGCTGAGAGAAAAAACAGGTCTCTCATGGAAATGGCAAGATGTATGGTTAAGAGTCAAAGTCTACCACATGGTTTTTGGCTTGAGGCTGTCATGTGTGCCACTTATGTACTAAACAGGTGTCCCACCAAAGCATTACAGGTTGTCACTCCATATGAGGCTTGGCATAGCCGCAAGCCATCTGTTGGCCATTTACGTGTTTTTGGTTGCCTGGCATATGCATTAGTGCCTGTGCAACATCGCAGAAAATTGGATGACAAAGCTGTCAAATGTATTTTTGTTGGATATAGTGCTGAGAGCAAAGGCTATCGTTTGTATCATCCACAGACAAAGCGCATTTTGGTTAGCCGTGATGTTGTATTTGTGGAAGATGCAGTTCAGCCCTTGGTTTCATGTACTAAGGAGACAGATATCAGCTCACGTGATGTCTATGATACATTGTTGCCTCTTTTCAGTGGTGCACAGTCAAGTGCAATACCTCATGAGGCAGTTTTTCAGCCTATGCAGGTTTTAAATGATGGCACAGATGAGCCTATATCTGATGCAGATGTGCATGATGTACTTGAGGATGAGAGACAAGAGATTGAGGGCTCTAGGAACATGCCTAGATGGCTGGTGCAGACTTTGCGTGACAGCAAGTTGGATGCCCCTTTGTCTAGTCGCACTCGTTCTGGCTCTCATGGTGCCTCTTATGCGTCAGATTGTTATGCATTGGCTGTTTCTAGTATGTGCGATGAAAGTGAGCCTGTTTCATTTGATGAGGCACAAAGTTCAGAAAATTGGATGGCTGCTATGCAAGCAGAATACGATGCTATTATGAAGAATAGTACATGGTCTTTATGTGACTTGCCCCCTGGCAAGAAGGCCATTGGCACTAAGTGGGTATACAAATTGAAGCGTAAGCCTGATGGCACAGTGGATCGCCATAAGGCTAGGCTTGTTGCAAAAGGTTATGCTCAAGAGAAGGGCATTGATTTTGATGAGACTTTTGCTCCCACATGTCGTATGACCACTGTTCGTAGCATCTGTGCATTAGCAGCTCATAATGGTTGGAATGTACATCAGCTGGACATAAAGACTGCGTTCTTAAATGGAGATTTGCATGAGGAGGTGTATGTATCGCAGCCTCGTGGTTTTGTTCAAAGAGGGCAGGAAAACAAAGTGTGCAGGTTAAAAAAGGCTTTATATGGTTTAAAGCAAGCTCCACGAGCTTGGTATGAAAAAATACATGCATATTTGACTGCACATGGGTTTCAGAATAGTCCAACAGAAAGCACTTTGTATGTTAAACGTGTGGATGGTGTACATCTAATCATTGCTCTCTATGTCGATGACATGCTGCTCACAGGACCAAATGAGAGTCATATTGCTGATTTTAAGGCTGATTTGAATGCCTCTTTTGAGATGTCAGATTTGGGGCATTTGCATCATTATTTGGGGATACAATTTAAGCAGTGTGATGGAGGTATTGCTTTGTGTCAGACAAAGTATATTGAAACATTGTTGCGGAGATTTGGCCTTGAAGACTGCAAGCCTATTGCTACTCCAATGGAGACAGGTTTGAAGTTGAGTCTTCATGATGCTGGAGATCACTTTGATGTCACACTCTATCAGACAGCTGTTGGTTGCCTCATTTATGTATGCATTACGAGGCCAGACATTCAGTTTGCAGTCTCACAGGTGAGCAGATTTATGCATAGCCCAGGCATTAAGCATTGGCAGGCAGTGAAGCATATCTTTCGCTATTTGAGTGGTACTCGGCATCTTGGGTTGTTTTATCCCAAGGGGGGATCATTGCCGCCAGATTTACATGTTTTTTCAGATTCTGACTGGGCTGGTTGTTATGACACACGCGTGTCCACGAGTGGTTTTTGCTTCATGCTTGGAAGCTCATGCATATCATGGTTGAGCAAGAAGCAGCCTACTGTGGTCACTTCTAGTTGTGAAGCTGAGTACAGGGCAGCTTTCACAGCTACGGTTGAGTGTGTGTGGCTCAGACGCCTTATGGCTGATTTGGGTGTTGGGCAGCCATCTGCCACCACCATCTTCACTGACAGTCAGAGCGCATTGGCAGTTGCGCGGAACCCAGTGTTCCATGCTCGTACGAAGCACATTGAGGTGCACTACCATTATGTCAGGGAGAGACTCTCTGCAGGAGAGATCAGTTTGGCTTATGTGCCAACACAGGATAACCTTGCAGACCTTTTCACAAAGGCTCTGCCTCGTGAGAAGTTCGAAGCTTTTCGCAAAGCTTTGGGCTTACTCCCTTTTGTGGATTCGTCCACATAGCTAGACACTTCCCTATACATGAGTGCTAGCTCTTGTTCACCGCATCACTCCAGGGGGGATTTGTTACCATATTATAGTAGTGATGTGTGTGAACACACTTAGGACCGCCGGGGCACTTTTTCCCTCACTAGGAGGTTTTTTTCCCCCGTGCATTGTATATACGCCCATTATCTTCTAGGGCTTGTGATCTTTCATTTTTGGCACTCATAATACACTATTGTGTTGTGCTCAAGCTTCCTCATCTTCTTGAAGTTGTGTGTGCATTCCTGCAACCCTAATTCCAACACTTAGAACCTTCGCCCTGTGGAGGGAGCAGTTTCTTCTCGATCCAAAACCATCGGCACAAGCTCCTCCCATGTGATGGTGCTGAGCCTCCCACTGGTGATCAAAGAAGAATAGAAAACTGAATTCTGAGAGGTTAGATGAGACAACAAAGTGATGGCTATGTCCTCTGAAGATATCTCCTTCCCAGCCTAAAGAACGTCTTGCGAAAGAACTTGGAGTTTGTTGATCGGCTCCCACATCGTCGAAGACTTTGCAGGATTCATCATTCGTATTTGCACTTCCAAGGAAATCCGCTTCATGGGTGATACCCTGTTATACAAAGAAGCCAAGTGTTGCCAAATCCCTTGGGCCAGCGTCATGTGTTTGATGTGATTGATCACTTGGGTTGTGCAATTAAGGAAGATGAAAGAACGCACACGAGCATTGACACGATTCCATAACCATGCCTGAGCCTCCTACTCTTTCCTAACAGAAGGGAAAAGCTCACCCTCCAATTCTGGTTGTCAAACTTCAACTACAATGAAATCAGTCAAATCATAAGACTCTAGGACAGACTCCATCATTACCTTCCATATGCCATAATTGGTCCCGTCCAACTATCGGTCCACCGGGAATGTCGGGAGGGTGGGGATCTTCACATGCTTCTTAGCCATCTCAAGCAAATCTGCCATCTCAAGGGTTCACAAGGTCTTGTGAAGGGAGGGTGGGTGGGAAAAAAAACGAAGAAGAGGCTGCAAATACTATGCAAGGTGGCTGTTCGGCAATGATGGCCATCTTCTACGTGTTTCTCCAAGTCCCGAACAGCCCAAAAACTCTCCAAATAGCACCAAAAAACAGCAAATCCGTAAGCTCCCACCGTCTCCAAGCTTGAAGCCCCTTGGGGCTCTGATACCATGTCGGAATGCACAGCGGAAAAGAGATGAACTGATGTGAGAAAGAAAACACAAAAGTGTAGAGAGAGAGAGAGAGAAGCTTTATAAACTCTGCTATATGCACTAATCCGGTACAATGACAAGTGGGGGGGAAAGGGTGGTATTTATACCATCCTGGGCTGCTGGTCGGCTAGCCACAAAACAGCCGACAGCCCCTGAAAAGTCCATGATTGGAATAAATCCAGTTGGCTAGCAAACATGGCAATCGGCCAACAGAAAAAAGGGTCGGTCCTAGGACCAGATTAGGTTGGCCAACATCACAACAGTTGGCTAGCACAGAGAGTCCCCCCACGACTAGCAAAACTGGGGAAAAAACCATGGAAAATGAGGAAAAATGGAGACTACCCCTAATTGGGCGAGCACACCCACAATAGAGGCCCTCACTCCCTACAAAGTAATATGGTACAGGCAGGAAATGATTGCTAACAGATCTACATTCATCGCGTTGTGCACCCTTCTTGGAGCCATATATATGGTAGTGATGTGTGTGAACACTTAGGACTAGACGGGGCACTTTTTTGCTCTTTAGGAGCCTTTTTCCTGTGCATGTGATTACCCTCTTATCCACTTATAGGGTGTCCTTATATTTTGTACTTGGCACTCATTTCATGATCACATAATCCACATCAAGTTGTGTGCCTCTCTCTCTCTCTCTCTCTCTCTCTCTTCTCTTGCTCACGACTGAGTTCACACACATCAAGTTGTGTGCCTCTCTCTCTCTCTCTCTTCTCCTTGCTCACGACTGAGTTCACTGTGTGTGTGTGTGTAACTACTGCTCCAAACCCTAGCCCAACATTTTGTATCATATTAGATTCTCTTCTTGCCAGTCTCTAGAGCACACCGCTGTCAGCATCCTCTGCCCTGGCGCGCTTTCGTATTGTTGTATCGTCCAAAAGTTGCACGTTGACGACTCGTTTTGCTCTTGCCCTTAGCTTGATGCCAGTGGCCATAGAACCACCACCTCCCAACCCAATCGACAGCACCACTACAGCCGCTTAGCTCTGCCAGGGGGTGGCGGGCAAGAAATTGGGTGGCGTAGGGCGGGCTGAGCTTATTCCCTTCAGGCCTCCGTGACCGGTTGAATTTTGGCCTCCTGCGCGACTATAGACCAAACCAGTTTTTTTGGAGCTTCTACGTGTGTGCTTGACATCGACCCTTTGCACGTTGTCCATGGGTGCTTTTGCGTCAGCACCTCGACATCGACAGATGATCTCTCTTGGGGCTTTTGACAAAATCGACTTCCTGCATCAAAATTAGACTGTCGACAATACTTGCAAATTAGGGCTTTTTGAAAAATTGGTCTCCTACAACTTTGATTCCAACAAGTAATCTGTATCCCTACACTTGCTTTTTCAACACATTTGCAAGTTTATGGCCATCCGTGGGCTACTTGGCAGCCATACAGGGTTTATTCAATGGACATTGTCTTTGTAGTGTGATTGGACACTTGTAGTGTGTGGGTCAGGAAACTTGTTTGAAGAGGAACAATAGATGGCAATGATGTATTTGGAATGCTATCCACTAAGGATAAGCTTGACGGGACCAATTATCCCCTATGTTCTTATATGATGAGGCATGTATTAGTTGCAAAGGGGCTTTGGAATGTAATTGTTGGCATTGAGGTATGCCTTGCCTCACCAACAAGCTGCTACGCAACAACAAGCTCCATGTGCATCGGATGCAAAGTAAGGCACTAATGTCACACGTGCACTTGCTTCATTTACTTAGGAGCAAGTTAGATGGGATAACATAGATGCACAAGCACATGCGTTGCTTGCATTGTCTGTGAAACAGAGCATAATCATGCACATTCGTTCATGTAAGCTAAGTATGTTTGGGATGTGCTTGTAGCACTATACTTGGTGCGTAATGAGGCACGTGTTGTCCAACTACGCAAACGGTCAGAGTTTGAGCATATAAATGAGGGAGACTTGATGGATGAGTTTCTTACAAAGATCAAAGATTTCAAAGAGTAGCTTTGAAACTAGACAGGAATCCGGAACAATGTACATACACTTTAGATGCCAAACAAAGATGTGAAAACACAACGGAAATAACCATAAACAATGCTAAAGGGAACACGACACTGGGCCGGAACGGCCGGCCCCCCGTAGGAACTGCTTTATTCGGATGAATAAAAGGGTTACAACCAAACCAAGGTGCGGGTGTAATACTGCACCGGATTTTCTACAAAGCTTCCTGTCACGTGCACACGTTAATCCGGTGCCATGTAGACATGACTATTCCTTACAGCCGCCTTAAGGGCAAAGTTAGAGGTCGTATATGGGCAGTTTGGAGCCAATTTGGTGGCCCTATAGGTGCTTGGAGGTGCCGAGGACATGCACCAATGGTTGGGACATCTTATGGGCACAATATGAACACATTTTATGACATTTTTGATGCCTTTTATTGTCCTGAAAAGTGAAAACCGACTTGATTACGACTTGTTATCACTTTACTATATTATAAAGGCAGCTCATGGGTCATTCATAATCATTCAAAGACAAAGATTGCAGAGCCAAGACCAAGGACATGTAGTCTAATAGTTTGGATCAACCAAGTATATCTCCAAATCATCGTTTTCCGTTAACGCACAGTGGAGAACAGTAAGCATAAATTCATTCATAGCATTCATAGTCTAGATCTACATTGGATCTATGACAATCATTGTAATTACTCATTCATTCAGTAATATATAGTAGGACTAGGTTAGGTAAAGAGTCTCTCTTCTCCTTCTCTCTATGTCATGAGCATGTGATTAGCGTGAATCTTTATTGCTTTGCATTAATCATCATTAAGCACGCTTCCACATAGATGTCATGTGCATGAAAGATGCCATGGACATTCTCAGGTGCTGATCGAGAAGAGGCATCTAGATAAAGAGTATGAACCAGATAGAATCAGAGATTGGAGCACAGTGTGCTATGGGTAGTATGGACTGGAGCAAGGCTTGGAGAGCAAGAGGAAAAGCCTGTCGGCTGCACACAAATGACATAGGCTGAAGATTAGAGCCTGTCGGTTGTACCAGAAGAGGTCGGCTGCAAGAAGGCGGTCCAGTACATGGTGTGGTGCAGTCCGCCGACCAGCAAAAGAAGAGTCCAAGCATGAGTCGGCTGGTCCGACAGCAGTCGGCCAGCTCCTGCAATGTTCCAAAAGGACTATAAATAGCAAGCGTAGCTCTTAATTCTAGTCATTTAGTCCTTTAGGGATTGAGTCCTTTAGGGTCCAAGTAGGGACCATGATTTTGGTGTTTATCACCCTTTTATGAAGACAGCCTAGGGCTGTAGCAGAGTACCCTTTTTGTACTATATAAATATCCTGAATTTCCAGCCTCTCTCTCTCTTCTCTCTCTCCATATCTGTGTTTTGCATCAACATGTTTCCAGGAGTGTTTAGGGCTGAAAGAAGACCCCGAGAGCTTCTGCGTGTTACATTAATATCAGAGCATCAGGCTCAGCAAAGCTAAACACTGAATCAGTCCCATATGATGGTGTACAGGTCCAAGGTACAAGAAAGTACACGGATACGAAGCCCAAGGCAAGGAACATAGAATCGGGAAGAGCTCCCAGGAGGTTTGCTGGTGGTGTTCCACAAAGCCAGAGAGGATGGCAGTCCTGTGAGCCAGATAGGTTATCGGTCAACGGTCCCAAGGGAGGTTTATCCTCCAAGGGGTGATGTGAGAGTGCCAGACTCATTTCTCAGGAATGAAGACCAAGATGGTGTTCAAAGTCAAGGCAGGAATGGATGGTGGACTAGATGGAACAGATGCATAGATCTTATTATGAGACAGAGTGGTTTTGGAGACTGGGCCGGGCTTTCAGAGAAAAGGGTTGCCAAGGATGGATGGATGACAGAGGGACTTCGGGAAAAGATTGGGATGATGACAGTCATCCAAGAATAGGTTGGAATCCCGTCATCAAGTTTAGCAGAGGGGGATGTCATGTGCATGAAAGATGCCTTGGACATTCTCAGGTACTGATCCAGAAGAGGCAACCAGATAAAGAGTATGAACCAGATAGAATCAGAGATTGGAGCACAGAGTGCTATGGGCAATATGGATTGGAGCAAGGCTTGTAGAGCAAGAGGAAGAGCATGTTGGCTACACACAGATGACATAGGCTGAAGATAAGAGCCTGTCGGCTGTACTAGAAGAGGTCGGCTGCAAGAAGGCGGTCCAGCACATGGTGTGGCACATCCCGACTAGCAAAAGAGGAGTCCAAGCATCAGTCGGCCAGCTCCTGCAATGTTCCAGAAGGACTATAAATAGCAAGCGTAGCTCTTCATTCTATTCATTCAGTCCTTTAGGGATTGAGTCCTTTAGGGTCCAAGTAGGGACCATAATTTTGGTGTTTATCACCCTTTTATGAAGACAGCCTAGGGCTGTAGCAGAGTACTCTTTTTGTACTATATAAATATACTGAATTTCCAGCATCTCTCTCTCTCTTCTCTCTCTCTCTCCATATCTGCGTTTTGCATCAACATGTTTCCAGTAGTGTTTAGGGCTGAAAGAAGACCCCCAGAGCTTCCGCGTGTTACAATAGTAGTCATGTTACATTGGTATCAGAGCATGTCTAGGTTGTTTCTAGGAAAAGTTTTTCATCAATGCTAGGGTTTGCAAGCAAAATTAGGGTTTGCGTTTTTCCATTAAATAAACCTTTTTGCATCACTAGAAAGTCTAGATTTCAGTCTAGCATGGTTCTAGGTTGTCTAGGATACACGTAGAAGCCTAGGTTTAGGGTTTTGGGGCTGATTATAATAGAAAAACAACAAGCATCATAGAAACCATAGAGGATATTTTCGCTTTGATGAAAAGGCAAAGTGAAGCTAGTTGGGCAATGTTCGAATGGCAATCCCAAGAAAGGGAAAAGCTTTACCAACAAGCATGTGAAGACCAAGATCGCCAAAGGAAACAACGTGAAGAAGAAGCAAGGCAAAGAAGGAAACAATGTGAAGAAGAAGCAAGGCAAGAAAGAGAACAACGTAAAGAAGAAGCAAGGCAAAGAAGAAAAGACGACGAAAGACGTGAAGAAGAGTATTGGAAAGAAATAAAGAAGCTTTTCGCCATGATGAGTCAAAGTACTCCAATGGAAGCAAGTGTGGAAAGACCAAGGAAGAGGACAAGAGTACCACAGTAGAAGACCAAGGACAACGGGATACCGAAGAGGCACTAGAAACCGTGTCGGATGCACAGGTTGAGGTCAACCAAGAGGTACAATTGTTCGAGCATAGAGAGACACAAACAATTCAAGATTCCATGCGAGTTCTGGAGATCATCATAGCCATCGAGGAGGTGACAGCTCGGGAGGTTCCCACAATTAATAAGGAGAAGAAGATAAGTACTTCAATTTCTGAGGTGTTCATGGAGTCTACCATGCCAATAGAGCTTCCAAAGGCAAAGGGCAACTTCCATTGCCCACAGGTCTCGAGGAGATAGTGGTGGAGACACCCTATGGGAGATCCAGCCCGCAGTCGGCGGATCGACATCATGGAGCAAAGGCGCATCATGTGCACCCCAACTCCAAGTTCAGCAAGAGGAAATGTCACGTGCACATGTTAATTTGGTGCCACGTAGACATGACTATTCCTTACAGCCGCCTTTAGGGCAAAGTTAGAGGTTGTATATGGGCAGTTTGGAGCCAATTTGGTGGCCCTATAGACGCTTGGAGGTGCCGAGGACATGCACCAATGGTTGGAACATATTATGGGCACAACATGAACACATTTTATGACATTTTTGATGACTTTTTATGGCCTGAAAAGTGAAAACTGACGGGATTACGACTTGTTATCATTTTACTATATAAAGGCAGCTCATGGGTCATTCATAATCATTCAAAGACAGATTGCAGAGCCAAGACCAAGGACATGCAGTCTAACAGTTTGGATCAACCAAGTACATCTCCAAATCAGTGTTGTTCATTAACGCATAGTGGAGAACAATAAGCATAAGTTCATTCATAGCATTCATAGTCTAGATCTACATTGGATCTATGACAATCATTGTAATTATTCATTCAGTAATATATAGTAGGAGTAGGTTAGGTAAAGAGTCGCTCTACTCCTTCTCTCTACTCCTCTATGTCATGAGCATGTGATTAGCGTTAATCTTTATTGCTTTGCGTTAATCATCATTAAGCACGCTTCCGCATAGTAGTCATGAAACACTTCCTCAACAAACACTTGCACAAGAATCAAAGCGCAAACCACTCCAAGAATGAATCAACAGCCCGGTGCGGTGTCAAACCCAATGCCGAACTCTGTGCCAAAACAGCCTTGAAAAGGTTCTCAAAACAGTCCCGGAAAAGCTCTTCAAAAACAATCCCTGGTATCTTGAAACACAGTCCTTGAACCAATGTCCAGAAGGGAGTGGTGAAGAGATGAGAAGAAATGACCCAGTTGCTGTACCACTGTACACAACCTGAGCAAAAGAGAGAAGGATCCACCCGACCACTATACCACTGTACGGTCTACTCTGAGAGAGAGAGAGAGAGAGAGAGAGAGAGGAGAGAGAGAGAATGTCAAACTACAGTCCGTCGCCAGTCACCTAGAAGAGAGAGAAGGTGGCTGTCCATGCTGTACCGTGTTGCTTTACTTGCCATACAACGCTACTGTACGGCCTGTACCAGTGCTGCAAGAGAGAGAAGGTGAGCTGGTTGGCCTACTGTCCACAGTATGACTTGCCATAACATTAAACAAGGTCTGTTGCTGTACGGCCAGTCACTCAAGAGAGAGAAACAGAGTAGGTCGGCCTGTAGAGAGAGAAAGCGCCCAGTATTGGGATGCGCATCATGATAAAACAGCCCAAACCTGCTTTAATAGAGTCGACTAGCTCTATTTTTGAAGTGCTTTTCCCCCCTTTTTGGCTAAAAGTGGCTGAACCAGTCCAAAATTACCACTTTATGCTTTCCTTGGCTTGTACTCCAAGTTTTGGCCCAAAAATATCAACTTTATGCTTTTCTTGGCTTGTACTCCAAGTTTTGGCCCAAAAATATAAACTTTATGCTTTTCTTGGCTTGATGCCCAAGTTTCATCTAGGCGCCTCCTTTTGTCCACCTGTCCAAGCCCAATAATAATAATATGTCTAGCCAATCATTAATGATATGTGAACACGCCAACTTATTATAAGTCACTTTGATGAATAAAATCCCATGCTACTCATGCAGCATGGTCATCTTTCAGACCAAACCATGCCAGTAAAATGCTCTAGCTTTCTCCTGTGGAAAAATCCTTGTTCACATCTTGGTTCCACCTAGCGTATAAAACACTAGTCGAGACGGGTGAGGGACCAAATGGTGACAAGCTTGCTAGTATTGATGAGATTTATCTGGATAGTTCTTTGGTGTCTACTGTCCTCAATGTATTGCCAAATACTTACCAAGGTTTTGCTTCTACTAAGGGCCATCCAAATGCCCACACTTTTGATGAGTTGGCTTCTATGCTCTTGCAAGAAGAGAACCATGGCAAAACATGTATATCTTGCGTGATGGGGATCATGCTTTTGCTGCCAATCAAAGAGGCAAAGGCAAAGCCTCTTCATAGGGTGGCTACCACCCAAAGGCAAATTCAGTGCGTGCATAAATGTCAATTTTCAGCAAGTTAGGTATGTTTGGTTAAACATGCTGACATCATATGAATAGCCAAATTGATATAGGGGAGAAAATATAAGTAGCCCCTCAATTCCATTCATAAATCATCTTATTCTTGCTTAATTCAGTAGTGAAACACATCATCTATTATGTGAGCTTGAGTCTCCGGACTTATGCATACATCTCTATAGTAGAGCACCTTAGTGTGCTATAGTCCAAGGCATCTAGAAATTATCTTCAAGCATTCAAGCTCAGTCCCGCACCCCCTCAGTTGATATGGGTGTGCTATAGTCCAAGGCATCTAAAAGTTATCTTCAAGCATTCAAGCTTAGTACCGCATCCCCTTAGCAGATACACCTTAGTGTGCTATAGTCCAAGGCATCTAGAAGTTTATCTTCAAGCATTCAAGCTCAGTCCCGCATCCCCTCAGCACATATGGGTGTGCATATTGGCTCTTGAAGAGGCTTCTAAGTTGTCTATAGATTGCTAGATGGTTCGATGTTTGGTCTACCTCGTCCTTGCATTTGGCATGTCACAGTCAATTGTCGTCGGTAAGTTCTTGGTAAAGTCTGCATTGTAAGGAAGTTCTCCAAAGTAATAAGCAAGTACTCTTGCACGCGGGAGGGCGCCCTTAAGTGGGTAGTTGGGACCCAATCTAGTGTCAACTCTCTGTCTTCTCTCGCTACGGTTGTGATGGATTGCTTAAACTCACATTAATATAAAGGTATGAAGGAGGCCTTGCTGTGTGCTACATGATCATACCGGTTCCATGTTACACCAGTATCAAAGCTTTTGGTTGTGATTCAGCTTGGCTACCTAAAATGAGAGCATGCCGTGGATGGTAAAACTGCGGTCAAAAAAACCACCAAGCGGTCCACCATGTCACATGAGAAGAAGAAAGCTTTAAAGAAGACACCACCGAAGAAGAAAGTTTGCAAGAAGATACAACCAGTGTCGAAGCAACGCTTTTGCAAAACAACTAAAATTTCATCCAAGAGCAGATGGGGCAAAACAATTTGCTAAAGCCACAACTTTAACAAGCAAAAGAGGCAACAAAGCCTAAAGAGCACCCTAACGAGTAAGGTCCCACGGAGATTTAAACACATGCTTCTCCTAATGGAGCAACAAAGATGTTGGGAACTTGTTGAGGAATGAAAGGTTGAGGAAGTCAAATGCAGGGTTGAAGAAGACCTGCACCATGCAGAACTCACGGCTGTGGAGCATCAACACGAGTTAGATTGGGAATCCATGCAACTCTAGCATGCGTAGATAGACATTGGCAACCTACATGCCAATCGGATGACTCTCATGGACGTGGTTAGATGCATTGTTAAGTGTTAAGAACTTCCACACAAATTTTAGATAGAAGCAGTTCGTTGACCAGCAAGATAATGCGCACAATAGCAAAGGGATTAGGGAAAAATACAAGTGTCATGGAAAGCATATATTCATTATGATAAATGGTCCTTTTTATAGGAGTGGCTTCCTTTATAAGGTGTGGGCATAGCTGCCACCATATATGCCACATGTCAAATATGATGCCAAGTGTCCCTAATAGGTGTCACTTTGCCACATCATCATATTGACATAATTGTTAGAATACGCAGCGGAGATGATGAGAAGATCTGGGAACACGAGCAAAACGCAGTGCAAAAAATCACAGCAAGAGAGAGAGAGAGAGAGAGAGAGAGAGAGAGAGAGAGAGAGAGAGAGAGAGAGAGAGAGAGAGAGAGAGAGAGAGAGAGAGAGAGAGAGAGAGAGAGGCGTGTAACTCTGCTCTATATACACAAGAAGATCCCGGAGATGATACAAAAAAATGACAAGGGGCTGGGGGCCTTTTTATATGGCCCCCCATCAGCAGTCGGCCTGTTGTAGGGCAGCCGACAGGACACAAAACATCTCCACGACTGAAAATCTACAGTTGGCCAGCAACACAGTGGGTCGGCCAGCATCAGGGAAGTCCACGACTCATGCAGTGCAGTCCGCCACTTCTAGAATCTCCACAGATGCAGTCGGCCAGGTTCAAGGTCCTCCTGCCACTACTAGACTGCCTCCCATGCCACAGAAAAATAGGGAAAAATGGGAGAAAAATACGGAGAGTGGAAAAAAATGAGAAAACACCTCATAAGGGCGGGCACATCCACAACAAAGGCCCTGGTGTATAAAAATAGACAGGAGATGACTTCTAACACCCCCTCTTAGCTCCTGGCTGTGAAACCAACCACAGGGAGCTGGGGTGCCGCCTGAGCAAATCCTGAGATAGCGACTTCGTGAAGAGGTCCATCGTACTGTCCTCCGTCGAACAGAACTCTAGCAAGATGTCATCAGCAACGATCTGTTCACGAACAAAGTGCCTCTGGATGACCATGGGTTCCTCCAGTGGAAGCCCAAACCTGCAATGCAACCTTTGCATCCTCACCACCTCACAAGCAGCATCACAAGCAGCCCGGTACTCTGCCTGTGTCCTCGACAAGGCAAAAGATGACTGCCTCTTACTGTTCCGTAAAACTTGAAGTAGATCTCCTCGTGTCCGGATCTCCTCCCCAAACTGAGTCACTCCAACCGTGGAGTCGGACTCCATCAATCAATCCCCCTCCTGTGTAAAAGAGTCCATGATCCTTCGCAGCCCGCAGAAACCATAGGAAACGCAATCCTGCCTCCCAAAGAGTCATCTGCAACCATGAGCTCAACTGCCTCATCAGGAAGCTCTTGTCCAATTTGGTGTCCATCAACCAGATCAATGAACCATTCTGCTTCTGAGTCAAAGAGGCATCACACTGCTCACAAGGATCAACACCTGTTACGGTGCAAAAACAAGTCTCGGAAACCTGATGAAGACCACGCAAGGCCTTCTGAAACCTGTCAACCACTCTCTCTGAATCCGGAACCACAAAGCTTGGAGTATGCACCTCCTTCTGCAAGTAATCAACTGGCACATGCCTGGCTTTCCGAAAGGTCCCCGTGGAAAGAACATCCTCATCTACAGGAGGTTCTTTGTCCCGAATACTACGAGACATCAGAGCACAAGTTACCTGTTCAGTTTCCTCTGACTGACGAACACAAGAACTACCAACATCAGTACTGGAGAGTTCCTGCCAACTGCTGCCATCTACTGGCAAGCTATCCACCATCTGGTCCAGGAAAGCCTGCACCTGCAGCGTATCCACACTTAAGTGGCCATTACCAGACTGCCACTCATCACAAACCTGAGGACCTGGGAGAGAGTGCTGAAAGCTTGTAAACTCCATTCTCCACTCCGGCTTCCCAAACTACCTGGCCTGTTGCTTTGTCCCAGAGAGCAACAAAGTGCTCATCAAACTCCACCCGTACGCCTGTCTTGCAAATCTGATGCACTGACAACAGATGAAAACCAAGTGACGGAACATACAACACTTGGGAGGAATGCTTCTCCCCTCTGCCATCGGGAACTATCTCGAACCTGCCCTCACTGTGAACTGGGATAGTGGATGTATCCCCAGTAAGAATGTGACCAGAAAGCCTGCAGAGATCCTGTAAACCGGAACGGGAAGGAGTCATGTGCTTGGAAGCACCACTGTCTAGAATCCACTCCCGAGTATCCGTTGCGGAGAATCCTTCAATCTCCTCCCTGCCTAAAGAAATTGAAACATCGGTGTCCACCACATCCAGGTGCACAAAAGCCGGAGTCTTAATGATTGCTGTTGAGGAATCTTCACCCTTCTCGGTCTTCCGCTTGGGACACTGCCTCCAATAGTGGCCTTTCTCGCCACAATCATTACAGGTCCTCTCTGCCTTTAGTTTCTCGCGGTCAGTAACGGACTTCTTCTTAGAAGACTTCTCCGACGAAGCCTTCCCTTTGCCTGTGTTATGGCCTTTCGACCGTTGGCCAGTTAAGGCCTCCGAACGAACCTCCACCCCGAGGAGGGTTCGTGAATCGTTCCTCCTGGTCCAGGACCATGGGCACAAGCTCCTCCCACGTGATGGTGTTGAGCTTGCCACTGGTAATCAAAGACGAGTAAAATGCTGAGTACTAAGAGAGCAAGTGCGATAGCAACGTGATGGCCATGTCCTCTGACGATATCTCCTTCCCAGCCTGAAGAATTTCTTGCGGAAGAGCCTGCAGCTTGTTAATATGCTCCCGCATCGTCGCCGACTTTGCAGGGCTCATAACCCGCATCAATACTTTCAAGGAAATCCTCTTCATGGGCGATACCCTGTTGTAAAGAGAGGCCAAATGCTGCCATATACCTCTGGCCAGCGTCGTATGCTTTACATGATTGATTACCTGCGGTGTGCCGTTGAGAAAGATAAACGAATGGACCCTGGCGTTGACACGATCCCACATCTGTGTCTGAGCCTCCCAGTCCTTTCGGATCGACGGTAACTCCCCTTTCTCTACTTCCGGCCGTTCCGGCCGTGGAACCCCAACAACGACGAAATCAGCGAGGTCGTAAGACTCCAGAACAGATTCCATCATAACCTTCCATATGCCGTAGTTGCTTCCGTCCAATTGACGGTCCACCGGGAACGTGGGGAGTGTCGGGATCTCTTCACATGCCTCTCGGCCATCTCAAACAGATCTGCCATTGCGGGGATGTACTCTGAAAAGGGTGGGTGGGTGGGAACAAAGAAGAACTAACACTTGCAAGTGGCTATCCAGCAAATCAGCCCGCCGTCCTCTTGCTTCTCCTCTTCCCGAACAATCCCAAACAGTCCACCAATCTGCAACACAACAATCCCCCTCTTGCTCACACAAATCCCAAGAACTATCTAGAGCCTAGGCTCTGATACCATGTCAAAATACGGAGCAGAGATGATGACCAGATCTGGGAACACAAGAGCAAATTGCAGTGCAGAAAATCACAGCACGAGAGAGAGAGAGATAGAGGCGTGTAACTCTGCTCTATATACACAAGAAGATCCCGGAGATGATACAAAGAAATGACAAGGGGCTGGGGGCCTTTTTATATGGCCCCCCATCAGCAGTCGGCCTGCTGTAGGGCAGCCGACAGGACACAAAACACCTCCACGACTGAAAATCTACAATCATCCAGCAGCACAGTGGGTCGGCCAGCATCAAGGAAGTCCACGACTCATGCAGTGCAGTCCGCCACTTCCAGAATCTCCACAGATGCAGTCGGCCAGGTTCAAGGTCCTCCTGCCACTACTAGACTGCCTCCCATGCCACAGAAAAATAGGAAAAAATGGGAGAAAAATACGGAGAGTGGGGAAAAATGAGAAAACACCTCATAAGGGTGGGCACACCCACAACAAAGGCCCTGGTGTATAAAAATAGACAGGAGATGACTTCTAACAATAATATCCTTCTAAGAGGCTATTCCCACACAAAAGAACTCGTACACATTAGCGGACATTGGAATCGCTTTATTGAAAGCCTAAGCTACACATAATATAGTGCTAGTTGTAACTACACCAGCCAGGTGTGAATTTCCTTGGGCACCTTCTTGTGAACAATACGTGCGTCAACACTTCAAAATGTGATAGCCACAATGCACAAAACAATTGAAAGATACATCACTGCCCAAGATAATCTGCAAGAGACAAGCATTGCACAATACACCACCACTTGGGTTGACCTTCCGCACCCCCCTCCCCTCCCCTCCCCAATAATGAAGTATCTTTTTGGAGTATTTATACAAAGTTGCCATCCTGATAATCCAATGCAATGCAAATATGAAGACAAGTTACGTGTTGGAGATGCAATCCACACTTCTAGAGAGAACCACCTCTCACGTGGTGAGACTGGGTTTGAATCTTGGCAAGTTGAGGTTTCTACAAATTGGATTACCGGAGGTCACCTAACACCTTAAGGTTTTGGGGTCTGGATGGCTAGGCCAATTTGTGGAACACCTCAGTTAAGTGCGCTTGTGCAAGAACACAATTGGGATGGGTGACCTCCCGGGAAGTGGGAGGCATGGTTAGTTAGTACGAAAGGTACGATACGGTACGGTACGGTACGATAAAATACGGTACTAATTGGTACCTTAAAATTTTTTGAGGTACGGTACGATATTAGTACGTTTTTAAAAAAAAATACTTCCTAAACTTAAAAATTGTAGACAAGAAGTTACAAAATAGTAGAACCATGAACATAATGTCATCATGCCATTAGAGTACAAAATTGCTACAAAAGGATAGGCCAAAAACTCATGGCATGGGCGACCGCCAACATGCGTACATACATGATACAGTATACTACATACTACAATACATCATCGATGGGCTAGAAGGAGATAGATGCCCAATGCCTAGAGAGCTATAACATATCAAAAGTCTACATCATCACCAACATCTGCATGATCATCAACATGATCACTACTAGAGTGTCCATCAAGAGAGTTCTCTGAAGAGGACTCGTCGAAGGTGGACGAGACACTCTGGGGATCATTCTCGCTAAGTAGGTTGCCATCATCATCAAACAAGGGCTCTCTAGGCAGTGGGGTATCATCATGAGGGGGCAATGGAAGCTCACTATAGAGCTCCATGAAGATTGCCTCCTCCTCCTCATCAGGCAATATGATCGCTTGCCTAATATGGCAATGGCAGAGAGCAAGGCGTCTGAGAACGCACCATGACATAGCAAGAAGACCTATTGGCGCAGCTTTTATGGATTTTGTGTCCAGTCGGCCAGCCGACTGCTGGTCGGCCAACACTCTAAGATGTCCAGAGGGACTATAAAAGGGTGCAAGTGTTCATCATTGTATTCATTCATTCCTCTAGGGAATGGGTCCTTAGGGTCCAAGCAGGGACTAGATTTTGCGTGTTTATCACCTTTTGTATGAGGCAGCCTAGGGCTGTAGAAAAGTACCTTTTTGTACTATATGAAATATACTGAATTTCCAGCATCTCTCTCTCTCTCTCTCTCTCTCTCTCTCTCTCTCTCTCTCTCCTGTTTGTGTTTTTGCATCAGCATGTTTCCAGTGGTGTTTAGGGCTGAAAGAAGACCCCCAGAGCTTCCGCATGTTACACCACAAGTGTGAAAGGCACCATCATAAATGTCATTTCAGCAAGCCGGGTATTGTCCACTTGAACAGGCCGACAGCATATGAATAGCCGATTGGATGTAGGAATCATCTCATTCTGGCATAATTCAGCAGTGAAACACGTCAGCGATCATGTGAGCTTGAGTTTTGTGACTTTTGCATACATCTCTACAGCAGAGCACCTTAGTATGCTACAGTCTAGAGCAGACAGAAGTTATCTTCAGCATTCAGCCATTAGTCCGCATCCCCTCAGCAGAACTGGGTGTGCATATTGGATTCCGAAGAGGCTTCTAAGTAAGTTCTTGGTAAAGACTGCATTGTAAAGAAGTTCTCCAAAGTAATAAAAGCTAATACTATCGCATGCGGGAGCGGGCCCTTCAGTGGGTAGTTGGGACCCAATGTGGTGTCGACCCTCCATCTTCTCTCTCTACAGCTCTATTTCCTTGTTCAAGAATCAATGTGGATTGCTTAAACTCAGCCTAACATAAAGGCATAAAGAAGGCCTTGCTGTGTGCTACACGATCATACCGGGTGCATGTCACACCGGCCAGATCCCATGAGGTCCTAAAAATATACAGCTTAGTCCCTCTTATAAATCATGTAAGTATTCTGCACTCTAGCCTTTTCAAGGAGTGGTTCACATGCAATTGGAAGAGCGAGGAGAAGGATCTGCAGCGTGCGGTTACTTCTGACTAGCCAGGGTCTTATGTAACTTGGACTGAGGTCAACAGTTTCTCTCTCTGTGTCTCCCCACTAAAAATATTTAGGCATCCCACTTACCTTGAATCTGTTCTCATGAAGAAGTTTCTGGAATTTACACAGATTTGATGCTGGCTTTGTAATCTTTTACATTCTGAGTGACATGGATTGGCCTTTTTTTGTGAAAGAAATATTAGTTGATTTTATGGAACCTTCTAACAATAGGGTCAGCAATATGTTGCAGGCATTCTCAAAGACACTGTCGGAAGAAGATTTGTTTTACTTGCAAGCTCAGTTCATACTGCTAGAGCCCAGCAAGAATGGGCGGATATCACTGGAGAACTTCAAATCAGTGAGTTTGAGTTATAATTTACAGTTTTTGGACTTTGAGATGGCGGTGGAGGGTGCGTGGGGGAGTTGGCAGTGGGAGCGTGGGTAGATATGTTCACTTCATTGGTTGTGGAATCATGCATGACGAAGGACTTTGATTCTTGGTTGAAGTATTTAGTTTGTAACATCATAATACAGTGAAGGTTTTTCTCGAGCAGGCCCTGGCAAAGAATGCAACGGAGGCAATGAAGGATTCTCGGATGCTGCACATGATCTCTTCTGTACGTTGTCCCTTCTTGCCCTACTGCTGTTTCGTGTGGATATAAATCGTTGATACAAAACACAGTGGGAGGATGTGAAGCTTCTTGGTTGTTTTCCTTCACCTGCAGATTGATGCTCTTCAGTTCAAGAAGATGGACTTTCAAGAGTTTTGTGCTGCGGCTATTAGTGTGCCTCAATTTGAAGGGCTCGAAAGGTGGGAGCAGCAAGCACACAATGCCTATCAAATCTTCGAGAAGGAAGGCAATCGGGTTGTCATGATTGAAGATCTTGCTAGGGTAAGTGCTTGTTCTACCTCTGCTATGCTTTTGCTTGCGGGCTTCTTATGCCTGGCATCTTGAACTAGGAAGAGATAGCCTAAAGAAGCTGATATCCTAAAACGTTGAAATTTTTCATAATGCTTTGGTGTGAGAGAAGATTTAAGGTGCCAAACAAGATTTACTTGGCTACACAACAGCACCTGCCCGTCAGTGAAGTACCATTCCTGTCAGGATGGACATTGGACAGGCACTCTTGCACATCCACCATCTGCCCGTGCGGCCCTTGACAGGCAAATTTACGAGCTGGGGTTTACATGGCACAAAATGTGCCCGGTAAACTCGTAAGGAGAACGCTTTTTGGTTTGTTACGATCCCTAGTTGTAGGCTGTGGGTTCAAGCACTGTGATACCTTTGTTTTCCGTGGTTGACATGGTGCTTTCTTCAGTGAGAATCATAGTGAATAATGCATGTTATGTTTTTGTTTGTTTGGTAAACCAGGAGCTTGGTGTCCCGTCTACAGTCCCAGCTCATGTTGTCTTACGAGACTGGGTCAGACACAGTGATGGAAAGCTAAGCTTTTTTGGGTTCACAAATCTACTGCGAGGGATGCCGCCACGCAGTAAGCCTCAATAATGCATTTGAATGGCCACTCATTTGTAACAAGCAAACAGCAATGAAGGTTATTGCATCCAATTGAAGCTGAAAAGGGGCCGGAGACCCTGATTTTTCTGATGCACATCTACTTCTGAAGATCTAAGTTCTTGGAGATATCATATAACCTGTATCTGGTTAAATCTGAGGACTGCTTGAGGTTTACACCATGTGCATGCAATGCACTTCTTGAACCTGTACAGGCAGAGGATTTGTTATGTAAAGAAATGTAGTCCATCAATCCCAAGACAGTTCATGACCTATAATTCCTTGATTAGCATTATTTCCTCGGCATGCAATTTTTGGCTGGGGCTTTTTTCCTTCTACTGGTGCCTTCAATGGCATCTTAGCATTTATAGTGATTTCCACAAATTGGCGGTCTCAGGATAGCTCTCTGCATACATATGCTTAGTTCTCGGCTCAAAATGCCAGGTGATCAAATGGGTTAGACCATTTAAACAAGCCATGTAATATTTTTTTGTTGTTTTCTTGCAAAAAAGTTGACTTTTCTTTTTGCAAGTTATTTTCTCTCTTTAATGACAGTGCGGTAGGGGCATACAGCATATATGGCTTGACACAAGAAGACAACAATGATGAGCTGCTTCTGCACTTCCACACCAAGGCTGGTTATATGCAGAAGAGGTGCCTGCTGAGTGACTGGAGTTAGACGGTCTTCAACACCCAAAATTCCGTTATTAATCATAAGCCTGCAGGTGTTCTCAGCAATGGGTTCAGCAGGTCCAGCTCTCTTGTCTTTATGTTAGGATTTAGAAGTGCAGCTATATGCTGATTTGCTCATGGAATGGTTTCTATCGTTTTCCAGCCAAAGTTGCCAGCCCATGTTTTACTCATCCATGGGCAGTGAGCGAAGTGGCAGGTGACCACATTTTTTGTGTACTGGGGGGGGGGGGATACCCATGATATCCAATGCGCTTCTCTTGGGAACACCCATGGTGTGTGGAAAGGGCTCAATCTTATGAATAGCTTTTTATGGCAGCTAGCTAAAATATTTCTCCACCATATCATCTTAAAGTGGAATGGCATGCGGATGTGGGTTACTAATGGGTTGCTGCATTAAGTTCTATTCAAGGTTGGTTTATGGTGTCGAGTGTCTCAAGTGCTAGGACTGTAGAGGGGGTGAGCTGTAAATCAAGTCTTGCAATGTCGTGTTGGGTCAAAGAGGTCTAGTGAAGCTCTCAAGCATGGCCAATAATCTAACATACCATCAATTACATCATAAATCGGGATGGAACCGTATCAAAGCTTTAGTTAAGCAGAATTCGTGCCAGTCAAGAAATCACTATTCTGTTAGGTTGGGATGAAGCTAGAAGCTCTTGTCTCCAGTTAATGACCTGTTGTGAAGCACCGATAGATGAGGTGGTGAGGGGCTGCTGTTGGCTGCGCTCCATGTGGGGAGCCTTGAACGCTCTGTTGCTGCACATAGCAAAGGGGGCCTTGACAGCTGTTTGATCGAGTTGGGCGTTGATCAACCAAAACATCCTTGTAGGGAACCATAATTCAGAGCATCAAATACAGGCACACATTAGCAAAGAGAACCATTCCAAGGATGTAACACACGACCCTTGTTAAGAGATTATTATAGGGATGAAACGGGATGGGAGTACAGAATGGTCATGGGGATGACCATTCTGTCCGTCGTGGTTGTCGGGAGCAGCACCCACCAATGAACAGGCAACACATCAGTGGGCAGAATCATGAGCAAGCCCACTAAATGTATGACACATCAGCAGGGGCAGAATGAGTGACCAGCCGTAAGCAGGCAGAATGGACTGCAGTTCAGTACATCAGCAACCATCAGAATAGACAGCTTGACAATCAGAATGGAATTCCAACTAGACATCTCAGCAGACAGAAACGTCAGCCGGTGACAGTTGACTGGGAACCTATGAAACGCCCTGCTGCCGACCACGACAGATCAACCTCCTATGTATTATCCCCAGAGCTCCAATCTCTATAACCCTCCGAGACGTGAGTTTGAATCGAGCTCACCCCTCCTTTCACTCCACCAAGGAAAGGGGAGGGTGAGTAAAGATCATTGTAGGAAAGGGTGCACAAGCAATGCTCAGGCATTCGCTCCTTTTGTCAATATGGCGAGGTGGTGAGATCTAGCTTCCTCATTTCCACCACCAAATTAGTCATCAGCAGGAACGCCCATTAAACCCTTCTGCCTTGCTCTGCTTCTAGTCCATCACTCTAATTCACAAATCTAAGCTCCATGTGGGGACCTAAGTCATCATGATTGTTGAGAAGGTACTCCTTGGTATTGGAGGATAACAGCGCCTGAAAGTGCTAATCTATGGCCACGGTAACAGCTTCTATGGCTCCTTCCATAGTGAATCATAAGTCAGACACCATCTCCAGCACATTCCACAGAACCTATAAGGTAAGCAGAAGGTAGTCACCATCTTCGTCTTGAGTTCCACCAGCGGACCCTACCGATGCCATCTTCATCCTCAAGAACTTGTAATCTATGGCCGTGGTAACTTCTATGGCTCCTGGCGAGGCATGCAACTCGCACTACTCATGGATTTACATGATTAATACACATGGCAATGTAACGAACCGAGGGTTAAACGATTAATTCGAGTAATTTTCCATAATAAGGCTTCAACCAGAATCTATTAACTAGCTTGGGTAGCTTTAAACCATCCAATGATATCAATTTAAAAAAGATGGTCCAAAGCCTTATCTTGTATGGTCCAACCCATCGGGAGCTTGATCTTGCTCGTATGCAGATCCGTCCACGAGTTGAACAGAAGAACTAGGTCCCCACAAAACTCCTGTCATGACATTTTGAAGTTGTTTCTTGCGAAACTATTAGATCAGTGCTCCTCGGATACCTTAGAGAAAGTCTGGTGGATACAGCTACCTAAAGCCACAAAGTCTATGCGACTTCCAATCCACACACCATTGAAAAGAGTGTAAGACTATTGTCTTGTGGGCTGTTCCGAAGGCCCATAATGCAAAAATAAGCTTATGATGCCAGTTTGTTATGATTATCATTCACCAAGTTCTTTAGGATCTTCTACAAATCCTACCTAAAGATTCGCCTTGATCATTTGCTTGAGGGTAATAAACAATTGATTTCTTGTGAATAATAATCATGATACTTTGCCAAATTATCTATTACTTCATTTAAAAAATGACCTTTTGATCGAACCCTTAATAAGGAGCGTTCACACGTAAGACGATGTTCACACCAAAACAACCTAGACATAGCCCACATCACTAAGGCTCAAATAATTCCAACATGTAGGGAAACATGGTGCCACAATCACAAGAGGTGAGAGTGGAGATGGAAGCTCAAGCCATGGTGTGACGCGAGAGAGAGAGAGAGAGAGAGAGAGAGAGAGAGATTGCACATGAACACAATGATTGTATTATGAATGATAATACTCACACCATGTACAATGTATTTATAGGCACTAAGGCCTTATCTTTTGACCTCACCCTCAATAAAGGGCATTCACACCTAAGAGGGTGTTTACAACAAAACAATCTAGATATAGCCCACATCACTGAGGTAATATAATTCCAGCGAAGGTTGTGAGACCCGACCACAAAAGAAGTAACTAACCTCCAACCCCATCACATCATTGTAGAGAGACGACCTAGCCATGTACACATCCCGTGCCATAACTATTCCCTCAATCGGCTTATGTGACTAAAGCTGAGATTATTACTTAGTTGCCCCCCGACTCTTAATTGGGATAAGAATGCATCTTTGCCTTTTATAGCATCAAGGCTTTACAACAACTCCAAAAGACATCCAAAAATATTCAGATTTCGGGAGACAACCTGGGTAGAGGACCCTTGAGTCATACAAAATTGGAAATCAAAAGGTAGGCAAAAGAAACTGAAAATGTTGCTTCAGCATATGTCGATGAAGTCCTTTTGAGTAGTCGTTTCCAAGATTCCAACACTTGATAAGCAAGTGTAAGATGAGTACTTGCAATTGAGCAAATGCTTCGTGTGATGATGCTTGCAGTACTGATAGTTGAAATCCTTTTTGGCATGATGATGGCCAATGCAGAGGAGTTGTGTGAATGGCTAAGGATATTCATGATGCATTATCTAAAAAATATTACGATATGATTAATTTTTTACCTTGCTGCACATGTGCTGACTGTTGTAGAAGCCGGTGGAGCATAGAAGCATGACACAGAGGTCTCAAAGTAAATAATATGAATTTAATGCGCTTAAACGTGAAGGTTTGAAACCTTAGGAGACTACTGAGTTTTAAAACCTTAGAGTGATAAGGTTTAAGTTGAGAAAACGCAACGAGGAAGAGCCAAAGGGGTGAGTAATTTAATTTGGAGATGTATTGTAGTTCAGTTTTTTTTAAAAATCAAAATCACTTTGATCTTGAAGTGGAATTGTATAATACTTCCCTTGTAATACCAAGGTGAGATAATCAACACATTTTAATTTCCCTTCATAAATGGATGTGATGTACTCCAAACAGACAATCGAACCCACACATTCATTTTTGGTGGAGATATTGGGTACTCCTTAACACTTTTATTACTCTAAGTGTTACTTGCATATAGTTTGCATGGCTTGCTCAATGTTTTCAAGATTTGAACCGAAGAATGTTTGTGAATTTTTGAAGCAATTTCAGAAAGCTTATGGGGATAGAAGGGAGTGGGCTAAATCTTGCCTCTTTATCTTGATGGTCCTGTCTCAACGAGTATGTCTGTGGAGTGAGCACGAGTTAGCAAGAAGATTGGGTTATCAATAGCCTACTAGTGTGTGAGAGAGCAAGATGGCACTAATGAGATTCACGTATTTACTAAACTGCTTATCTTTTTTGACAAGCAATTTTATAGATCATGTAACATTTAACATATATAAAGGGTAATATTGAGGCAAGAACAAGTAACATTATAATGCTAGCTAGGAGAATTTGAAACAGATTACATTTCATGATAGAGTTGAAAAGTTAAATTTTTTGCCACATGGAGATGCTTGTACTCGTATTTTTACAATCAAGGAACATTGATATACCATGTATTCTTGGTCAACCAAAAAGGAGTACGACATCAAAAGAGGCAATGGAAGTCTGGCCTAATATGAAGTGGTAGGGTAGCTCCTTATAGCTTTTGTGAGCATGTCCTTCAAAACATGTTGAGCTATTCTTACTTGATGGATGTGCATATGGTTATTCATATCTTGAATTAAAAACATAAACTATATATGCTTACAAGCAAAATATCTCTTTGTGTTGTTTACCCTTTTCATAAATGCAACACATGAATTGTATGAGGGCTGCTTCTGTATTACCACTTCAAATGGCAACTCCTTCTCATTAGCATCCTTTGTTTTTAGATAGAACATTTCTTTAACACAAACTTTGTATATGACTCCACCAATAATCTTTGCTTTCATGTTCAATGCTTATTGAATATATTCAAATGCTGCTTTAGATATACCTCTTCTATAAGAAAACTTATGCCTTTTTGTCCTAAGAAGGATATCGTCACCATGTGAAGTTGTGGATGTTGGGATATCCTCCACCGAAATACCAATATAAAACCTGCACAAATAAGATTTTGGGCTTTCCCAATTTTCAAGGATGTGCCCTTTACAATGGGCCATCCCCATCAGGAACAGTAGGGGGTGGATGTAAGATCATTGTTTGAATCTTCCATGTATGTCAAACATCAATATTGCAAAAATAGCACATCTTATCTTTTGTCCATTCTGATAATTGGCCAATCACTTAAAAAACATGGAGCTACATCTCCACCTCAAAGCTGCACATCACATTTATGACCTTTTGCCTAATGATAACACTTTACTCTACTTGTCTTTGGAATTGTCATGATAGCCCACTTAGTGTCATGAATTTATTTCTTTGTTTCTACTGGTTGTTATCTGTGTCATGCTTCTCTAAATTTATTTTTGCATCCTTTTCCTTTATAGAGTTTACTTGGTCTACTATCACATAGATAAATTTAGGTCTATGACTATAATTAGTAGCATTTTTCTCTTCTGCTTGGTGAGGAGGTCTCTTTGCTCAAATAATCTTCTTCTCCTTCTTAAATTTGATCCTATCTATAAACATTGGAGTTTCCATGATCGCATCACTAACTATTCATCGTGAGGTGGCTATACGTGACAGGCTAGTCTTTTGCCTTGACAACGTTCTATTTATTCGTGAAGTGGCTATACGTGACAGGCTAGTCTTTTGCCTTGACAACGTTCTATCTATTAGCATTTGAAGATCAGGTCCACTACCAATGTATTTTCCCTCCATGAAAGCTAGTTGTTGAGCACATTGCAACATTGCATTAATCATATCTATGACACAAGCATCATATAGAGACTAAATTTGTACTTATAACTATCTCTTGCTAGCCAAATCCCATGCTTTGATTCAGATAGATTAGCTCTAGGCACCAATGCATTGATTATGGGATCCCCACCATGCACACACACATGACTCTTAAATCTTGACACGATCTTATTTTGTGAAGAAAAAAAAAGGACCTTTATGCACTTGTACAAGAAAGAGTCCCCAATGGCCTACTCTAAAATGCCACCAACAACTGAACTAGCTATCAAGTTTTGCAATGCATAAACATCAAAATTTGAAATATCTTACTACATTACATAAAAGTACTAGGAATCACTTACTTGCTAAGCTTCAATAATCCTTGGAGCTCTTGTGTTATATGAGAGAATTGTTTCTCAAGCATGAGTTCTCTCATCTTTCTACCTTCATCTGCAAAAGCTTTCAAGATTAATTCCCTCTAGCAATAATCATTTGAGTCCTTCTTGGATCCGCATTGTGGTCTATGCTAATGATTTGAGCCACTAGGTCTTTTGTGTTTCTCAATTTTGCTTTGCATATCCTTTTTGAACCTCATGTGTATACATCCTCCTTTGTATAAATAGTCTAGTGTATGAAGTGTCTTTGGGCATAAAGTAGTAAACACACACACTGATCATATCCCCACACATAGAAGAACATGCTTATAGAAGAAGCACTCTAAGTTTCCAAAACTTTCCATTGCTAGAGAACCTATTGGAGCAACCTTTAATAAGTGCCCTTTCTAATAAAGTCTATTGGAAAACCAGTGAACGAGAAAAGAAGAAACATCTTTCATTCATACATTGAAAGGTTCTACCACCCACAAAAGCTTTTTCTTAGAACAAAGGTTTGTTTGGATCAGGTTTGCATTTATGGTTTTGTCCATGCAATTACATTATACTTCTTCTCCATCCCCTCCATTTCTTTTCCATTTACCAATTCATAAATAGAATTCTCGGCACAAAGATTTGGTAGATTAATTATTTTACTCTTGTATTCACATTCTTCCACCAAAATCTTGAGGTGATTAACACTTGGAAGAGTTTGAATTATTTGGAATGTTGACACTGGTTCTTCTAGAAATGAAGTCTTCAGATCAATGTCCAGGATAATGTTTCATCACATGACCCATCTTGTTTGACTTCTTCATTTATTAATTTGGAAATAATATCACAAAATAATAAGACAACACTTTATTAAAGTAAACAAATATGAATTATGGTTGCTAGAGTTGAAACTCACATTGGTGAGTCGAAACTCCCTGTTTGTTGTGTTACATTTGTGTTGCAGTGTGACCCAGAAGACCTTGGTTTGGTTTGATCTACTCTTACTAAAAAGAAGGTAGATAAACTACATTCTAGTATGAAATGTTTTTCACCACCAATCCCTATATAGATACACATGTGTCGTTGGATAGAAACCATGATAATTCCAGATATCATATATTTGTGGTTTATTTTACATGTACTTAAAACTCTAACATCTTACCTATTTCAGATAACCGACAAATATTTTGGAATATGACAAGCTACACATGGAATTATATCCATTTTTGTTCTCTTCAAAGACTCTACATAGTATGGACAAGATTCTTACCCCATGAATGCATACCAATGCACAAACATATATTAAATTTCATGTGAAGGCTAGAATGTGATAACGTGAATGCTAGAATGACATAAGAGAACCATTGAATCCTACGATGCAAGTGAACACATTAACTTTAAAAGATACCTAATTTTATTGTGTTATGCAATGTGGATGCCACATTTCATTCAAAGTATTGATTATTTTTTAGCAAACATTATTGCAAATAGTTTGCACTTATTAGAATTATTGTGGATGGTCATAAGGCAATGGCTAAATAAATAATGATCATACTCTTTGATTGCATGATTGGGAAAAATTGAAAATATATGTTAAAAATAGTGTTAAATAACATCAAATATTATCAACATAAAAAAGCCAAGTTCTCTTTTTCATGTGTGTAGGAAAACAAAACACCATACACATGTGTAATGTATGACAGCGAGGTAGTAGCACGTCTCCCCTTGAATTTATAAACATAGGCAAACAGGCCCTTCCCCCAATTAGAGAAACACTTTTAGTATTGAAAGTATAGAAAACGGGTTTTTTTATTGAACGCCACATAGCAAGAATGTCGTTACATCTTGGTTTTTAAATTTATCTCAATCCTTTTGTTTCTTGTGAATCTTTAAGACAACAAAGTTGATGCTCAGAGTCTTAGTGTAGTGCTAGGTTGAATTGGTGCATTATTGCACACACCTACAATCCAACACAACAACAAAGGTGACTTGTGCAAATTGCATACACCTACAATCCAACACACCAACAGAAGAGACTTAGAAATTAGCTATGTAAGAATCCACATATACAATGAAAATGGAAAAAAAGGAATTTTAACCTTCACTAAATAATGCAATATACAATTTTTATAGCACTACCTTTGCATGTCCCAACCAAGCAACTCTACTTCCACACAAATCTTTGCAAGCAAGACAATCCATGTGCGTTTTGTTTTTGCTAGCACTAGTTACATGTACCACCAGGCCTTGAAGAATTCCAAAACTCCTAATGCACAACCTTGGATCCCCCACACTATGAAAATCGAAATTGATCCATGCTTAGCTCTATATGATCACATGCCTTCAAAATGGAGATGGCATGTGGCTTATTGGGAGGAGGACAAACATAAGCACTTTCCTACAAGGAAAGTGAGGGTGAATAACCTCTTGCTCAAAGATGATCTATTTATTTCATGTATAGATTGGTAGATTGACAAGGGAAAGGCGCAGGGAGGGGTCATGGAGGTCCTTTGTGCTAATGAAATGTAGGGTATCATTAGGCGAGAGAGAAAATTAAGAGTTGAGGAGAAAAGGCAGGAAAGGATGAGATGAAGTGAGCAGGAGTTCCTATAGAAGAAAAGACAAATTGGAAAATTAACATTAGATGTCAGACATTCCTGGAAAGAGAGGATAATAAACTAGCTGGTGAGAGAGAAAAGGCATTAGATGGAAATATTGCAGTATCAAGAAGAAACCTGACAAATAGCTTTTTAAATTAGCTAAAGCAAAAGAAAATAGGGAAAAGTGGTGAGGCAAATTAGGGATAAGAATGGGTAGGAAATGCGGGATATTAATCAGGTGGCTTGGAAATGGGTGGAATTTCTTGGCCTTACACTAAGTTTGAAGGAATACTGCTCCCAACGAAGGTTCTGTGAGAAGAGAACAAACTCCTAGGACTGGTTAACAAAAGAGTGGAAGCTAACAAGGCCAAATGGTTGGAGAGGGAACTGGAAATGGAGGAATGTTGGCTAGCTCTTCAAAAGCTTGGGAAATAGAAATATCCTGGTTGGTATGGCTTATCAGTAGAGTTCTTCATTGCATTTTGGCCCTCTATAAAGGACCTAGTGTGGGACTTATGTAAGGGTGCCTTTGATATTGGGATCTTGGACAAGGATTTGAAATAGGGTGTGGTGAAGCTAATCCACAAACAGGTAGCTCGTGGAATAGATTTAACCATTGGAGACCCATTACCTTACTTATTGTGGTATATAAAATATTGGCCAAGGTTATTGCCTTGAGGTTTTTGAACTCGAGCATGGATCTGGTTGATTGGCCTTGATCGTCCTCTCAACGGATGAGTCCATGGCTCTTTTATATGGATCTGTTGGTTGATCTTGCTGATCTTCAATGGAGAGTCCATCTGGATTTTCTTATGCGATTATATTTTTGGGTACTATGAGCTAGGAACTATCGAAAAGGCCCCTGAGTGAACAGGTGGTGAGCGTTCTGGTTTGCCAATGATGCCATAGGTACACCGATGGGAAAAATGGAACTCAAGCTAGATATTTTGGAGAATTATGATCAATGATACTATGGTTTCGTTAAAAGATTATTTTAAAGACAATCGAATATCTGAAACATGCAATTTCATATTGGGTGTGTAAGTGGTGTGACTATCTTGAAGTTTGCTTGAAGCGCCAGCTAGGGGGCCTGGGAACTCTTTTCCCTGGTACCCGGGGGTGAAAACATAACCAAATTACTAAATGGATCCTATCACTACAGTGGTTGGGCGGTTGGATAGCCCCTGGAATTGGATGGGGTTAGGCTAGACTGATGGATCCCTAAAATGAGACTCAATTCTGTTAAGTTACAATAGTTGAAGAAAATCCCTAAAATGGGGTTAGGTTGGACTGATGGGGTTAGGCTGGACTGATGGGGTTAGGCTGGACTGATGAATCCCTAAAATGAAACTCAATTTTGTTAAGTTACGATAGTTGAAGTAAATCCTGGATAACCCTTGTTCTATGGAAAAGAATCAATGGCTATGCCTCTTGATGAGGAAAAAAGCATTGGACTCTATGATCCAAGTGCAAGTCTCTTCCTTGATCTGACCATGAGACTTACGGGTTCGGTCGGATCAGTTGGTTAGTGATGACCTTGACTACGTTAGAATAAAATATCATGGAGGAATCGCCTGTCTGCTGTGCGAGGGAAGTTTTTTCGGGTTTGGTTTTGGAAGAACTGAGGGATTAGTCTCTTGTCTGGATATCCGTGAGCAAGGTCCCGAGTGAGAGGCTTTTCCCCCTGCGCAAGAAGTGCTACGTCCGCTGTGCTAGCACCCCATAATTCGTTGCACGGAGGGGGTTGGGATCTTTAAAAGGGAGATCTATTTATGACAACATCTTTGCTGCAATGGTAGGCAGAAATGTGGCCTTAGAAAATAGATAAAAAATGCATTATGTTGCAGCTTGATTTGGAGAAAGTCTATGACAGAATTCATTGGTCATTTGTGGCCAAGGTCATCGAAAGGTTGGGGTTTGGAAACAGGATGGCTACCTTTATCTATACCCTCATAGTAGATGGTCAGTCTGAATTGCTATTAAATGTAAGATTGGTGGGAGGATTTGAGATTAGAAGATTTGTGAGATAGGGGTGCCCCATGGCTCCTTTGCTATTTGCTATTTCCTCCGATCCCTTGATAGTGGCTTTGGAAGATGCATGTGATAAAGTAAGGGTAATTGGGTTAAAGTTGAAGGGTGGGGATCAACTAGTTATACAAAGTTGAAGGGTGGGGATCACCTGGTTATAGAATGTTTTCCAGATGATTCATTGCTCTTTTTGAGGCAACACCATATTAGTGAATTTGGGAATTTTTCAATTCCCATTTTTGAATACTTAAAAAAGGGGACATGGATAACATGTTTGTAAGTTTCTCAAAACCCTATCATATGACCTCCTATCGTTGGAAAGCGCTTGAAAAATGGAATCTAAAGAGCTATAAAGCGCTCATTTTGGATTAGTGGTGTTCAAGTTATGGTTAATCCAAACTTTTGACCACGTGTCCCAAACTTGTGGGAAATTCCCATATTCCCCAATATGGTGTTAGGCCAGACAATGACAACTTGAGAAAGGATCCTTGGATTATGCAGGAGTTTGCTGAGGCCTCTAGGTCGAGGTGCAGTATTCATAAATTTAGGATCATGAGCTTGACTGAAGGAAATGACTTTGACTTGGGGAGATGGGGGTGTGATGTAGTAAGGAGGGGTCAAATAATCAGACATTTGGGTGTTCCCTTTGGAGTGGAGGTTTCAAATAAGCAATTTACGAGAGATTCCTTAACAAGCTAAAGAAGTGGGAGGGAGTCAAGGTTCATTTCCATGACAGGGTGGTCATCTGCAAAGTGGTGTTACATTATGTTCTTATGCCTTGTTCTTGATTTTGGTAAATGTCATTGGAAGAAGATTATAGGTCTTGTCCTATGGAGAAATGAAGGAAATAATAGAAAAGTGGTAGCCTGGCTAGCTTGGGATAAGTTGAGCTTGCCTAAGAGGGAAGGTGTTATTGGGATTTTGCACACTTAACCATTCATGCTAAAACTAGGATAGCTATGAACCTCCCTAAGTTCCTACTTCAAAGAAGAGATTTGGTCTAGGTTGTTAAGGAAACTGGTTGAGGATTCTGATGTGACTCTTAAAGTAAGGTGGATAGGTTTAGGATGGAAAGATAAACTATTATCTTATGCTTCCCTAAGAATTATAGGCTTTCCTTTTGGCAAGTTCTTGTGTACTAACTAACTGGAAGGAAGTGTTGGGGTCGATGAAATGAGATGGCTAGAGCCACATGGAATTTTCTGTTTAGTCTAGGAATATGGTGGAATCATATCTTCACTCTTCTTTTGGTCTTTTTGGACATCAGGTTAGCTAAGAAGCTGAAAAATAAAGGCGTGAGGAGATTTGTTGACTACTGGGATTGGTCTCTAGTGGCATGGAAGGAGTTGGGACAGATGAGGGATGAGTTCAGGCTTCAACCAGGGGAGTTGCAACTAGTCAGATAGGTATTGGTGGAAGTGGAGAGGGGATGGGTGTCTACTATATTTAATGAGACTTGCTAGCTGAAGGATTGGGCCTGGTTTAATGGAGTCAAGTTAGATAAAGGGGTAACCACGACTCTGTATGAGGAGTTGAGTAGGAGTGAATGTGTGGTACTATAATAAAATTTGGAGGGTGAGCTGGGATTTTGGCATTTGAATGAAGATATGGAAGATGATATGGGAGGTAGGTATTCCAGTGAAAGACTAGATCTTCTTGTGGAGGATGTGTATGTGGGCCTTGTTTATTGGGTATAAACTACTATAGAAAAACTTTACCTATGGGACCCTAGATGTAGATCAACATTGGAGGATGGGAGATGTGCTTTTTGGGACTACCCACCAGCTGTTAGAGGGGCCTAGGGAAAGATTGGGAAATGGGTTTCAATCAGTATAAGGATGCATGGGTATTGGGGGGAATGGGTGTTGGAAAGATTGTCTATGGGCTGATGGGACTACTAATTTAGTTTTTAATATTATTGGATATTTCTATCTTTGGGAGATTTGGAACTCTAGGAATAGTATAATATTTTAGAAAGAGGCTTGCCAAGGGATTTAAGTGATAGAATTGATGTATAGGTGTGTATATGTGTTGATTAGTATATTATGTTAATAAAATGAATGATGAAGCTGTGGTGCATTTGATTAAGTTCCTACAGTCTAGGATTTGATGATCTGACTTTTGACTAGTAGGGAGACTCTTGTACATACTAGGCTTTCCTAACAAATGCTATCATGTGGCATGGATGTATAGGCCCTGGAGCTAAAGGCAAAACTGCGTAGTCCAAAGACCAAAAGATGGTATTTGGAGAAGAAGAAACCAATCTATACATTTGTTGCCTTTATTGAGAGTCCTTTGGGTAGAAGATGGTAAACGTATGGACTAAAGGAGAGTATATGGAGAAGCAATCCCCAAAAGGTTGGACGATAGAGGCTATGATTTTTGCTTGTATTCATCTAGGTTATCATATTGTTTGGCTCACCCAAACCTCCTTCAAAACACATCCAACAAGAAGATTACTTGGTGAACTGCAAGTGTCATGGGGGGATCTTTCCATTGGCAGAGCTCGTAACCCTTGAGGTCTCCAAGCTACACAATTCCTTGAGAAGCAATTCCACTATGCCTCTTGCGAGTGTTGTCACACCGTCGCGTTGCACTACGTGTACCCATCCCTCCTCTCACCTCACTTCACTCACTCACTCACTAGCATGGATTAGAGAGAGATTAGCAAGAGCAAGACTCTATTACACAATGGGACAGTTATTTGTATTATGAAAGGTTTTCACTTATATACATTGCCATAAGTGTTCACACTCAAACTATGGCCAGCCGAGAACTTAAGGCTCATAAGAGGCCTAATGCTATTACAATGACTACTTTTGTAATATATCCATGAAGTACATCACTTTTGGGACTTCATCCTAACTTACTACCACATGCTCTTGAAGCATGAATTGCTTAAATACTCTGTGTTGTTAGACCATTATGGGCGCTCATCCAAGTTGTAGATTTGGACACCATTGCTTCATATCTTGAATGTATGACTTTTTGGTGTATCTACCTTGACTTTGTGATGTAAGATAATGGCAGTAGCTCTTGTTAACCCTAGAAGTGGGTTAAAATTTTTCCCTTTTTGATGGCTTTTGATATTGAGTGACGTTCAATGGACTTGTTCCTTCGATACGAATAAGAAAGGCTAGTTATTAAATGAAAAGGTTAGAAATTTTAGCGGGAATTCCTAATGGGGTGGGGGTGTTGCGGGTTTTTGTGAGTGATTGCATCTTTATATTTTTGTGAGCATGTTTTTATGTGGGTTATTTCTTTTGCTCACTTTGATATTGGCAGTCACAAGAAGAGTTACATGTTATTTATGCTAGTTGTTGGGAAACTAAGAGATGTTAATAATGGGGGAGAAGAGAATGAAGGATCCAGAGGAACGTCAACAAAATCATCAGAACGAGATTGTGATTCTCAGTTTCTCATCTGAAGCGACATTCATCCTTTGAAGAATTTGGCCTTTGATGAACATGATGATCCTTCTTGTGGGTGGCAAGAGTTTTATCAAATTTTGTTGAGTAGGACCTATTCTTACATGCTTCTTCCTATGTTCTTTTTATGCTTTTATATATATGTAAGTAATCTATGAAGCAGATAAGCATGAAGTATCAACCACCAATTCATAATGTTCATTAAGATGGGTGCCTGTGCCATGTTGCAGAACAAAGATATTATGATGGAAAGCCCATCATATGGTTGCTAAGATCAAACTAATTGAAGAAATCCTCACCAAACAAACTTCAATTCCAAAAACTTCACCTAAAGTTTGATAAGAATTCAGGCCCAAGCAACACAAATCAAGCCACTCAACCCCTCTCGTGCATACAACACATACATAAGAGCTTGCATGTTTAGTTAACGCCAATGTTAAGAGTTTGATAAGAATTCAGGCCCAAGCAACACAAATCAAGCCACTCAACCCCTCTCGTGCATACAACACATACATAAGAGCTTGCATGTTTAGTTAACGCCAATGTTAAGTTTAAAACAATGCCATCCCAAGCAACACAAATCAAGCCACTCAACCCCTCTCGTGCATACAACACATACATAAGAGCTTGCATGTTTAGTTAACGCCAATGTTAAGTTTAAAACAATGCCATCCCAAATCATTACAAAATTGAGAATCGCGATCTCAAAATAATGACTAGGTAATCCATGATTTGTGAAGACAGTTTTGATAAATAATTATGCAGCATGTGAAGAATTACATGCAATGAAATAAGCATGTGAAGAATTACATGCATCATATCATCTCGAGAAGATGTGGTAGGCAAACTAGTTATAAAGTCCATAGAAATTTCTTCCCATGGTGCTACGAGAATAAGTAAAGGCATGAGTAGCCGATACTGTTTCCCTTGGTGTCTTTTAACTCGACATATCAAACATTCCGATACAAAAGAGGCAACATCATGTTTTAATTATGGCCAATAAAAATATTCTTCTATGGTGCAAAGAGTAGTGAGAATGCCACGATGTCCAACATATGGGGGACGATGCATCTCTTCAAGAATAAAAGATCTATAAGGAAGTGCATCTCCCAGGGCAAAACTCCCGGGGAAAAACCACTGGCATCAGTTACTACCTCAAAGGGTAGAGAGAAATCTGGTAGCTTTAGAACGAGATTGGTTACCAAGGCGGTCTTCAGCTTATCAAAAGCACTCTGGCACCTAGCAGACCATTGAAACGGAATATTCTTCTTGAGAAGATTTGTGAGGGGGGAAGCTATGAGAGCATACTTTGGTATAAAAATTCTATACCAAACGCACTGACCAAGAAGGATGCAATGTATGAATGGATCCAGGAGTGTCAAAAGGAATTTCACTGGCTGAAAATCCACACCAATAATGACCAAACCAGAATGGAATTAAATGTTCCTTATTTATGTGGATGCTTTAGACAAAGCATCCACATAGCATTGGTGGGCAGTTTCGCAAAAGTCCAAGCAGTCATAGATTGGCCTGAACCCAAGACAGTGAAAGAAGTCAAACTAATGAATTAATCGTAACTTATTTGTATTGTAGGAATCCCCCAATCTAGCCCATGGGTTATCCAACCGCCCAACCACTGTATTGGCAGAATTCCTTTATAAACATTTGGTTATGTTTTGCCTGGGTACTGAGGAAAAGTTCCCAAGCCCCCTAGCCGGCGTTTCAAGCAAAATTTAAGGTAGGCATACCACGTACATACCCCAATATGAGGGTTTTAAGGGTCTGAATCTCGATTGGACAAGTACAAATGGTCATCATCTAGATAGGACCACTATTACATCTAAAACTTGATCCACCTCCTTGGTAGTCCCTTTGGCACCTTTGTTTTGTTGTATTGTAATAGTTATGTACTATAGATAATGACTATCATTCTACAAAGTCATAACTAGACTGACAAGCCCTTGTCTCTTTCTTCAAACACTTCTTTGCGGCAAAGCAATGCGCTTCAACTCTGGTGCATTGAGTCAAGCCTCATCAATTATTGCATCTGCTATATCTTTTGCCTTAGAGGATGTTCCTCCCTCCCTTGTCAAAAACCTTTTCCTTAAGTTTCTCCAAACTGAGACTAGTACCCGTGTCTCTTTGTTAAATGTGCATTGTAACGTGCAATTGCCATTATAACAGATTCGGATGTCTTTAAAACAATCTTTCAATGAAAATCATAGTATTGCTCATCATAATCCTCCAAAGTATCGAGTCCATTGTTTTATAAAATATATCATCCGGACTCTCCGTTTTGAAGACCAGTTAGTCAACCAATGAGATCCAATATCAAAATTCGATTCACAAAAGTCATTCTTTTCAGTTCATCTGAATCTTCCTTGACATACACATGGGTGTCCTAGCAACCGCAAGCCCGTGCATCACCTAGTCAGAACCCTCTAGGATCCTACTTAGGTGTCCTAGCACTTCACTCAGGGATCGGGTAGGCTATATGGACTAGATTCATACCATGCATCCTTCTTAGTCAGTGCATATAATGGGTAGTCTATATGGGCTAGATACTTCAAAAATCTTGCATGCCACTTCTCCTTGCCATGGAATCTTTCAAGTTGCTTAATGTCCTAGGGAGCATATATTTTGGATATGGCCTCTACCTTAGGTGGATCTATAGCCAATCCTTGGACTGACACAATGTGACCTAGCAGTGTTCCACATTTTACTCTGCAAAAGCACACTTCGATGTATTCAACTTCAGCCTTGTATCTCTGCACCTTTGCAAATATAGCATTAAATGATAGATGTGCTTTTGTAGTAAAATCTAGAACACTAAAATCATCCATGAATGCTTTCATAAAGTCCGTCAAATAGTCCGTCATATAGTCATATAAAATCTCGCACACCATTCTGTGGAAGGTAGCAGGTACATTTTTAAAGCCAAACATCATAATAGTTGCCACAAAGACACCCCTTTCGGCGACAAATGCGATCTTCTCCCTATCTTCTAGAGACATCTTCACCTGGTTGTATCCATTGAAGCCATCTAAAAAAGGTATACATATCCTTTCTCGCTACCTCATCTAGCAAGGAGTCCGTGAAAGGGAGTGGAAAAGGATCTGAATTACTTACGGCATTTAGCTTGCGGTAGTCTACACAGATCTTGATGTTCATATTCGTTTTGGGAACTACCACAATTAGGGATATCTAGGTAGATTTTTCCACTGGCACTATGAAACCCACTCTCATTGATATGTGAATCTCTTCTTTTACTTGTTTTTTACAATTTAGGTTCATTCTATACATCTATTGTCTCTGCTGATAGGTATAACTCCGTCTTTCAAGTTGATGCTATGCTCAAAGAATTTAGGGTCAATTCCCTCCATGTCTTCATATGACCAATCAAAGACATCTTGGTATTCCTTTAGTAAGGATAGTAACTCCTGTTTGAATTCATCTTCTAGTTTCAAGGCTGATCTTTTCATGCTTTTCTTCTTTTCTTCTTTTCTTCTTTTCCATCCCCTAGATCTACTTCCTGTAATTTGTCGGGGCGGCTCACCTTTGCTGCATTGTTTTTGTGGTTCTCCTTTTGCTTTTGCACCCAGTCTTGGATCTCGTGGTTCTCTTCTTATTGTTCCAAATTTTGGGCCCACTTGATTTCTTCCAAGGCTTTTTCCTGCAAGGTTTTGCTTAATTTGGAGCCCTTTGTCTTTTTAGCATCTTCTTTCTTCTTCACTCAACTATCTAGTGCCTTCTTCTTTTCACTCTATGCTTTTGCATAATGCCTTATTACTTCACCGACATTTACCATGTACAGGGGCACCAAGTCCGAGTGTTTACGGATTATTCTATTCTCTTTGTCATCATCAAATCCTTCTGATATGTTAAATGTTTCAACATGGACTAGTGTTTGAGTGGGCTTTATTGATCCCCCCTTGTGTCAGCGAGATCCACATGCACTTTTCGCTTTCCTTTTTTGATGGTGATTCTATTCTTGCCCCAAGCTTTCTTACCTTGTCATGTCTTCCCAATAACACCTGGTAAGGCCTGGTGTGGGTTTCTATGGTAATCATCACTAAGTTGATCTTGAAGTCAACTTGTTTGATTTTCATTCATTCTTGATGATTCCTTTAGGTACTACTACCCTGTTATTTGCCATTCTTATGTTGGACGAAATGGGATCCCACTTGAGACTCAATTCAAATGTAGTTTCCTCGGTGATGGCATTCACTCTGGATCCTCCATCTAGCACCGCATCATTGATGAGTACATTGCTCAGTTGAATTGTGACTTTGGCCACCTCATCATCTCTAGATACTAGGGGTTCTTCGGCTTGCATATTATTGCATTCTAGGGTTCCATTAATTCACCACCATAATGCGAGGAGGATTATTGTGCTTTCAGTGGCCCTTCATCTCGCGCTATGGTGAATGGATTCAACATAACGCGAGGAAGTGCATATTGCTTTCTTGGCCACCCTCTCTCGCGTTATGGTGAATTGGTAATCATGTACTACTGAGTAGCTAAGTTTTTTGCACTTGCTTGCATTTTCAGCAGATGGCTCATATAAGGCATACAGCTAGACCCAAGGACATTGTGGTCCCTCATCTAGCGGGAAGAAGATGGGCACTTTGAATGCCTCAAGATCGAGGAAATCAATCATTCCTTCTCGATTATCCAAACTGCAGCCTAGACAAAGGCGTTTGCTCGCAGAGCATTCGTTAGTGCTGCGAGAAATCACACGGTTTATGAAGCACCCGACTGCTGCTATTCCAAGATTACCTTTCCAGAGGCTTGTCAGGAGAATTTGCGAGAGCGAAATGGAATTTTGTTTAGGTGGAAGGCATCGGCCCTGTTTTTCTTGCACGAGGCCGTAGAGGATCGGATGATTGAATTTTTTTGGATAGTTACGTTCTTGCGGCCCATGCACACAGGGTCACAGTGATGAACAAAGATTTTTTCAACCTAGTAGCCCTTCGTTTTAGATATGATAAGTTACTTAGGCCAATTACAATTACTGATGCACGAATGGTGCAAATTTTGGATATCCGCCCCGTTCAAAAAGTGAGAATTGAAGAGGTGACGGAGGGAGTTCCAGAACATGAACATCATGTGGCAATGCTTGCATTGCAAACAAAAAGAGAAAATATTCGCGCACTCCACCCTATGAATTGGGAGGCACTTCAATTTTTGTTGCCGGAGTTCTATGTACCCTATCATATCAGAGGGCAAAGATGTTATTTCTTGATTCATGCTGAGGAGATAAACATTTTGTTTGATCCTAGAACTGAAGTCAACGACAAAGTGTTCAGATGTGTTTTATGGTATACTCTTTTCTCTATCCTCCCACAATTTTTCATTCTTGGCTCTTAAAAGTTTATGCCTAACTCTTGATATGTTTTCTTGTGAAGTTTTGTTATTTCGCAATTGCCCGAGGATGTAGAGCATCGGGTGTTCCAGATTGATTCGCTAGTGTCAACACTTTTGCTAGTAGAGTCAGCTCCCTACCTTGATGTGCTTAACTGGTTTCGGGAGGTCCAGCTGGACGATGCTTGAGTAATTTTTTTGGCATATCATGAAAAGTGAGTTTGTCTCTGTATCTCTCTTGCATGATGTTTATACGAATCACCATACACGAGTTATATAGTGCTTCCTTTGGCACGTGCACTCGCTTCACAACGAATTGATTCACCACAATGCGAGGAGGCATTTTATTTTTCATCTGGCTTGAAACTAATAGAGATCTATTTGGATGTGATGCAGTGCCAATTCGAGTCTTGTTCTAGAGTCGATGTGCAAAACAATGTTATTTACCTTGCAAATTCGACATCTGATGTCCATGGCAATGTTTTGTTGTGTGAGTTAAAATCATTACGATACATATTATTGTTTAAGTTAGAAGTCCGGATTGATCAGGATATTGATTAGTCTTTGTTTGCACTGGTGTCCGGAAACTAATGGCCACTTATGAGAGCCTGAGCATGGACACCGACACCCTGGAGCGAGCGACCATCGAAGGGTTAGTGTGCCCAAATAAGACGATGGTTATAGATGTGGGTGGAGGGTTGCTCTCAATGCATTGTTGCTGCTACGAAGCATTTTTCAGCTCCCTTCAGAGGATGTAAGCATTTTTCAGCTCCCATATGCATGTGTACTCTTGGTTATCTTCTTGTTTATCTTCTTGTATATTGTCATGTTGATCTTATGCCTTGATGAATTGTGATGGCTGTTTCCATCCATGTCTCGTTACGTGGACCTAGACGTCCAAACGTTTAGCGAGGAAACGATTGCAAAAATGATCGAGGTCGCAGAAGCAATGCCTCTAGATAGCCCAATGGACTTCATCCCGCCCAATCCACGGCATGTGGAGGAGTGTGTGTAGGTGCATAATTGGGAAAGATTCTTCTAGAATGCCTACATGGAAGAGGAGAATTCTGCCATGTGTAAGTGGGATCTCCACCTACATGCCACTTAGACTTGGCTATTATCTCATCACACTTTCAAAGTCAAAAAGTCCTCAATTTTATAATCAATAGAAGACTTAGCCTAAGAGGACAATTGATGGTGACATCTACCCTTAGGTCACTGAAGGGTTGAAGATTTTTATGTTGTAATTTGTAACAATGGAAGAGAGGGTGATTCTCCATCTATAAAAGAAGCCCTCCTCTCCCTTTCAAATCAAGGAATGAGCCTCCTCAATTGAGCATTTTGTGTCATTGCCATTCTCTTGTCTTCAAACCCTTATTCAAACACTCTCTTTACATGTGAATATCCCATTTAGCATTAGCTCCTCATGCTCAGCCCAATTTTGGACCTCTTTGATGATTCATGATAAGTGGGATAAGGAGTTATTATCTTGGCGGGCCTGTGACTTCTCAAGGTAGCCCTTGCCTTATTGCCGCTCTCCTTTGGAGGTACCAATGGTTTTAGCAGTAATGAGCATGTGGAAAGACTTTGGGGACCATAGGTAAATCTTTACGATTGTCCGTTCGTCGCTGAGCAATGTTAACCCTTACCCTCTAGCTTGAATCATGAAGGAGATGAGAGGCAAGAGGCTATGTGAAAATTGAGGTTTCATGCAAAGAGAGGGAAGTGCAGTTTTTGTGGTCCAATACCCAAATTTCAATCGGTAATTACTCATCACTCGGGTATTGGTTGTTGCTGAAATTGATTATATGGCCAGGAAGCTCTTTATATTCTCTTTCCGCTCGTATAGCTAATTTCTTAATCCTTTACTTCATTGATGATCAAAATTTCTCCCAAAGTTGCTAACTTTTAGGTGAATTTTGGCAGTGGCAGTTTTATAGTCTTGTAGTAAAATGCTCATAACTTTTCGCTCGGTTGCCTGTTTTTATATAGGCGGCGTGAAGCTCTCTTCAAGCTCTACGCACCTATGTAATCCTCTTTTGCACAATCTATATGGATTTCAAACTGCAATTCTCATTGTATCTCTATTTTTATAGACTTTTGGCCATTCTTTCTTCTTAATAATGATTAATTCCTCTTAATCTCTTATCAAAAGGCCAATCCCATGTGTCTTATCCTCTTGTAAGTGATTGCTATATTCTTTTGCTTTAATATGTTCCGTCTAAATCACCCAATTTGAACGGATGAACCTTACCAACATTCCCCATAATATGTTTCCGTTCACATAATCCAGAGTCGGAAGATTTTCTTCCAATAAAGAATTGCCCTCTTGTTTGGAGCTGCAAGACTAGTAGAAATTCTTGCTTCTCCTGAGCCTTTCATCTTTCCTTCCATGAATTATGATCTCACCTTTGATGTGTATATCTTTATCTTAACCTAGGGAGAGAAAGGGAGGTGAGGAGGCTGTGAGGTTTCATACAAGTGTGTTTTGAATCTAAGAAGTGACCAAAGTCAAAACCCCAACTTTGTGTCACATCTTTTGGTGGAGATGGCGGGCAGGTTTTACTTAGAATTATTCTATTTTAACCTCAAGGTCCTGCATTATTAAAGGAAAGTTATTTTGAAATCAGTAAATTTTCCTTGTTGCTGCTCATCTTTTGGTGCAAGATGTTCAACATTCCGGTGTTCCAAGGATCGGAAGGAGAAGACCCGAGGAGTTATCTCCGAGAGTTTAACCGAGCATGCCGCTTGACAGGTTGGTCTATGAGGGAAAGGGCAGAAATACTTCTAGATTTCTTGGAGGGTGTGGCCTTAACTTGGCATGAGGCTTTTCCAGAGGAGTCCAAGAATGATTAGGAAAGGTTGACCAAAGCAATGAAGGAGAGATTTGGGACATTGGAGTTACCAAAATTTACTTTACTAGATAAAATGGAAAAAATCCCTCAAAATGGGAATGTATTTAAAAAATTTATTTTGGCCATAATTTGCACATGCAAACTCCAAATTTGTCAGACAAAGTAGATCTAGATTTTACTTTTCAAGCTCTTTCCAATGATATGTCACATGAATATGTTTTGACAAACTTTTGGATGAGTTTACCATACCTCCACTTTTTTCATGGGAATGGGATTTTTCCCACTTTATCTAATATTGTCTTAAATGCTTTACTATTGCAATTGGATTAGATTTTCCAAAAGGAAGGAGAGTCAGTTTCTACCTTTTCAGTGAGGTATGAAGCCTTGTTCATCAAAATATCAACAAGCTGCTTTACATGTTGTTGCTTCTTCTTCTTCACCTTCTATGGGAGATTCAAAGAGTTCTTTAGCAATGGAGCACCTTCAGATGAGCAAGTTTATGAGGGCTTTGGATCCCCGCCTACATGTGGAAAAGTTCTTAGCAAAGATCCCACTAATTTTAAAGAGGCTCTTTGTATTTCTTTGAAGAAGGAGGCCACTCTTCATATTGAGTCCACATTCCAATCTTCTTCGAGTGTGCCGACCCCACCACGAGTAGAGATAGCCTCAACATCTCAAGTACAAGCTCAATCCTTGGATCATAACATTGCACAACTTATGGCAGAATTTGTTGATTTGAAGTTACACTTAGTCAATGCAAGGCCACCTAGGGTTCCATGAGTTGAGGATAAACCTAGGGATAGAAGTAGTGTGACATGCTATGAATGTCAAGAGAAGGGGCACTATCGCACTAAGTGTCCGAAATTGAGGAAAAGAGAGGATAAAAGTTTAGCACTTTTAGAGGAAACATGCTCAGAAGAAGAAGAAGAGGAAACATTGATGCCATTAATGGCAAAAGGGGTCGTAAAACTAGGAGTCAAGGAGAAGAAGAACAAGAAGATAAATCTGAAGAAGAGGAGAAAAATAATAAGAAGAAGAAGTCATCTAGGAGAAAAATTGGACAATCTGACTTTAACACCATATTAGATGATTTGGGAAAAATCCCATTCCCATTTGAAAAATGGGAGCATGGTGAACTTGTCCAAAAGTTTGTCAAAACCCCCTCATGTGACATATCATCGGAAAGATCTTGAAGAGTAGAATCTAAATCTATGATCTCCGACAAATTTGGAGTTACTATGTTTAAGATATGTCCAAAACTATATGGAGTAATTGATTCCCAAAATGTGAGATTTTTTTCAAATTACCTAATATTGACTTCTTTCCTCTTGGACAAGGATCTCTTAGTTATGACCTCTTAACAGATCTTAGGGAGAAAATGGCACAAATCACATTTGGGTAGCTTTTGGCACTCTCTCCCAAGCTCAGAAAGGAATGGGGTAAGCTGGCTGGTACAAGGGAATCTAAGAAAAAGAAGAAGAGGGATAATGGGACTCCTATGGCTCAAAAGGTGGATATTGATGTAGGAGATGATGTGCCTGTGATTGATGTCATCATTGAGGGGCAAACAATTTCTAATGCATACATTGATGGAGGTGCGTCAATCAATGTCATGAGTGAAAAAACAATGAAAGATACCGATTTAAAGTTGTCTTCTACTAACTCTCCCTATCGCATCAAACTTGCTGATAATACTAGGGTGAAAACCTTACAAATTGTGAGGAATTTGGGAGTGGATGTATGTGGTATTTCTGTGCCTACAACTTTCCAGGTCATTCCTACAAAGCCTGATGCTAGGGCTTATCCATTGATATTGGGTAGGCCATGGCTTTGCCAAGTGAAGGCAATTCAAAAGTGGGAGACACGTGATCTTATTCTACAAGGTGAGAATAAGAAGGTCCACTGCAACATCAAGAGTCGTCGCAAGAAAGTGGTAAGAGGTGAACCTTCAACTTCCAAAAGTTCAGAGTCAGAGTCATCTGATGAAGAGGAGACAAGTGGTAGCTCCGAGGATTCCATCTTAGAAGGGGAGGTGGAGGGAGTTGCATTTGGTCTTTCCCTGGGAAGGATCGAGGGGATGCTAAAGACAATGGAGCCTTGGAAGGGGAAGCTTCTTCAACCATGTGCAAGAAAGGAGATGTGGACCTCACTAGTCTTCACCAACAGAATGAGCGTCTTCTTGATGAGTCCATAGTATAGCAGGTACTGAAAGGGAGAATTACTTAAAAATGTTGGATGGATTTCCTAATCTTTTTGCAAATAGCTACTCACAAGTACGTCAAGTTACCCTAGTAGAGCACAAGCTTGATCTCAAGCCCCAAACTAAGCAAGTGGTACAGCGGCTAAGGCATTTGGGAGTAGTGCAAGCGGAGGTGCTTAAGAATGAGGTAACTAATTTGCTTGAGGGTGGATTTATTTTCCCAGTAGAGAATTTAGAGTGGATTTTCCCAGTTGTAGTCACTCCCAAAAAGGGTGGAAAATGGCATGTGTGTGTGGACTTTTGTGAAAAGATGCAGGGGGGAAGAGAGCTTGAGCTCTTGCAAGCACACACACACACTCACAAAACCCTAATAGAGAACACACAAGGTGAGAGGCTGAAAATCTTCTTCTTCTCTACTCAACACTCAACACACCATATACAAGATAAGAGTACACAATAATATGAAAGGTACTCAACCAATACATACACGGGTTCTCTATAGTGTGAACCCGACTAAATGAGCTGGCGCTATAACTATGCCAGTCTCTAGAGTGGCTGTCACATAGCCTGTCATCCCACTGGCCGCATATCACCCAAGATCTCACCAACCATGCCAGTGGTGTAAGTGCGGGGCCTATCCCCCAGGCGGGTCATCAGTGTCCACCGTCTCACTAGAGCTCGATATCTCAACACTCCCCCTCGAGCTCAAATCCATCTCATGTACACCAAGCGAAGCCCTGAATCTGCGGAGCTTCTCTGTACCCAATGCTTTGGTGAAGATGTCAGCTACCTGATCCTCTGTGCTGACATAAACAAGGTCAAGGTCTCCTGCCAAGACCTTCTCTCTGACGAAGTGGTAGTGGACCTCTATGTGCTTCGTACGAGCATGAAAGACTGGGTTCCTGGCCAACTGTATACTACTAATGTTGTCACAGAAAATGACAACTTGTCTATCCACTGATAGACCCAAATCTGCAAGTAGCTTTCTCAACCAAGCTACCTCACATGCTGCCATAGCAGCTCCTCTGTACTCGGCCTCTGTACTCGATAGAGCAACCGTAGGCTGCTTCTTGCTGCTCCAAGTCACAGCAGCACTCCCCAAAGAAAACATGAATCCACTGGTAGATCTTCTGTCTGAGATACTACCAGCCCAATCAGCATCTGTGTACCCATGTACACATATCTCTGTCCCAGTCTCATAGAATAGTCCACAATGCAAAGTAGACCTCACATACCTCAGTATGCGTCTCACAGCATCCAAATGCGGTTTCCGTGGAACCTGCATAAACTGACTCACCAACCCAACAGCATAGCTCAAATCTGGTCTGGTGATCGTCATGTAGATCAAACTTCCTACTATGCTCCTGTACATAGTAGGATCCTCCAACTTCCAAGATCTCTCCTGAATCTGCACTCAACTTGCCATTCTGATCCAATGGCACAGAAATAGGCTTACAGCCTGTCATACCATACTTGGACAACATGTCCAAGCCATACTGTCTCTGCAGTAATCCTATACCATGTGGTGACCTAATCACCTCAATGCCCAAGAAATATCTGAGCTCCCCCAGATCCTTCATCTCGAACTTCTGTCTAAGCAAGATCTTTACATCAAAGATCTCTGCATCATGGTCCCCCGTAATGATCAAGTCATCTACATAGATGACAACAAGCACAACCCCTCTATCACCATGTCTCACATACAATGAGAAATCTGCATTGGCTACATGAAAGCCAATAGTGACAAGATATTCAGAAATCTTGTCAGACCATGCTCTTGGTGCTTGCTTTAAGCCATACAAGGCTTTCTTCAACCTGCAAACATGCTCGGGGTGACCCACATCCTCATAACCAGGTGGCTGCAACATATACACCTCTTCTTGCAAATCCCCATGCAAGAATGCATTCTTTACATCCATCTGATGTAAAGACCATTTCTTTGACGCAGCCACTGCTATCACAACTCTCACCGTTGCCATCTTGGCAACTGGGCTGAAAGTTTCCTCATAATCAATCCCATATGTCTGCGCATATCCTTTGGCTACCAATCTAGCCTTGTACCTGTTTATGCTCCCATCACTGTTATGTTTAACTTTGTACACCCACTTGCATCCAATGGCTTTCTTGCCTTCTGGCAATTGCACTAAATCCCAAGTTTCATTTCCATATAGTGCATCCATCTCCTCATCCATAGCTTTCTCCCAACACACATTTCCAATAGCCTCATCAATGCATGTGGGCTCAACAACCTGCACAACCTTTGCCATATATGCATAGTGATGTGCCACATAACCATCATATGTAAATCTCTGCACAGGGTTCTTCACTCTCCCTGATCTTCGCAGCTTTTCATTCATGGCTTCCATAGCCTTCTTTACACCAGGTGTTCTCATAGCTGGGATCCCAAGCTCCTCATCAAGGCTCATATCTGAGCCACTAGACTCTCCATCAACATGAGAATGTCCTGCAGAAATGTCAGGCATACCAAGGGGCTCAACCACTTTCTCTTTTCCTTTACGTGATGTACTAATCACATTTGCAGGACTGGTATTATGACGCAACCTGCCACTCCATGGTCTATCAACAGACCCACTAGATGAGGACTCTCCTGGTCCACTCAAAGACTGTGATTGCTGACCTGCATTCTGTGCAACCACACTTCCACTCACATCAGCCCCAATAGCTTCTTTTTCAGCAGCATACCAGCTGCTCATCTCATCAAAGACAACATCCCTGCTTACCCTCAACTCACGTGTAGCAGGGTTATAACACCTGTATCCCTTTTGCTCAAGGGAATATCCAATAAACACACATTTTTCAGCTTTCGGATCCAGCTTAGTTCTCAGCTCATCTGGCACATGCACATATGCAATGCATCCAAAAACTTTCAGATGAGACAAATCTGGTTTTCTGCCAGTAAACCTCTCCTCTGGAGTTACATCATGTATGGCTGCAGTTGGAGTCCTGTTCATGATGTATACTGCTGTAGAAACAGCCTCAGCCCAATAGCAATGCGGCATATTCTTCTCTTCCATCAATGCTCGCGCAATCTCAGCAATGTGCCTGTTTTTCCGCTCAGCAACTCCATTTTGCTGCGGAGTGTATCTGCATGTGAACTGTCTCCGAATACCATTCTTTTTCAAAAATTCAGAGAACTCATTGGAGAAGTATTCTCCCCCTCCATCTGACCTTAGGCACTTAACATATTTCCCTGTTTGCTTTTCAACCAAAAATCTGAAATTCTGAAAGTGAGTGAACACCTCACTCTTCTCTTTCATGAAATATACCCACACTTTCCTTGTGTGGTCATCAATGAAAGTGACATAGTACCTGCAGCCTCCCATAGACACAGTCTTCGTAGGACCCCATACATCTGAATGCACAACATCTAGTGCATTTCTGCTCACATATCTGTTACGTGGAAACACATGCTTTGTTTGCTTCCCAAATTGGCATGCTTCACATATTTTCTGCATACCTTCCACTTTAAATTTTGGTAGCCCTGTCACAATTCCTTTTGTCTGCATAGACTTCAATCTCTGAACATTCACATGTCCAATTCTTTTATGCCATATGTCTGTGTCTGCAACAACTCCTGAACCATTTGCAAACATTGCAGCACTCATTTCAGGCATGTCTACATCCAACGTAAACATTCTGCCCACTCTGTTGCCTTTTGCAACCAACCTGCACTTGTCTTTGAAATCTTCAACATAACACCCATCAGGGTTAAACCGAACCTGCAAACCCTGCTCAATCATCTGGCCAACTGAAACCAGATTCTTTGTTATGTTCGGTACATGAAGTACATCTGCAAGGTACTTCACTTTGCCATCCTGCATAGATAATGGCACATCTCCAACGTGGGCAATTGGATGAGCAGTGTCATCCCCTGTTTCCACAAAACCTGGTCTTTCCGGGTTTTTCATCTCCTTGAACCACTCTCCATGACTCGTCATGTGGTTCGAAGCGCCTGAATCCACATACCATACATTATCTTTTTGTGCTGCATCAACATTTTCAGACATGGCATTCACAACATGCTGCATAACAAACAACCTTTCATTATCCTCATTATTTCTGCTTGAGGATGCATAGTTGTTTTGCTGCACTTTTCCATTTTGCATGTCAGCCTGCTTCTTATAACATTCTGACTGCACATGTCCTGGCTTACCACAATAGTAGCATTCACGTGCATCATTGTATTGCCTTTGCCAATTTCCACGGCCTCTTTGGCTCCCCCTGCCTCTGAATTTGCCTCTTCCACCTGCGTGTTGTTGTTGTTGATTTTGGGACTGTTGTTGCTGCTGCTGCTGCTGCTGACCATAATTCTGATTACCTGTTCGGCCACCTCCTTGACCGCGTCCACGGCCTCCTCTACCTCGTCCTCTTCCTGAACTCGTGTAGAAGGCCTGTTGCTCTGAACTGTTTTTGCTTTGTGAAGACTGTTGGTCTTCACCCAAGCTCTTCTCTTCAATAATCAGCATAGACACCAAATCTGTAAAGTTGGGAATGTTTTCCCGAGTCTGAATAGACGTCTTAAACGCCTTGTATTGTGGCCCGAGACCACGTAGACAGACTTCCACCTTGTCATCATCATCTACTGACACACCAATAGATGCAAGGGATTCCACAATGCCCTTTATCTTCAACGCATAGTCATTCACAGACATGCTCTTTTTCTCCACAGTATGAAGTTCATTCTTCAACTGTATCTTACGTGCCTTGGTATTTGTTTCATACAGCTTTACCAAGGTGTCCCACGCCTCCTTGGGGGACTTGGCATCCTGAATGTGCCCAATCATGGTGTCCTGTATACTAATGGATAGCCAATACATTACTTTCCTGGCTCCTTGGTTCCAGTCTTTGAACTCTTTCACATCTGCAGCAGTCGGATTTATATCCGGTATCTCCGGTGCCTCTTCATGCTCTCCTTCTATGTAGTCCCAATAGCCTTTTCCCATCAGGAAATTCGTTAACCTGAACCTCCAAGCATGGAAGTTATTCTTATCCAGCTTCTCAGCCACAATCTGTGTTATGCCATCATTAGACATCTTGCCAAACACACAATTTTACCAGAACCTGCACTCTGGTTTTTTTCTGCACAACCTGCAGTAATTTCTGCACAGCGGTACTGGAGTACTCAAATGTCACAATCAGTGACTTCAATGTGCATACATACACCCAATGGCAACTGTAGACCTCTTTGCAGCACCCACAGTGTCTGCACAGTCAATCTGTCTTCCTGCAGTTCGTAAAACAGAGTTCTGCAGAGAATCGATGACTTACCCGCAGTGCTCGAAATTGCCTGCTTTCTGAAAAACGGAGGTCCAGACGCGCCCGAAACGCGTTTTCGGCCAAAAAATCGTAGTCCGAAGGACTGTATAGTTGCCCTGTAGCTTCACTCCCGCGAAGAAAGCTCCTCAATCAGAGATCGTTTGCCGGTGCCTCCCGTAGAGCTCCCGACAAGGGTGTAGTCACCAACACAATAGGGAAGAGTAGTTGCAGCTCTTACCCTCGTACCGCTTCCTGTGGTTCTCTTGCTTGCAGCTCAGCCCTTAGCACGAACCAGGCTCTGATACCATGAAAAGATGCAGGGGGGAAGAGAGCTTGAGCTCTTGCAAGCACACACACACACTCACAAAACCCTAATAGAGAACACACAAGGTGAGAGGCTGAAAATCTTCTTCTTCTCTACTCAACACTCAACACACCATATACAAGATAAGAGTACACAATAATATGAAAGGTACTCAACCAATACATACACGGGTTCTCTATAGTGTGAACCCGACTAAATGAGCTGGCGCTATAACTATGCCAGTCTCTAGAGTGGCTGTCACACAGCCTGTCATCCCACTGGCCGCATATCACCCAAGATCTCACCAACCATGCCAGTGGTGTAAGTGCGGGGCCTATCCCCCAGGCGGGTCATCAGTGTCCACCGTCTCACTAGAGCTCGATATCTCAACATTTTGCCCTCTGAATGCATTGACAAAGAGGGATTATTATCCTCTACCCTTTCAGGATGAGATTTTGGATCAAGTTGCAGGTCATGAGTTGTATTCAGTGTGTGATGAATACTCTGGATACTTTCAAATCCGGATTTGTGAAGAAGATCAGTGAAGAAGATCAAAGGAAAACCTCATTTATAGGGTGATGTCATTTGGCTTGACCAATGCACGAGTAACTTTTCAACGCTTCATGAGTCAGGTATTTGTACCTTACTTGGGAAAGTTTATAAGGGTCTTTTTGGATGATTTTTGTATTTATTCATGCCGCATGGATCACTTGGAAAAGTTGAGGTTGGCCTTGCAAAGTATTGATGATGCAAAAGGGTGTCTTAATCCTAGAAAATGCCGCTTGGCACGAAGGAAGGTGGTTCTCTTGGGACATGTTATCTCAGAAGAAGACATAGAGATGGATCCAGAGAAGGTGCAGGCAATTGTGGCCCTCCCACCACCTACCAATGTAAGGGAGGTAAGGAGGATTTTGGGTAAAACAAAGTATTACCAATGCTTTGTTGACATGTTCTCTGAGAAGATGTATCCTATAAATCTCTTGACAAAAGAAGAATGTTTCTTTCCAATGGAGGCCCGATCAAATTCAATCTTTTATTTGCTCAAGGAATGCATGAGTCAAAGTCCAATTGTGCAGCCTCCTAGGTGGGGGGAGGACTTTTATGTGAACCCAAGTGTCTCATCACATTCAGTGGGTGCTATACTCTTGCAAAAGCGAGAGCAAGGGTGTATGCAACCATTGTATTATGCAAGTCGACAACTCACTGATGCCGAGGAGAGGTATGGTGAAATGGAGAAAGGTGGTTTGTCTCTTGTTTTTGCAGTAAAGAAGTTCAGGTCATACTTGTTACCTCGCCCTTTTTTCTTCCTCACATCTCAACCTTCCTTACAATTCTTGGTCCGCAAACCCAATCCTGCAGGCAGGAGGGAAGTTTGCAGAGTGGATTAAGAATTCTCTTTCACTTTTATTATAGAAAACACTACTAGGGCCTCTCTTGCAGATTTGGTCCGCAAACCCAATCCTGCAGGCAGGAGGGAAGTTTGCAGAGTGGATTAAGAATTCTCTTTCACTTTTATTACAGAAAACACTACTAGGGCCTCTCTTGCAGATTTGCTTACAAGGAAGGAAGAGGAGGAAGGAACAGGGACAAAGGAAGAAGTATATGAAGATTGGAGACACCACCAACTGCTTTCACTATGCATTTTGATGGAGCCTTTAGCCCTCCTAGGCAATGTGGGGCTGGGGGGATAGTTTTATTAGATAGCATAGACGAGTGAGAACTTTCCCTGTCAGCATCTGAATAACCAAGAAGACATAAAGAATCCGAGGGAGATGACTCTTGTTGTGGCAATGATAGATGAGTCCAAAGTCTTTCGTGCCTTTCTTAAGAACACGTTTGGCTATAGTCCAATGCCCAACAAAAGGAGAAGCAGGAAGTTGCCCCAAGAAATTAGCCACCACAAAGAGAATATATGGTCTAGTGTTTAAGCCAATAAATTGTCAACAGCCAATGAGATTAGCATAAGGTTGATGTGGGGCTAATGCTTCGTGAGGATGAGTGGTAGCTGTATACTTGTTGGTGGAGCTTACAAGACATCATGGAGTATTTGCAAAATGAGCATTGACCAGACCAAACTTTTTAATAATATCATGAATGCATTTTGATTGATGAAGAAACAAGATACCTTTCTGGTAAAAGCGTTGAACTTGAATACCAAGACAAGAGTGAATCTCACCAAGATCCACCATCTCAAAGAGAAATAAGAGATAAAACCTTTCAATGTGAGGAGGAGATCAATTTTTTTATACCAAGAACGTGATGCCTGCTTTAAACCATGAAGAGCGTGATGAAGACGACACACAAGATGTTCCTTGCTAGGAATTGAAAATCCTTTTGGTTGTTCCATATAAAGATAACCATCAAAAAAGGATTTTTCACATCCATTTGATGAATCTCCAAATCAAAATGAGTAGCAAATGCCAAAAGGACACGTATGTTAGTCATGTGAACAACAGGGAAAAATGTATCATGATAACCAACACCTACAACTTGTGAGTATCCTTTTGCAACCAAACGAGCTTTGAACTTATCAAAAGATCCATCAGCCTATGTCTTTGTTTTATATACCCATTTGCACTTGATAGGAACATGATGAGGAGGCAAATAAGTAAGAACCCATGTACCTTTGGAAATCAAAGAATCATATTCGGCTTGCATAGCCTCCTGCCGGTGATCCTTTAGAAGAGATAGCTTCTGTATAAGTTGCCGGATCTTCATTAACATTCATAGCATTATCAAAACTATCATCATAGACATGATTTGAACCATTTTCAATATCAATGGGATGATTAATGTATATATCAAGATTATCACTAGAATCCTTTGTAGGGTCTTCAAAATCCTTCATAGGAGAAGAAGGATGCAAAACATCTTGAGAGATACATTTATTATCAAACAGAAAAGAAAAAGTAGTGAGTAAGGATTGTGTATCATCAGAATCCTTACTAGACCATGTACCTCTCCCATCAAACGTTCACATCGAATAGAGCATCACGGCTGATGACTTTTAGAGAAGTAGGATCATAAAATTTGTATCCTTTAGAATTATCAGAATATTCAATAAACATAACTTTCAAACCTAGAGGATCCAACTTTTGTTGCGTTTCTTTTGGCATGTGAATATAAGAAATGCATCAAAGGTGCAAAAATGTGATATAGAAGGATTTTTCCCTGTAACACCATATTAGTGAATTTGGGAATTTCCCAATTCCCATTTTTGAATACTTAAAAAAGGGGACATGGATAACATGTTTGTAAGTTTTTCAAAACCCTATTATATGACCTATCGTTGGAAAGCGCTTGAAAAATGGAATCTAAAGAGCTATAAAGCGCTCATTTTGGATTAGTGGTATTCAGGTTAATCCAAACTTTTGACCACGTGTCCCAAACTTTTGACCACGTGTCCCAAACTTGTGGGAAATTCCCATATTCCCAAATATGGTGTTCTGTCCAAAATTGTAATGGGAATCTTACCAGCAGGTGCAGTTGTGGAAAGATGATTTTGAACAAAGATAGTTGTATGAGAACTACTTCAACCCAAAAGCTCTTGGATATTCCATAATGAATAAGCATACATCTTATAGCATTAAGAATGGTTCGATTCTTACGCTATGTAATGCCATTGAACAGTGAACGCATGATGAATTCCTTGTTCAATACCGGAGTCATCAAAGAGATTTAAAATATATTCTCCACTATTGTCACTACACGGAGAGCCTTGATAGAGCGACCAGTATGAAGTTCAACTACTTTCTGATATTGCACTTGAATATGGATAAGGTTTTAGACTTATTACTCAAGAGAAAAACATATGTGAAACAAGAGAAATCATAAATGAAGGTAATGAAATAACGATAGTGAGATTTGCTCGGCTTCGTTGGAGTTTAGAGTTGAAAGTTATGGTGTTTTTTGTGCAACAAAATCTTGCTCATCTTTCGTGTGCTACACACTTTTCATGTTTTAATCCAAAAATAGCCAATTTTTGGGCTTGTCCACGTCTCAAAATAACAGTACTCCAAGTGTTTTTAGAGTTACTCTCTTATTGCATATCAGGTTTCGTCTATTTTCAGGTACTAATTTTCATCGATGCTTGCTTTTTGTAACTCGTAAATCACATTCTATATTTGACAAGTTCATTGCCACTCGCTTTTTGTGCACGTATCTCATATAACTTTTTGGTTCCTCCTTGTTTATGTGCTCATTTCATGGTCTGCAAGTTATTTGATCTCGTTCTATACATATTCTCACATTCTGAGATGGTAGCTTCTATTCTCGTTAATGGTTTTCCATATGTGTTGAGATATCGAGCTCGTCTAGTGAGGCGGTGGACACTGATAGGCCCCACACTTACACCACTGGCATGGTTGGTGAGATCATGGGTGATATGCGGCCAGTGGGATGACAGGCTGTGTGACAGCCATTCTAGAGACTGGCATAGTTATAGCGCCAGCTCATTTAGTCGGGTTCACACTATAGAGAACCCATGTATGTATTGGTTGAGTACCTTTCATATTATGTGTACTCTTATTGTGTATATGGTGTGTTGAGTGTTGCGTGAAGAAGAAGAAGATTTTCAGCCTCTCACCTTGTGTGTTCTCTATTAGGGTTTTGTGAGTGTGTGTGTATGCTTGCAAGAGCTCAAGCTCTCTTCCCCCTTGCATCTTTTCATGGTATTAGAGCCTGGTTTGTGCTAAGGGCTGAGCTGCAAGCAAGAGAACCAGAGGAAGCAGTACGAGGGTAAGAGCTTCAACTACTCTTCCCTATTTGTGTTGGTGACTACACCCTTGTCGGGAGCTCTACACAGGAGGCACCGACAAACGACTCTGATCGAGGAGCTTTCTTCGCGGGAGTAAAGCTATAGGGCAACTATACTGTCCTATCGGACTACATTTTCTAGGCCGAAAACGCGTTTCGGGCGCGTCTGGACCTTCGTTTTCCAGAAAGCAGGCGATTTCGAGCACTGTGGGTAAGTCATCGATTCTCTGCAGAACTTTGTTTTAAGAATTGCAGGAAGACAGATTGACTGTGCAGACACTATGGGTGCTGCAAAGAGGTCTACAGTTGCCATTGGGTGTATGTATGGACATTGAGGTCATTGGTTGACATTTGAGAGTACTACAGTACCGCTGCAAGAAATATAGCAGTTTGTGCAAGACAAGCCAGAGTGCAGTTTCTGGTAAAATTATGTGTTTGGCAAGATGTCAAATGATGGGATAACCCAGATTGTGGCTGAGAAGCTAGATAAGAATAACTTCCATGCTTGGAGGTTCAGGTTGACGAATTTCCTGATGGGAAAGGGCTATTGGGACTACATAGAAGGTGAGCATGAAGAGGCACTAGAGATACTGGCGGACATAAATCCGACTGCTGCAGATGTCAAAGAGTTTAAAAACTGGAACCAAGGAGCCAGGAAAGTAATGTATTGGCTCTCCATTAGTATACAGGACACCATGATTGGGCATATTCAGGATGCCAAGTCCCCTAAGGAGGCGTGGGACACCTTGGTAAAGCTTGATGAAACAAATACCAAGGCACGCAAGATACAGTTGAAGAATGAACTTCATACTGTGGAAAAAAAGAGCATGTCTGTGAATGACTAAGCATTGAAGATAAAGGGTATTGTGGAATCCCTTGCATCTATTGGTGTGTCAGTAGATGATGATGATAAGGTGGAGGTCTGTCTACATGGTCTCGGGCCACAATACAAGGCGTTCAAGACGTCTATTCAGACTCGGGAAAACATTCCCAACTTTACAGATTTGGTGTCTATGCTGATTATCGAAGAGAAGAGCTTGGGTGAAGATCAACAGTCTTCACAAAGTAAAAACAGTTCAGAGCAACAGGCCTTCTACACGAGTTCAGGAAGAGGGCGAGGTAGAGGAGGCCGTGGACGCGGTCAAGGAGGTGGCCGAATAGGTAATCAGAATTATGGACAGCAGCAGCAGCAACAACAGTCCCAGAATACACAACAACAACAACAACAACACGCAGGTGGAAGAGGCAAATTCAGAGGCAGGGGGAGTCAAAGAGGCCATGGAAATTGGTAAAGGCAATATAATGATGCACGTGAATGCTATTATTGTGGTAAGCCTGGACATGTGCAGGCAGAATGCTATAAGAAGCAGGCTGACATGCAAAATGGGAAAGTGCAGCAAAACAACTATGCATCCTCAAGCAGAAATAATGAGGATAATGAAAGGTTGTTTGTTATGCAGCATATCGTGAATGCCATGTCTGAAAATATTGATGCGGCACAAAAAGATGATGTATGGTATGTGGATTTAGGTGCTTCGAACCACATGACAAGTCATGGGGAGTGGTTCAAGGAGATGAAAAACCCAGAAAGACCAGGTTTTGTGGAAACAGAGGATGACATTGCTCATCCAATTGCCCATGTTGGAGATGTGCCATTGTCTATGCAGGATGGCAAAGTGAAGTACCTTGCAGATGTACTTCATGTTCCGAACATAACAAAGAATCTGGTTTCAGTTGGCCAGATGATTGAGCAGGGTTTGCAGGTTCGGTTTAACCCTGATGGTTGTGATGTTGAAGACTTTAAAGATAAGTGCAGGTTGGTTGCAAAAGGCAACAGAGTGGGCAGAATGTTTACGTTGAATGTAGACATGCCTTAGATGAGTGCTGCGATGTTTGCAAATGGTTCAGGAATTGTTGCAGACACAGACATTTGGCATAAAAGGATTGGACATGTGAATGTGCAGAGATTGAAGTCTATGCAGACTAAAGAAATTGTGACAGGGCTACCAAAATTTAAAGTGGAAGGTATGCAGAAAATATGTGAAGCATGCCAATTTGGGAAGCAAACAAAGCATGTGTTTCCACGTAACAGATATGTGAGTAGAAATGCACTAGATGTTGTGCATTCAGATGTATGGGGTCCTACGAAGACCATATCTATGGGAGGCTGCAGGTATTATGTGACATTTATTGATGATCACACAAGGAAAGTGTGGGTATATTTCATGAAGGAGAAGAGTGAGGTGTTCACTCACTTTCAGAATTTCAGAGTTTTGGTTGAGAAGCAAACAGGGAAATATGTAAAGTGCCTAAGGTCAGATGGAGGGGGAGAGTACTTCTCCAATGAGTAATTTGAATTTTTGAAGAAGAATGGTATTCGGAGACAGTTTACATGCAGATACACTCCGCAGCAAAATGGAGTTGCTGAGCAGAAAAACAGGCACAGTGCTAAGATTACGCCAGCATTGATGGAAGAGAAGAATATGCCGCATAGCTATTGGGCTGAGGCTGTTTCTACAGCAGTATACATCATGAACAGGACTCCAACTGTAGCCATACATGATGTAACTCCAAAGGAGAGGTTTACTGGCAGAAAACCAGATTTGTCTCATCCTAAACTGACCCCTTTTGGCTCAAATTGCTCCTGTGACCACTTGGAGCTGTAGTGCATGTCTCTGTGAGGTTATAATTTGTTTGTCAACTTAACTTTGACAACAGATTTATGATTTTTTTTTCTAACGGTTTATTCTTTAGACAGATAATTATTTCATCATACTTCATGAAACAAGATTAACCATATTCACAATCATGAAAACAATTTGGAATTTTTTTTGCAAAACATCAGTTATTATCAAAAGTTTTCGATATATACATAGAGCATCACGGCTCCCAAAATCACTGCCTCAATCGCATTTGCATAAAGAAGCAAAATTGCGAAGGAGACATGCCATGGTACACACGATTCATTACAGAAAGAGGTGCTGTAATTCTATCTCTAGGGATAAAGCGGCTAAGAAGCCTAAAAACTCGATGTGAAGTTCTGAAGTTCCTGAGTGAATGATCAAAGAGTTGCACATGCTGAACAAGCCCTAGCTAGCCTTATCAGAATCATGGCCAAGGATATATTTTCCCTGAGCCTCTGACGCTGACTGGGATTGACATTAATACATCATCCTCCACAGAACCACATATACCGACATCGCTTAAGAGGATTAGGAAAGTAAAGACTCTCAAAATTATGCGCGAGTCTCACTCTGCTTACTCGGGTCGTAGCAGAGTTGATGAGGTGGTCGAATGCAAAGGCTATCATATCTTGACTTTGGGAGAGTTCAAGAATGCCAGGTAGATTCGGGGTATCCATCTATAAATTCCAATTCAATTTTTGAAGTTCCTTCAACATAATATTAACAAGCGAAAAAATTATTTCCCACATTTACTTTAAAATTTTTAAGCAATTTTTGCTGCTGTTACGTAAATTTACAACAGCGCTCTGATACCAACTGTGAGATCCCACTGCCCCCTCGGTCCCAATTGCTTGCTGGCAGCAGCAAGCGAAAGCAGCTCCCTCTTGCGCGGGGCAGGGTTTCCCACTCAGGGCCTCGCCCTCGAATGTCCGGGCACGAGACTAAGCTGGTGGTCATTCCGAAAACCGAAACCGAAAAAATTTCCCATGCCCGAAAAACAGGGACGATTCCACCATTTTGAATTTCTTAATTAATTTTTCTAACGAAGTCAAGACTGATCTAGCCTTCATCTGAATAAACCAAATAGAAGGGAAACTATAACAGACTTAACTTGAAGGAATTAACGCTTTTTTCCTAATTGAATTAGGCACAGCCGTTGATCTATTCATTTGAGAAGTCTTTAGGTTATTATTTAACTATTCGAGTATCAATTTTATTTATTAAAACTCTACTAATTCCAGCCTAACCCCATCTGGCCCATGGGTTAGCCACCGCCCAACCACTGAAAAAGTAGAACCCGACAAGTACTCACCCACCCATAATTGAAAGCCTTTCTTAACTTTTACTTTAGAATACAGATACTCACACACTCCTCTTTAAACTTTAATTTATAAAACAATCCATTGACAAACAATTACTGGGTACAGATGTCACAACTCAAAATTTCCATTCAATCCTTGTTTCCATTCAATCCTTGTTTCTCACAAAACAGTATCACTCTGGACTCTCCGTTGAGACCAGCAGGTCAGCAACGAGTTCTAGTAACAAATTACAATAAGTTTCTTGTCATCATACATATATATCTTCCACGACATATGCATGTGTGTCCTGGGCACCGTGAGCCCGTGCATCTCAGAACCTTCCAGGATCCTCCTTAGGTGTCCTGGCACTTCACTCAGGGACCGCTTCGTCGGCCCTCGCCCATCATACTACCGGAAGCACACCATTTTACACCATACCCATGCTAGTCAAGACCTGGGCAGGTTTTTACCGCGTGAGCCGTCCTTTGAACACTCCCCGCCACCCACCAACTGTTGCAATCGAACCTCCCTTAGAACACACATATACCAAATACTCCCTCCAGCATTCTGGCATAAGACAGTCCTTTAAGAAAACAGGGTTTCTATGCAAGTTTTCAGTTTTGATTTTTTTAAATACAATGAGTATATCTTAATTCCGTATCCCAAGGCTTCTAAATCATAGGTCTGGATTCCCAAGCAGAATTCCTCGAATTCTGAATTCTTGATCCTCAGATCAAAATCAAAGGTCTCAACTTAGTTTCAGATTCGGTGGGTGATTTAAGTGCAGATTATTGAACTGGTCACATCGTCTATTCTTGAAACCGACGAAGGAGTTATGTCTTGGTCATAGTTTGATTCTGGAAAGGTTCTCCCTGATCTATCTTTCTCGAAGGTAATAATTCAATTACTACTTTACTAAATTCAAAACTAAACACGAATTCTTATGAGGAATAAATTAGTCATTTATCTAAAATTCTGACTTCGATAGTTTTTCTGAATTTTCTCATTACCATCCTAGAGAATATGAAACGGTAAAATTTTCTTTCACAGAGTATTTACTTAATTCATTTACTCATATTCATGGGATTTAAACAAGGATTAAAGAGAACTCTTATTTTGATATAAAAATTATGTATGCATCTATTTATGCATAAAAATCCATTTTTATGAAAGTAACACTTTTATAATAAAAAAAATCTTTTATGCATAAAAATCAATAATGATAAAAATAATACTTTTATAATAAAAAATTCTTTTATGCATCATTTTATGCATAAAAATAAATAATGATGAAAGTAACACGTTTATACTAATAAAAAATTTTCCTTTATGCATCTATATATGCATAAAATTAATAATGATGAAAGTAACACTTTAATAATAAAAATATTCTTTTATGCATAAAAATCCATTTTGATGAAAGTAACACTTATATATTAAAAAAATATTCTTTGAAAGTAACACTTTCATAATTAAAAAAATATTCTTTTATGCATCTATTTATGCATAAGAATCAATATTGATGAAAGTGACACTTTTATAATAAAAATTATTCTTTTATACATCTATTTATGCATAAAAATCAATATTGATGAAAGTAACACTTTTATAATAAAAATTATTCTTTTGTGCATCTACTTATGCATAAAAATCAATAATGATGAAAGTAACACTTTTATAATAAAAAAATATTCTTTGATGCATCTATTTATGCATAAAATCAATAATGATGAGAGTAACACTTTTATAATAAAAATATTCTTTTATGCATCTATTTATGCATAAAAATCCATATTGATGAAAGTAACACTTTTGTAGTTAAAAAAAATTAACCAATATGCATCTTTCTATGCATAGAATTTATATCTAATGAAAATCACTCTTTTTAAATAAAAAATAACCAATATGCATCTTTCTATGCATAGAATTTATTTTAATGAAAATCACTCTTTTATAATATTAAAACAATTAACCAATATGCATCTTTCTATGCATAGAATTTAAATCTAATGAAAATCACTCTTTTATAAGAAAAAAATTAACCAATATACATCTTTCTATGCATAGAATTTATATCTAATGAGAATCACTCTTTTATAGTTAAAAAAATTAACCAATATGCATCTTTCTATGCATAGAATTTAAATCTAATGAAAATCACTCTTTTATAATAAAAATATTAACCAATATGCATCTTTCTATGCATAGAATTTATATCTAATGAAAATCACTCTTTTAAAATAAAAAAATTAACCAATATGCATCTTTCTATGCATAGAATTTAAATCTAATGAAAATCACTCTTTTATAATAAAAAAATTAACCAATATGCATCTTTCTATGTATAGAATTTAAATCTAATGGAAATAACACTTTTAGAATAAATATATTTCTACTATGCATTTTTCTATGCATAGAATGAAAATGACACTTTTAGAATACACAAACGATAGGGATTATTCTTTTAGAATAATAAAAGATGAAACTTATTTCACAAAATTTTGCCATAACCTTCTTTGTATGGCTGACCATTTTTCAATTTTTCCTATCTTAAAATTACTTAAATTATCCCCAAATGATTTTAAGCACTCTAAACTAATCAATTTTCACTTTAAAAAAAAGAAACAATATGAAAAGTTTAATTCCAACAATTAGATTACTTAACTAGGATAAAGAAGGGCTGATTTTAAGAATGAGAGAGGGGGAAAGCATTTCCAGCAAGGCATAGCATCAGATTATCATTTCAAACAAAACAAAAATTAGAAAATCATTAAAAGAGTAAAGAAAAATATAAGATTTCTAACTTACATGAATTCTGGGAGCTTTCCTTTGGCTTGATGGTTTGAGGGATCTACTCTTGTTTGCAACAAGAGTGGCCACCAATTCTTTAGAAGAGGGAAAGGTCAAAAACTAGTGAATTATTAAGAAATTCACAGTTCTTGGCTCTTGGGAGGAGTAGAGTAACAGTGCATAAAATTCACAGTTCTTGGCTCTTGGGAGGAGTAGAGTAACAGTTCTTGGCTCTTGGGAGGAGTAGAGTAACAGTGCATAAAACACTATTAAGCTTCAACAAAGGAGGAGACTTCTATTTATAGGAAAAAGTGAGCTCCTAACCAAGCAAACTGATTCTAGAATTTTGCAGATCGGTTTGGTCAATTTTTGACCATTTTAGGTCAGTTTAGCTTACTTTTTGGAACTAGACTTGAATTAGGAGAGAGGAGAGATGAAATATCTCAATTTTTGATAATTGAAAACTCCACCACACATGTGAAATAGGCACCTCCTTCATGAGGGGGGAATTCCCATTGTGAGGTGTCAAAAATCCATTTTTTTAGTATGTCCTTTGGTCCTTAGTCCAGTCTTCATCTTATGTGAGTATTTACTCATTTTTGGGGGGATTTTCTTTATTTCTTCTATTTATCTTCTCCACACATTTGGATGAATCTGATTGGCCTCTCAAAACCTTAATTTAAAATTTTCAAAAAATCTAGACTCCTAGGATAAGGCCTCTTGAACAGATTATACTTGATTTCAAATGCACCTTCTGAAAGTCTTTTTGAACTTCTGTTTTGGGGGAACTTATTTTAATAAGAGGATATATTTTTCCATCCAAAAATATTCAAAATCTGAATAACCTCTCTCTAGAACATTTTCTCTCTCTAGGCCAAAACAGGTAGAAACAAGATCTTTTATATTTCTGAAGAGGGATTTGATTACAGGGGAAGATGCTGGATATCTTGAGAGGCTGGGGAGGAATCTTACATTCTCTCCCACTTGAAAAACGTGAGATTTCCTCATCTCGCAAACTGGGGGTAATCTCGCAACAGTTCGGCTTCTTTCTCCCAGATGGCATCTTCAAAAGGATAGAACTTCCATTTGACCAATAATTCTCTCAGAATTCTGTTCCTAAGAACCTTTTCTCGAACATCAAGGATTTCTTTAGGTTGGAGTTCCATCTGTGCTTGGGTTGAAGAAGTTAAGAGTTCATCATCAAGCACATGATTCGGGCTTGGTACATACTGTTGAAATATACAAGTGAATAGGGTGTGTGTGGGAACAAGCTCTTGGATAGAGGCTGTAAAAGAGGAGATGTAATTGTGAAAGAACATGTGAAAAGGTTAGAAGAATCTACTCGGAGAGAATAATGGGTAGCATGAGGGAATTCAGGAGTGTGGAGATATTCAGGGAAAAGAGAAGAGGTGGAGAGAATCAGACAAAAGGTGGAGATATTCTGGGAGTGAATCATGGAGAAATCAATGGGATTTGATGCTTGATGTAAACTCTATAAATTGAGGCATAGCCCTAATGAGAATTTGCTGGTTTTTGAGTATCCAGGCCTACATTAATCTATGCGCTAATTATTCACTAATTACATCTTAATCACTTGCTAATCACTTTGTTAATTATGTTGATTCTAGTGTTTGATCCACCATAGCTCATCATTTTGCTCAAATTTCAACATGGTATCAGAGCCATGCCTAGAATCAACCAGATTTATGAGCCCATTAGTGAATTAATTAGGATTAGTAGGTATTTAGCAAAAAAAATCAATTTTTAGTGAGTTCTTCATCTTCCCCTTCACCCCCAGCCAATGGAGGGTCTCTAGCACCTTGCACACATAAAATTAGGGCACAAGCTTTATACACAAGCTAGCTAACATCATTGGCTTCAAGCCCATCCAAAGGGAGCAGCAAACCGCCGGCCGGCGGATGCAGCCAGATTTATGAATTTTGCAGGCACCGTTTTTCTGAGATGAATTAGTGATTTCTACTTTCACAGATCAAAGGTTTCTAATTCCTCTTAGTCCAAGGGGTAATCAAGCATGCTCTACAAGCTGGTGAAGACAGAAATCAATTTCATCAAGTCTACAGAGAGATCCAAGCTCTTCATCAAATCTGCAGGTGACTTTCGTAAAACAGAGATTAAGCTTTCATTATTTGGTCAAATCTTGTGTTTCTTGGCTTAATCCTCTACTAGACTCATTGCTATTGATGCCTTTGAAAGCATTTGAGCTCATTTGAAGTGGAAGGCACCAGATCTGGACTCCCCGCATACTCTGTTTTCTGCACACAAACCAGAGCATTAATTTGCTAATCAATGATTAATTAGTGCTAATCACTGTATTTTAGTGCAATTGAGGGTTCAAATTAACCATTAGGTATCTGATACAGATCCCTAAAGCTTCAGATTGCAAATCGGAGTTGGTTTGATACTGCAACCATCCCATACAAATTGGTTACCCTTAATTTAATATAATTTCTGGTGATTTTATGCTGATAAAATTATTGTAATCATCTATTAAACACCATATTGAGTTGTAAAAGGGTAGACACTGCCCTTGAATCTTGAATTTGGATCAAGAGGTAAGAACCCCTTCACATCACCATGAATTCAGCACAGGAAATAGCGAAATTTAATGGGGAACAGTTTTATACATGGCAAACAAAAACCATGTATTTGCTGATGAGGAAAAATCTGTGGGGATTAGTTGAAGGGAGAGATGAATGCCCAGAGAGGAGAAAATGAGTGGAAGAGTAGGAATGAAAAAGCATTGGGACTTATTGCACTCAGTTTAAATGATGAGATCATTCATCATATCACAGGGATACAGTGGGCAAAAGATGCATGGGATGAACTCAATAAATTATTTGGTACACAAGCAAAAAATTCCAAGATAAATCTATTAATGCAATTCTACAAATTGGACATGAAGGACTTGAACAAATATAAAAGCATTAAGCAACAGCTGGCAGCTATTGGCAAAAAGGTAGAAGATGATGAAGCATTAGCTGTACTTTTGAAGAGTGTGGACAAAGGAGATTATGAAAACATTGTAGCAACACTAAAGAATGTACCTGAATTGAAGATACATGAGATAGAAGCAGCTCTACTGGAGCAAGAGAGCAGAGGCAAAGAGAAGAAAGGGCTCGACTCAACAGCAGGAGAGGAAAAAGCATTCTTCACCCGAGGAGGATTCTCTCGAGGACGAGGACGAGGAATAGGCAGAGTAGGAGGGAGGACCTTCACTTGCCACAAATGTGGAAAGCCAGGACACATGGCGAGAGACTGCTACAGCAAACCCAGTGAAGAAGGAACGACATCGGCAAACTTCATGGAGGCTCCACGGGAAGTGGAGTCGGATCATCTTTTCTGAGAGAGAGAGAGAGAGAGACCCCACAACCCAATGTAACCTGCCCCAATAAAGTAAAACCACCTCTGAGCCACCGATGATGTAGGCCAAGTGGTAGATGTATGTGTGAGCACTTTAGTCAAGGTCGCGGGCACTTATAGTAGCCTTGGACACATAGAGAGAGAGAGTGTCAAGGACTATGGAGTTTAGGGACTTGAGGCACTGGTCGCGGGCTATCAAGTAAGAGGGAAACTTGATACAGGGTCCAGGTGTGCTAGGATTATTCACTTGAGGGGAGGTGTTGAAATATACAAGTGAATAGGGTGTGTGTGGGAACAAGCTCTTGGATAGAGGCTATAAAAGAGGAGATGTAATTGTGAAAGAACCTGTGAAAAGGTTAGAAGAATCTACTGGGAGAGAATAATGGTTAGCATGAGGGAATTCAGGAGTGTGGAGATATTTAGGGAAAAGAGAAGAGGTGGAGAGAATCAGGCAAAAGGTGGAGATATTCTGGGAGTGAATCATGGAGAAATCAATGGGATTTGATGCTTGATGTAAACTCTATAAATTGAGGCATAGCCCTAATGAGAATTTGCTGGTTTTTGAGTATCCGGGCCTACATTAATCTATATGCTAATTATTCACTAATTACATCTTAATCACTTACTAATCACTTTGTTAATTATGTTGATTCTAGTGTTTGATCCACCATAGCTCATCATTTTGCTCAAATTTCAATACATACTTTTTAAGAAGGCTAACATGAAATACATTATGTACTTTGAGATGAGGAGGCTCGTAGGCTAAGTCACCTACTTTCTTTGTAATCAGATATGGCCCACAATATCTGGGGGATAACTTCTTGTACTTCCCAAGAGATAGAGAACTTCTTTGGGGGGTACTCAAATGAAGACCATATCTGCTTCTTCGAATTCTCTGTCTGTCCTCTTCTTATCTGCATACTGCTTCTGTCTATCCTGGGCAGCTTTTATATCTTTGCAAATTGACTACATCTGCTGCTCCATGTCATCAAGCATCTGCTTGGACATCTCGACTCTAATCAATGGGTCAGACCAAGTTAATAGAGTTAAGTAATCTTGTCCATATAGAGCTTTGAAAGGGCTCATCCCAATACTTCGGTGATGATCAGAAGCATTGTGTCTTTGGATGCATTGCATATGTGCATGTGCCAGATGAGCTGAGAACTAAGCTGGATCCAAAAGCAAAAAAATGTGTGTTTATTGGATACTCCCTTGAGCAAAAGGGATACAGGTGTTATAACCCTGCTTACACGTGAGTTGAGGGTAAGCAGGGATGTTGTCTTTGATGAGATGAGCAATTGGTATGCTGCTGAAAAAGAAGCTGTTGGGGCTGATGTGAGTGGAAGTGTGGTTGCACAGAATGCAGGTCAGCAATCACAGTCTTTGAGTGGACCAGGAGAGTCCTCATCTAGTGGGTCTGTTGATAGACCATGGAGTGGCAGGCTGTGTCATAATACCAATCCTACAAATGTGATTAGTACATCACGTAAAGGAAAAGAGAAAGTGGTTGAGCCCATTGGTATGCCTGACATTTCTGCAGGGCATTCTCATGTTGATGGAGAGTCTAGTGGCTCAGATATGAGCCTTGATGAGGAGCTTGGGATCCCAGTTATGAGAACACCTAGTGTAAAGAAGGCTATGGAAGCTATGAATGAAAAGTTGTGAAGATTTGGGAGAGTGAAGAACCCTGTGCAGAGGTTTACTTATGATGGTTATGTGGCACATCACTATGCATATATGGCAAAGGTTGTGCAGGTTGTAGAGCCCACATGCATTGATGAGGGTGTTGGAAATGTGTATTGGGAGAAAGCTATGGATGAGGAGATGGATATGGAAATGAAACTTGGGATTTAGTGCAATTGCCTGAAGGCAAGAAAGCCATTGGATGCAAGTGGGTGTACAAAGTTAAACATAACAGTGATGGAAGCATAAATAGGTACAAGGCTAGATTGGTAGCCAAAGGGTATGCGCAAACATATGGCATTGATTATGAGGAAACTTTTAGCCCAATTGCCAAGATGGCAACGGTGAGAGTTGTGATAGCAGTGGCTGCGTCAAAGCAATGGTCTTTATATCAGATGGATGTAAAGAATGCATTCTTGCATGGGGATTTGCAAGAAGAGGTGTATATGCTGTAGCCACCTGGTTATGAGGATGTGGGTCACCCCGAGCATGTTTGCAGGTTGAAGAAAGTCTTATATGGCTTAAAGCAAGCACCAAGAGCATGGTCTGACAAGATTTCTGAATATCTTGTCACTATTGGCTTTCATGTAGCCAATGCAGATTTCTCGCTGTATGTGAGACATGGTGATAGAGGGGTTGTGCTTGTTGTCATCTATGTAGATGACTTGATCATTACGGGAGACCATGATGCAGAGATCTTTGATGTAAAGATCTTGCTTAGACAGAAGTTCGAGATGAAGGATCTGGGGGAGCTCAGATATTTCTTGGGCATTGAGGTGATTAGGTCACCAACACATGGTATTGGATTATTGCAGAGACAGTATGGCTTGGACATGTTGTCCAAGTATGGTATAATAGGATGTAAGCCTATTTCCATGCCATTGGATCAGAATGGCAAGTTGAGTGCAGATTCAGGAGAGATCTTGGAGGATCCTACTATGTACAGGCGCATAGTAGGAAGTTTGATCTACATGACGAACCAGACCAGATTTGAGCTATGCTGTTGGGTTGGTGAGTCAGTTTATGCAGGTTCCACGAAAACCGCATTTGGATGCAGTGAGACACATACTGAGGTATGTGAGGTCTACTTTGCATTGTGGACTATTCCATGAGACTGGGACAGAGATATGTGTACATGGGTACACAGATGCTGATTGGGCTGGTAGTATCTCAGATAGGAGATCTACTAGTGGATTCATGTTTTCTTTGGGGAGTGCTGCTGTGACTTGGAGTAGCAAGAAGTAGCCTACGGTTGCTCTATCCAGTACTACAGAGGCCGAGTACAGAGGAGATGCTATGGCAGCATGTGAGGTAGCTTGGTTGAGAAAGCTACTTGCAGATTTGGATCTATCAGTGGATAAACAAGTTGTCATTTTCTGTGACAACATTAGTAGTATACAATTGGCCAGGAACTCAGTCTTTCATGCTCGTACGAAGCACATAGAGGTCCACTACCATTTCGTCAGAGAGAAGGTCTTGGCAAGAGACCTTGACCTTGTTTATGTCAGCACAGAGGATCAGGTAGCTGACATCTTCACCAAAGCATTGGGTACAGAGAAGCTCCGCAGATTCAGGGCTTTGCTTGGTGTACATGAGATGGAGTTGAGCTCGAGGGGGAGTGTTGAGATATCGAGCTCGTCTAGTGAGGCGGTGGACACTGATGACCCGCCTGGGGGATAGGCCCCACACTTACACCACTAGCATGGTTGGTGAGATCATGGGTGATATGCGGCCAGTGGGATGACAAGCTATGTGACAGCCATTCTAGAGACTGGCATAGTTATAGCGCTAGCTCATTTAGTCGGGTTCACACTATAGAGAACCAGTGTATGTATTGGTTGAGTACCTTTCATATTATGTGTACTCTTATTGTGTATATGGTGTGTTGAGTGTTGCGTGAAGAAGAAGAAGATTTTCAGCCTCTCACCTTGTGTGTTCTCTATTAGGGTTTTGTGAGTGTGTGTGTATGCTTGCAAGAGCTCAAGCTCTCTTCCCCCTTGCATCTTTTCAATATGGTCAACGATCTGCTCCCTTGTTTCAAGGCCAAGGATTTCTCGGATGGAAGGCCAAGATGATGTTGATACTTGAAGGTGGCGATATTTCTGATATTGTTTTGAGAAATCTTGTCTGTCTGTCTCAACCTATTGATGCACAATAGGATGACGCTTTTATTACTGTTGGTCCTATTTTTGAGCAATGGCAAATTGATTACTCAAATTTGATCCATCGTGATAAAGCTGCTCGTTGGTATATCTTATCTGCTCTTCATGATTCTCTTATGTTGGATGTATTCAATTTTCGTACTTCTAATGATATATGGCAATATCTTCTTACTATTTTTGAGAAGAAATCTATTACAGAAATTCTTTATCTTTGTAATCTCTTGAATAATTTAAAATCGATACTCCTACGACTTCGTAATCTCTTGAATAATTTAAAATAAAAAATCGATACTCCTACGACTTCACATATTGAATCCTTCAAAGACATCGTCAATCAACTTGCAGCTCTGGTGCTCCTATTGCACGAAATCAGTTGGTTACGCATCTTCTTCATACGGTCAAGGATCCTTCATATGATAATATTGTCACTATTCTGTCTAACAAGGATGGCATTGATTTTGACACTGCTTGTATTTCGCTCGCCTGTTGAATATTCTTTACAACATGAACGTCATACACAGAGAATTCTGACACTATTTTGAATACACAAGAAGTTGCAGATTCCAAAACAGCTTGTATTACTCGTAAGTTCTCCTTTTCATGTTTACTCATGGTGGTCGCTTTTATCAAAGGTGGCAGTTCTTCTTGACTTTCTGATCCCAATAAACATTGTTTAGAATGGTCATACTGTCTGTGATTGTTAAGCACGTCAATATGACGAGTAACATGGCATTACCACCAAGCAACCTCGTTTGAATTCCTCCAAAAATCATACTCCTTGTGACTATTGTGCTCCTACAAATCATCCATCTCATCGTTGTTTTAAAAGGCGATATGATCAAGATCACAATCATGCATATGCTCCTCATTATACAAGTAGTGATGAACATAATCATAAGGAGGTAAACTGTGTTCATGGCTCTCTTTTTATTGTTGATTCTGGTGCTACTAGTAATATGGCTCTCTTTTTATTGTTGATTCTGGTGCTACTAGTAATATGACTTACCAATCTCAATGGCTTCATAATTATCATGCTCTTCCAATTATCATACACCAATTAAGAAATTGGTACACCTTGCTGATGACACTACTTGTCAAGTTATGGGTGTTGGTGATCTATATCTTGGCACCCTTTCCTATAACAAAATATTGCGAGAGGAGTTTTGCATGTTCTAGATCTTCATAGAAATCTTATTTTTGTTGCCCGGCTTGTTGATCTTGGTCTTTTTGATGGTTTTGATCATACAAAGTGTCAAATTGAGAAGGATGGGCATACTATCGTAGTAGCTCCTCCACGTGGTAATATGTTTGAGCTCTATTTGAATGATAATGTTGCAAATGTTGTTACTGCTCCAACAAGAGACATTGATTTTAAGTTATGGCATCATCGATTTGTCCATTCAAATTTTTCAAAACTTCTTGATATTCATCGTCGCTCGTGATCTTGTCAGAGGTATGGATCTTAAAGCTCGTCCTCATATGGGCATCTGTGTGAGTATTGTGCTCTTGACAAGCATCATAGAATACCTTTTCATATCTCTACCTCTACACATTCACATGCCCTTTTAGATCTCATCCATACGGAGATTTGTGGACCTTTTCCTCCCTCCAAATCTCACTATCATTATTTCATTACCTTCATTGATGATTTCTCTCATTTCACATATGTTTTTCTCTTGAGGCATAAGTCTAATGCCTTATCCATATTCAAGAAATATCAAAAAGTAGTTGAACTTCATACTGCTCGCTCTATCAAGGCGTAGTGACAACGGTGGAGAATATATTTCAAATCTCTTCAATGACTATTATATTGAACAAGGAATTCATCATGAGTTCATCGTTCCATATTCTCCTCAACAAAATGGCATTGCAAAAGAGTGTAAGAATTAAACCATTCTTAATGCTATAAGATGTATGCTTATTCATTCTTGGATTATGATGAAAAACAGGTAGAGGAGGGAGAGGAGACACACACATAGGAGCAAACCCTAATGTATTAAGCAAACCCTAACCAGAGGGAAGCCATCTCCCTTCTCACACAATTCATAAAGCCATAATATGATGAAAAACAGGTAGAGGGAGAGGAGACACACACAGAGGAGTAAACCCTAATGTATATTGCAAACCCTAACCATAGAGGGAAGCCATATCCCTTCTCACACAATGCATAAAGCCATAATCCATAATACACAAGACACACTATGTATTGTGTCCACACACTACTAACCCTAGCTAATGTCCACACACTATGACCAGCTGGACACGATCATTTATGTCTCACACATGCTGCTACCTAACATGCCAGCACATAGCACACTTGGCACACACTGACATCGAGCTTGAATCTCAACAGCCCCTCTCAAGCTCATGATGTACTTCCATAGATGAAGATGTAGATGAGATTGGGCTATCAAAGCTCTCAACACTCCCCCTCAAGCTCATCCCATGTACTCCCAACATAGTACGGAAGTACTCAAAACTTCTCCCTACTAAGTGGCTTTGTAAAAATGTTGGCCAACTGCTCTTCAGTCTTCACATACTGTAGATCCAATGTACCATCCAGCACTTTCTCTCTGACAAAGTGATAGTGGACCCTTATGTGTTTGGTCCGGGCATGAAAAGCTGGATTCTTGGCCAACTTTATGCTGCTCATGTTGTCACAATGAATGACAACTTTGCCATCAATAGGCTCACCCAAATCAGCCAAGAGACTTTTTAACCATACTCCTTCACATGTAGCAATGGCTGCACCCTTGTATTCAGCCTCTGTACTAGATAAAGCAATAGTGGGTTGCTTCTTGCTACTCCAACTCACCACGGCACTTCCAAGTGTAAAGGCATAACCACTAGTAGACCTCCTGTCATATGAGCTACCTGCCCAATCTGCATCTATGTAGCCATGTATATCCAAGCCTTTACCATGCTCATAAAGAAAACCATAATGTGCAGTGGTCTTTACATATCACATAATGCATCTCACTGCATCCAAATGAGGTTTTCTGGGGCTCTGCATAAATTGGCTTACTAGCCCCACAGCATAACTGAGATAAGGCTTCCAACCATCTTTCTATACATAGATGGATCATACAACTGTTCACCAAAATCAGTCCGACAACTTCACATTCTGCTCCAAAGGTATACTCATTGGCTTACACCCTGTCATTCCATATTTTGCCAACATATCCAATGCATATTGGCGTTGCACTAACCATGTACTTGCATGGTCTTTGATCACTTCAATTCCAAATTCTCAATTCACCCAAGTCTTTCATGTTAAATTGCCCACTCAATGCCTTCTTGACATGCAAAACATCTGTAGCATGATCTCCTGTGACAATCAAGTCATCCACATAGATGACAAGTAAGACAATCCCATGATCTGTTTTCTTCACATAGAGTGAAGAATCTGCTATAGAAACCTGAAACCAAGGGAGATAACATATCTACTCATCTTATCACTCCAATCATGAGGTGCTTGCTTCAAACCATATAATGCTTTCTTTAATTTGCATACATGAGTGGGATATCTTGGGTGTACATATCCTTCTAGCTGTGCCATATACACTTCCTCTTGTAGATCACCATTCAGAAATGCATTTTTCACATCCATTTGATGCATTTCCCAACCATTTGCTGCAGCCATAGCAATGACTGCTCTCACTGTTCCCATCTTTGTAACTGGACTAAATGTTTCATCATAGTCCAAGCCTTGGGTTTGTGCATAACCCTTAGCTACCAATCTCGCTTTATGTCGCTCAATGGAACCATCTGACTTGCATTTCACTTTGTAAACCCATTTGCAACCAGTAACATTTTTATCTTGTGGTAATGCAACCAAATCCCATGTTTCATTATGAACCAATGCATCCATCAACATCCATTGCCTTCTCCCATACATGCTTTCCAATAGCTTCTGTATAGCATGTAGGTTCCACATGCTTTACCAATGAGGTCATGTATGTGTAATGCATAGCAAAATCACGATATGTCAACCTGTCAATAACTAGATATCTGACTCTTTGGGATCTCCGCAATGCATGCAGATCACTTTGAACACCTATCACCCTAGTATGTGGAGGCACATATCTATCCTGCCTTGCACCAGGTGTGCATAAAACGGGTATGCCAAGTTTCTCATCCAAACTCTCTGAACTTGACGACTCATAACCTGTAATTCATATTCCTTCAACCTTCTTTTTCCCTTTATCCACATCACTACTCCTAGTGCTCACACTCTCATGTCTCAAGCGTCCTGACCATGGACGTATAGTGCTACTCTCAGACTCTGCTGGCCCAGACATAGAAATAGAACTTCCTTGTGGCAAGTTCACATGCACATCAGCATCAAGAGAATCAATGACACCCTCATCCTTTGCTTTGTACCAACTAGCAAGTTCATCAAACACTACATCTTGTGAGATAACCACTTGCCTAGTTTGTGGATTGTAACATTTATATGCCTTGCGATCCTGTGCATAACCAACGAACACACACTTTTCTTCCTTAGGATCCACATTCCTCCTCCTCTCGTCAGGAACATGTACATAAGCTATGCATCCAAACACTTTGAGGTGTCCAATGTCTGGCCTAAAACTTGTAAGCCGCATCTGTACTGGCATGTATGGCTGCTCTGGGTGTCTTATTCAGTATATACACTACGGTGGCACACATGCTTCTACCCAATAATAGTCTAGCATGCTCTTTTCATTGAGCATCGCCGTGGCCACCTCACAAATGACTCTATTCTTCCTCTCAGCATCACCATTTTGCTGAGGTGTATACCTGCAAGTTAACTGTCTTCTTATGCCATGCTTTCTCAAGAAATGCGCAAAAGCATGTGAGGTGTATTCACCACCTCCATGTGTCGTCAAACATTTAATCCAAGAGACATATTGCTTCTCTGCAAAAGCTTTGAAGTCCATAAACTTTCCCAACACTTCACTTTTCTCTCTGAGAAAGTAAATCCAAGTCATTATGCTAAAATCAATGAATGTCACATAATATCCACATTTTGCATAATAAATGTTTGTTAGCCTTGCCAACATCCTCTTCCATGAGGGTTCCAACTTCTCACCCACAATTTGTACTAGGTTATCTGACATATTTGCTCAATGCAAATGCACCTTCTTTCGCACACATCTAATTCTATAAAAGATCGTTCCTCAACTCAACCACACTTAATAAGTGTTCCAGATACTCCAAAGTACTCGATGAACTTCACTATTGATGTAGAAAATCAAACTGATTGAACTGTCATATGTAGTCCACAATAGTACCCTATTTTGGTACGCTTTCCAAGGCTTCAAATTGCAATGTAGTGGTTCAATCAAGTGTGGATAACTTGAATTGACACCTAAACAAGCTCGATGTTGCATATCAATACCAACCAAGGTGCATACATACCAAAAATATCAAATCCCCTTCTCTGTGTTGAGAAAAACCAGTAAAACCAATAGTAAAAGTGCTCTAATTCCTTTGATTCTCGTCCAAATTGAGAGACCAGGCATTCATTAGCTTAGCAATGATGTCTAATAACTCCATGTAAAAAGAATTAGAGCAATTGTTTAAGTTGAGAGAGTAATTAGTCGATTAATGACCCTCTATTTCACTAATCACTATAGACAGCTTGTTTAATCAGCTCAGCTCCACAATGCATAATTGTTCCAACCAATCACATAGCAACCTTCTCAAGTGTGTGTACCACAAAATTGCTAAGGAGATTTTGGGATTGATCAATCACAAGACTTGAATTTTACCTCCACCTAGCATAGTATTGAAAATTCTGCACTGTTTCTTCCCTACAGTCTGCACCGCCTGCTCCTGAGGAGAATTGGGTGGTTTGTTGTGGTAATTGAAGGTAGATGTGAGTCCCCAACACTTCTAGGTATGTACCCAATCCAACAATGTAGTGATTTTTATAAAAAACCAGCTCCAATTTCATCCACAATGAACATCTCTTCTCTGTTTTTGTGAGGACTTCAAAACAGTGAATTTTCACTCACTTAAATGCATCAACTTTGCTCCAAATTCAATGTAGGGCTTGCACATGAATTGCCAATACATTCCCATTTGCCAGATACATGATCCTTTGTCAGATTTGCAACCATTTGCCTCATACATTCACCACACTCAAGCTTCAATGGAGAGCTTGCAAAACAAAAAATTTTCTTTGCTTTGGGCAACTCAAATCTGGTGTTGTTTGTGTTTTTGCACCTGCAATCCACTCAAGGATGTTTAGTAGTCTTTACCCGGTAGGCCAAGCTCTCAGATTCAATGAAAATTGGTGTGCTCCAAGCTTCACAGCTCCAATGTCACTTCACAACTTCTCTTCACAGCTTCTTCTCCCTCTTATCTCACTCACTCATAAACCCTAATAGAGAGCACCAGGCTCTGATACCATGATGAAAAACAGGTAGAGGGAGAGGAGACACACAAATAGGAGCAAATCTTAATGTATTAAGCAAACCCTAACCATAGAGGGAAGCCATCTCCCTTCTCACACAATGCATAAAGCCATAATCCATAATCTACAACACACTACATGTGTTGTTGTGTCCACACACTGCTAACCCTAGCTAATGTCCACACTCTATGACCAGCTAGACGCAGTCATTTATGTCTCACACATGTTACTACCTAACATGCCAGCACATGGTGCAACTGGCACAAGCTGACATTGAGCTTGAATCTTAACAGATTATCTAGGAGCTTTTAGGCTGTTCATGGTGCAACTGGCACAAGCTGACATTGAGCTTGAATCTCAACAGATTATCCAATCAACCAAGAGCTTTTAAGCTGAAGTAGTTCATACACTAGTCTTTGTTCAAAATCATCTTCCCACAACTACACCTGCTGGTAAGATTCCCATTACAATTTGGACAAGGAAAACTCCTATATCACATTTTTTCCACTTTTGGATGCATTGGTTATTCACGTGCCAAAAGAAACGCAACAAAAGTTGGATCCTCCTAGTTTAAAAGTTATATTTATTAGATATTTTGATAATTGTAAAGGATACAAATTTTATGATCCTACTTCTCAGAAAGTCATCATCAGTTATGATGCTCTATTCGATGACCATTCTATGAGAGGTACATGGTATAGTAAGGATTTTGATGATACACAATCCTTACTCACTGCTTTTTCTTTTCTCTTTGATAATCATTGTATCTCTCAAGATGTTGTTTATCCTTCTTCTGCAAGGAAGGATTCTGAAGACCCTACAAAGGATTCTAGTGATAATCTTGATATATACATTGATCATCCCATTGATATTGAACATGGTTCAAATTATGTCTATGATGATAGTTTTGATAATGCTATGAATGTTCAGGAAGATCCGATAACTTATACATAGAAGATATCTCTTCTCCATAAAAGGATCACTGGCAGGAGGCTATGCAAGAAGCTGAATATGATTCTTTGATTTCCAAAGGTACATGGGTTCTTACTAATTTTCCTCCTCATCGTGTTCCTATTAAGTGCAAATGGGTATATAAAACAAAGACAAAGGCTGATGGATCTTTTGATAAGTTCAAAGCTTGTTTGGTTGCAAAAGGATACTCACAAGGTTGCAGGTGTTGATTATCATGATATATTTTCCCCTTTTGTTCGCATGACTAGCATACATGTCCTTTTGGCATTTGCTGCTCATTTTGATTTGGAGATTCATCAAATGGATGTGAAAACTATTTTTCTTAATGGTGATCTCAAAGAAGATATTTATATGGAACAACCATAAGGATTTTCAATTCCTATCAAAGGAACATCTTGTGTGTCATCTTCATCGCGCTCTTTATGGTTTAAAGTAGGCATCATATTCTTAGTATATCAAAATTGATCTCTTCCTCACATCGAAAGGGTTTATCTCTTGTTTCTCTAATCCTAATATATATGTCAAGCGCGAAGGTATTCATTTTGTTATTCTTGCTCTATATGTCGATGATAGCGTACTTGTTTGCAATAATCTTGCCTTTATGCAACTCACAAAGAACATTTTGTCATCGGCTTTTGAGATGGGGGAACTTGGTGAGATTCACTCTTGTCTTGGTATTCAAGTTCAGTGCTATTTCCAGAAAGGTATCTTGTTTCTTCGGCAATCAAAATTCATTGATTATATTAATTATTGAAAAGTTTGGTATGGTCAATGCTCATTCTACAAATACTCCATGTCTTGCAAGCTCCACCAAGTATACAGCTACAACTCATGACAAACCATTAGCCCCACATCAACCTTATGCTAATCTCATTGGCTGTTTACAATTTGTTGGCTTAAACACTAGACTAGATTTTCTCTTTGTGGCTAATTTCTTGGGGCAACATCTTGCTTCTCCTTCTGTTGGGCATTGGACTACAACCAAATGTGTTCTTAAATATTTGAAAGACAATAAATACTTTGGACTCATCAATCGTAGCAACAAGAATCCTCTCCGTCAGATTCTTTATGTCTTCTTGGTTATTCAAATGCTGATTGGGCAAGTTCTCACTCGTCTATGCAATCTACAGGTGGAAATTGTTTCTTTGTTAATGGTTGCTTAATTTCTTGGGCTAGCAATAAACAACGTTGTGTTGCAGTCTCTACATGGAATCTGAGTATGTAGATTGATATTTAGCAGCTCGTGAATTGGTATGGCTTTGTCAATTACTTTCTGACCTTGGACATTCATTATCATCAAGTACTCCACTTAGATGTGACAATCAAAGTGCCATTAGTCTTGCCAACAAGGATTATGTTCTACATAGCAAATCCAAGCATATTGCTATTCATTATCATTATGTTCGACATGAAGTGAAGAAAGGATCAATAATGATTGAGCATTGCCCCACATATCAGATGATTACAGATATATTCACCAAAGGACTGAGTGAAGCTTGATTCACATCATTACGTGGAGAACTTGGAGTTGTTGCAGCTTCAAGATTTGGAGATTAATACTTTTCACACTCACACATGAATAATTAAACTTGTATAAAATGTATTTTTACATCCTTGTAGATACACTTTCACATTACGCACATTGATCTTTTGTATATAATATCTATGTGTAGGGGCTCGGGTTCTTCCCTCTTGTACTCCCCAAGGGTTTTTTCACTCGCAGTTAGAAACCATTGTTTGAGTGGTGCTGTTGGAGCTATATATATCACACCCTAACTTTGTAAGGTTCCTCCCTTCCAAAAATAGGGGAAACACTTAAGATAGTCTACTAAGCCTTATCTTGGAGAAAATTTCCTACTCATCGACACCTTGACCATGCACAGATTCAAGGATACGATTCATAGGTAAGACCTAGTTCTATCCCGCAGGGGGAGCGTGGTCTTCTAAAAATCAAATCACCCGTAGGGTAATTGATCATAAATTGGGCAACTACAAGACTTGATTTCTAGAAGCAATGCTTTTTTTCTCATCCATGCAAGGCACAGCCGCCCCACTGGCCTAGTCTTCTAGAATAGAGTTGCCCAAGAACCTGTTTTAGCGTAGGACTTTCACTTAATCTATTGGAAAGCTACCCGACTAATCGGGTCCACCCGTCCATAGGATGGTGCCATCGGGGCATTCCATCCTCCCACTTTCCACCCTACTCATGTGTCAATTTGTTTTCTAATTAATCCTACCACATTGTTTGACATAAATAAACATGTTCCTTAATGAAAGCCCTTTTCACAAGGTTTGTTAAGACAGCCTTTTAATACAATAATGCCAAAGACAAGATTTATAAAAACAAAGTTTAAACATGGATCAATTTCATACAAGCCAAACCGGCTCTCTTATTCTTTTCCTTTATACCGCCGATGATCTAGAATTCGGCCTTCCAGTCTCTACATGCTGGGCAAAACCCTACGAGACCATACACCTCATCGTCGGCCATTGGCGAGGACTCAAGCCGGCCCTCTCAGGCTTCATCGCTCGATCCTCCCGCCCCTCAGAGGGATGTTTGCGCACTAGGGTGGGCTAATTCACCACACTAGCCTGGGCCCTCAGAGAACTAGGCAGCATCACAATCACTCGCCTCAATCGACAAACCTAATTCTCCCAATGGTATGAGGGATACCATGGGCCAACTCCGGGCCTTACTAACGTCTCCGCAGTCCGGCTATACAAGCACAAGAACGGGGCAGCGTCAAGGCAGGGAGAGTTGTACCTGTACCTTAATTTAACCAAGATAACAATCCATTTACCCACTAAATCATAGGACTAGAATCCATGTTACCTTCTTAAGAAAACAATCCTTTTCACAAAGATTTTTACATTTCAACTTGAGATTGCGATAAGATATTCTTTATTAAGGCATATGCTGTTGTTTAAAAGAATATGAACTTTAAATAGTAAATCAATCAAATAGATCACTATTAACAATCAATAGAGAAGCCGGGGCCATACCTCAACCCCTAAGAATGATATATAATTGAAAAACAAAATAAGTATATACCTCATAGAAATTTGTTGTTTATCGTTGCCTTTGCTCGTGTTGTGAGAAGAGCTTTAGAACTTGACATATGAGAATGGAGTCTTCTAATACCTTGTCTTACGATTTAAATCATTGAATTATCCCTAAGCTTTATCTCCTCTTACTCGTACTGTGACTCTTCTCTCTTTCTAAGGTGTATGACAAAATAGCCTTCTCTTACAGGACTACAGTATACTATTCTTTCTCTAAAAGAAAAGCTATGGAGTTTTGGTCTCTTTCTCCGAAAGACCATAGCAATCTAAGCTCCTTTTCTAAGATATTAGATAAGAATGAAGGGATATATACATCTCAAACTCTAGGATTACCTTGAGGCTACTTGCTGTCTTCTCACAGTTTTTTTTGTGTAGACACCCTGACAGAAATAGCAAATTGTTTCGGCCATAACTCTCTGATAAAAACTCAGAAGATGGTCATATAACCAGTCAAAAGAACGGGAAAGCATCTAGTCTATAAGCTAACGTGAGCAGAATAGGCAAAAACGTCTGTATATAGCCACAAACGTGCCATCTTTAGAAACGCATTGTTTTTTCACATTTTTAGTATGCATGGACTCTAAATGTGTAAAACTACTCTAAATATGACCTCTTATCACCTAAATTCGAAATTCTATTTTTGGAGATACTTATCTCTTAATAGAACTATTCTTATGTTCTTATTTCTTTTAGGATTTTTGGAGCTAATATTTTTATTCTAACACTTTCCTAATGTTTCTAGCCTTGTTGTCTCACTCTTCTCTAATTACACTCTCTTTCCTTATTGAAATCTATATTAAAAGAGACACATACATACGTGGCTTGGGAGGGACCTTACAATCTCCCCCACTTAAAAGATTCGAGATGTCCTCATCTCGCGAGCTAGGGTAGTATCTAAGTAAATCCTCTTGTCTCTTTCAAAGTGGTGTCCCCACTAGGTAAAAATCTTCTTTTATCTAAACATTGTTCTTAAAGAGTCCTTTATTTCATGTGTTTGGCTCGTTTTGTTGTGCCTCCAAAAGGTCTTTATTCTAAAGTTAATTGGCCTTATTATCTTAAGTTCATGCATCCATATACCTCTCATATGCTATGAACCTTCGAATTCCTTATTCTATACACCCGTGTAATATGGTACTTAACAAATTATCATGGAGAAACATAAGGTAATCAATCCTTTACGTAATTTAACCTATGATAGCAATTTCATAATCTTAGTATCGCCTTGTAGAATACCTCTATTCATCATGCATATTACTTCACATGAATCTTGCACCAATTCTCTTCAATTTTCTCATAGAAATACTTGTTGAATTTGGTTACCTTTAACCCTGCTATCCCTATTTCTTGACCTAATTTTTGCTCTAGCTCATGATTCCTTGTAGCCACGGGTGGGCTTGATGTTTCTCTTGAATTAGGAGACCTCTTCTTGATTAACATGGAAGGACTCATGTCCTTCTCGACACTTTCTATATAAAAACTTTATCATAGTCTCTGGCTATAATTATGGCTTTTGAAATAGAGGGTGGTTTTACATTCTTGATGAGGTTATTTAAAGGTAGTTTAAGGCTTCCAAATGAATCAATGGAGAAGAGTTACCTCATCCATCTCTGGAGTAAATCAGAGAAGTTCAACAAAAGTTTGGTGGTATTCTTTTTGGGTCTTCCTTTCTTGGGTTAGCTCCAAAAACGCATTCATTTTATCCTCTTGAAATCTTGGAGGACAAAACCTTTCACGAAGGTGTAATTTCATGGCATCTCATAAGTGATTCTAGCTCCAGTGGTTAGATTGACAGCAATGCTACCAACTAATTTGGCATTTCTTACGATTTTTATATGCGAGCAAGGGTGAGCTTGCTTCTTTCATTGTATCCATTAAAAGTTCAAAACTATCATCAAATACTTATCATAGCACCACATTTGAAGGCAGTGAGGATTAATAGCACCACATTTGAAGGCAGTGAGGATTAATAGCACCACATTTGAAGGCAGTCAGGATGAATACATCTGAGATCTTCATTTTTTTCAGAATTACACATCTGGTGCCTTGGGATTGACACATCCAAAGATTATTAGGATTGACATATTTGAGATGATTAGTTTTCTGAAAATTACACACCTAGTATCTTGGGATTAACACATCTAAGAGCATGATCCTCTGGGAATTACACATCCGAAGCTAGACCCATGTTTGTCTAAGATGGGTTCTAGATCTTGGATGATCCTCCTAGTGTAAAGCATCCAATGGATGGCATTCACATGTCAACTATTCAAATCTTAATGGAGTTATAATCTTAATAATTTATAATATACAAATTAATGAGATATCCTGAAAATTTCTCTAAACAAAGTTTCGGTCTATCCTTCTAGTCATTTAGTCTCTCACTAGTTTCTTAATTTGATCACCCTATGTTTTCCTCACAAAAGGTTTTCTCCCCAATCTTATTTCTCAAATTTATTGTACAAATATCTTGCGTGTGCACCCCCAAGATACAAGAACAATTTCATAAGATGATTGTCTCAACATATGTGAGGATATTCAAACCACTTCTATTGATCCGTCTCCTCATATGATAAACAATCACTTGTTTTAATCCCTTTGATAGTTAACCTTTGAAAAACAAATCCTAGGAACTAAGATCGGCTCTGATACCACTTGTAAGGTTCCCCCCTTCCAAAAATAGGGGAAACACTTAAGATAGTCCACTAAGCCTTATCTTGGAGAAAATTTCCTACTCATCGACACCTTGACCATGCAGAGATTCAAGGATACGATTCATAGGTAAGACCTAGTTCTATCCCGCAGGGGGAGCATGGTCTTATAAAAATCAAATCACCCATAGGGTAATTGATCATAAATTGGGCAACTACAAGACTTGATTTCTAGAGGCAACGCTTTTTTCCTCATCCATGCAAGGCACAGCCTTTGTGCTGGCCTAGTCTTCTAGAATAGAGTTGCCCAAGAACCTGTTTTAGCGTAGGACTTTCACTTAATCTGTTGGAAAGCTACCGACTAATTGGTGTTGAGATATCGAGCTCGTCTAGTGAGGCGGTGGCCACCACTGATGACCCGCCTGGGGGATAGGCCCCACACTTACACCACTGGCATGGTTGGTGAGATCTTGGGTGATATGCGGCCAGTGGGATGACAGGCTGTGTGACAGCCATTCTAAAGACTGGCATAGTTATAGCGCCAGCTCATTTAGTCGGGTTCACACTATAGAGAACCCGTGTATGTATTGGTTGAGTACCTTTCATATTGTGTGTTCTCTATTAGGGTTTTGTGAGTGTGTGTGTGTGCTTGCAAGAGCTCAAGCTCTCTTCCCCCCTGCATCTTTTCATGTTATTAGAGCCTGGTTCGTGCTAAGGGCTGAGCTGCAAGCAAGAGAACCACAGGAAGCGGTACGAGGGTAAGAGCTTCAACTACTCTTCCCTATTGTGTTGGTGACTACACCCTTGTCGGGAGCTCTACGGGAGGCACCGACAAACGATCTCTGATTGAGGAGCTTTCTTCGCTAGAGTAAAGCTATGCATCGAAATACTTTGAGGTGTCCAATGTCTGGCCGAAAACCTGTAAGTCGCATCTCTGGCGTACTTCTGTGTATGGCTGCTGTAGGTGTCTTATTCAGTATATACATTGCAGTAGCACATGCTTCTACCCAATAATAATCTGGCATGCTCTTTTCATTGAGCATCGCCCTAGCCACTTCACATATGACTCTATTCTTTCTCTCAGCCACACCATTTTGCTGAGGTGTATACCTGCAAGTCAATTGTCTTCTTTTTCCATGCTTTCTCAAGAAATGCTCAAAAGCATTTGAGGTGTATTCACCAGCTCCATCTGTCCTCAAACACTTAATCCAAGAACCATATTGCTTTTCTGCAAAAGCTTTGAAATCCATAAACTTTCCCAACACTTCACTTTTCTCTCTGAGAAAGTATATCCATGTCATTCTGCTGAAATCATCAATGAATATCACATAATATAAACTGCCTTTGATAGATGGGTTTTGTGCAAGACCCCATACATCGCTATGTACTATCTCAAGTGGCTTGCTACTCATATTTCCTTCTCTAAGAAACCACAACCTTGGCTGCTTTCCAAACTGACAGGCTTCACAAACATGCATATGCCCATCATACTTGAATCTAGGTAGCCCACTAACAATGCCTCTTGCCTGCATGTTCTTTAACCTTTGTATATTGACATGTCCAATACTCTTATGCCACATATCAATGTCCTGTACCACATTTCTGCTTTTAGAGAACATGGTTGATTTTAACTCAGGAATCCCACCATCCAGCTTAAACAACCTGCCTTCTTTCTTGCCTTTAGCAACAATGACTCTAGATCCATGTTTGAAATCCTCAATGAAGCAACCATGCTCGTTGAAACGAACCTGTAATCCCTGTTCCACCATTTGACCAACTGAGGCCAAGCTTTTTGTGATAGAAGGCACATACAATACATCTGACATAGACTTTGTTTGACCATTGTGCATAACCAATGGTACACTTCCAACATGTGTAATGGCATGCTCAGCATCATCTCTTGTTTCCACATAGCCTTTCACATCCATAGGCTTCATATTCTCAAACCATTCACCACCATGACAAGTCATATGATTTGATGCTCCAGAGTCCATATACCAAGTGTCATCATTCTCAGCATTTGTCATCATAGATCCCACAACATGTTTCATGGCAAACAAGTGATTTGCGCTACCATCATTACTGCTTGATGCATAATTTCCACCATGTTGTGCATAATTTCCACCATAATGTCCACCACATTGTGCTCTACCCCCTCTCAAATCATTTTGTTTTGCAGAAACAATCACGTGCCATATGACCAAATTTCCCACAGTAATGGCATTCCACATCTTGCATAGATGTTTGTTGGCCTTGCCAACGTCCTCTACCACGAAGATTACCTCTGCCTCTCTGAGGTGTATATCCATGACCACCTCTAGCACCATATGAAGGCTGAAAATTCTGTTGTGGTGACCTGTCTTGCCATCCACGACTATTACCATGGCCACGTGATGAAAATCTCCCCCTGCCTCTAAATCCTCTTTGGGAATAGAAAGCCTCATTTCTGCCATTATCATCATGGCTAGTAGATGCATCCTGAAAGGAATCACTGAGTTTGATTTCCTCAACAAGCAACACTGAAACCAACTAATCAAAGTCTGGTAAACCTGTACTCCGAACCGAGATAGATGTATCAAAAGATTTATACTCCTTACCAAGACCACGCAAGGTAATGTCTACCAAATCATCATCAGGCATGGGGGAATTTATTGTTGCCAATGCATCTGCAAACTTCTTTATTTCTTGCACATAATCATGTATGCTCCTTCTAATCCGCTTCACATTATGTATCTGTTGTCGCAAAACTGAGACTTGCGAGCACTCGTATCTGTATCAAACAACTTCACTAATGTATCCCATGCATCCTTGGGATTCTCAGCATCATGTATGTGTATGAGCATAGCATCTGAAATACATATAGACAGATAATGCAACACTTTGAATGCTCTTTCTGACCATTGCTTATGAGCTATAACCTGCTGTGCTGTGTAGGTTGTCGGGGTAGTTCCGGCTCTAGCTCAGCACCTGTAATGAGATTCCAAAAACCTTTTCCCTTCAAGAAACTTTTGATCCTGTACTTCCATGCCTAGAAGTTCTTCCTATCCAGCTTTTCACCAACAATCTGTATTGGATTATCCGACATGTTTGCTCAATGCAAATACACCTTCTACGTAATTCAAATCTATAAATGAGCCTTCCTCAGCTCAACCACACTCCAATGAGTGTTTCTGGTACTCCAAAGTAGCCAACAATCTTCAAATTTGATGTATAAAGTCAACCTGTATGCATCCAAAATGAACTGGCTCACGTAGTCCAAGATACCCTGATTTGATGCGCTTTCCAAGGCTCCAAATTGCAATGTAGTGGTTCAATCAATTATGGGTAACTTGCATTGACACCTAAACAACCTCAATGTTGAGTATCAACACCATCCAACATGCGTACATATCAATTTTGTCAAACCCCCTTCTTTGTTCTGAGAAAAAACCAGAAAAACCAGAATAACTAGTAGTAAGTTTGCTCTAATTTCTTCAATCTTTGTCCAAATTGAGCAACCAGGCATTCATTAGCTTAGCAATGATGTCCACTAACTCCATGTAAAAGGAATTAGTCCAATTGTTTAAGACCAATGAGTAATTGCTCGATTAAATTCACTCTATTTCTCTGCACAACCAGTGGACAGCTTGTTTAATCAGCTCATTTCCAGCTCAATTGATGATAATTGATCAAACCAACCATGTGGCATCCTTCTCACTAGTGTGTACCACAAATTTGCTAAGCCAATTGTGGGATTTATCAGTCACAATACTTGATTTTGAGCCTCCACCTATCAAAAAATATGAAAAAATCTATGTTTCTCTGTATGTACTGCACTGCCTGCTGTAGAAGGATTTGGGAGTGTTTATGATGCTAATTGATGATGGTATTAGGTACCCAACACACTTAGGTAAGTGTGTAACCAATCAATGCTTTGATTTTTACCAAAAACTTGCTCCAAATGCATCAAATTTTGACTTCCTTTTCTCTGTTTTGTGAGAGCTCAAAAACCAAAAATTTTCACTCATTCAAATGCATCCAAATTGCTCCAAAATCAGTTTAGGGCTTGCATATGAGTTGCCAATACATTCCTCCTTGTCAGATACATGTGTCTTTGCCAGATTTACATGTATTTCCACCATACATCACCGCTTCCAAGCCAAAATTTTTCTTTGCTTTGAGTTGCCTAATTTGCTTTGTTTCTGTCTGAATCACCTGCAATCCGCTCAAGGATGTTTAGAATACCTTACCCGATAGGCCAAGCTCTCAGATCTGATAGAAATCAGTGTGCTCCAAGCTTCACAGCATCAATGGCAAGCTTCACAGCATCAATGGCAAGCTTCACAGCTTCTTCTCCCTCTTCTCTCACTCACTCATAAACCCTAATAGACAGCACAAGGCTCTAATACCATGTTGAAAAATAGGTAGAGGGAGAGGAGACACACACACAGGAGCAAACCCTAATGTATATTGCAAACCCTAACCATAGAGGGAAGCCATCTCCCTTCTCACACAATGCATAAAGCCATCATCCATAATACACACAACACACTATGAGTTGTGTCCACACACATCTAGCCCTAGCTAATGTCCACACACTATGACCAGTTGGACGCGGTCATTTATGTCTCACACATGTTCCTACCTAACATGCTAGCACATAGTGCAGCTGGCTCACACTGACATCGAGCTTGAATCTCAACATAACACAACCCCCACCAGTGATCACCCCCTCTCTTTTGTGGAATGAAAGACCTTGTTTACGCTGTTCTTACCTAGAGAGAGAAAATTATTCTAGAGAGAGAAGACCACATTTTGGAAATATTTTTGATGGAGAGATTGTACTAGACTTTATGATCACATTCCTCAAAGTAGTAACTTAAAAAGGATTATCAATTGAGAGATATTTTGGACGGTGGATGCACATCGCACATAAGATAAGAATTAAGTTTAGAGGAATTTTAATAAATCCTTTTGATGGAAAATATTCTTCTAGGCTCTATAATATAGATAGACCAATTAGAAACCAAAAAGGATTTATAGATTGGGTTAAAATCTTGGACAGTGGGTGCATGGAAATAAACCCTTATTCAAAAATGATAGTGTAAAATGTTTCAAAGGCGAAACATAAGAGATCTTTTTAGATATCAATATTTACACACATGGAAAATGTTGAAAATTGGAAAAATAGAAGATATTTGTCACAAAAAACATAAAATATTCAAACATGTGTGGTGGCATAGACTTGGGAGAGTGTGACTATTGTAATAATGAGCAAATTGACACCTTACAAGGAGAGAGAACCACACTTCAAGAGGGCACCTAGAAATCACATCAACGAACCATTTTATTATTCAAAAACGTATATGAGGTGGCTAGATATTTCATGTCTCCTCTCAGCTCATCCAAACTAGATCAAAAAAGGGCTTAACTAGTCCAAATCTTGTCCATTTTGGCCCAAACTAAAGCTGGAGGCCTCTAGATCCTAGTTGGGATTTGTTGGAGGCCTCCCACACCTATAAATAGAGTCCTCCACTTGTGTAAAACTAGTGTAAAGTTCATTTTATTTTATTATCTTCATTTCCCTCTCTTGTGGAAGCTATGGTGCTTCACTACACCATGTTACCTTGCTTTTACCCTCTTCTTGAAGGCTAATCCTCTTCCTTGGAAGGCTACTCTTCTCCATATCAAGATCAGGAATCATCACACCTCGGTGGTAAGCCTAAACTATGGACTATCTACTCTCTTTTTCTTACTTTCTTCATGTTTAGAAATGATCTAAATGTATGGTGTTTTCTCTTCTAATCCACTTTTTAGTGGTCTTTCTTAATGCTCATGTGATAAACACGAGCTTAGGACTTCTCTTCTTCATTCTCTACACTTGGGAAGTATGTTAACCGATTAGTTTTCTAAACCATATTCTTCTAAAGTTAGCGAAAGTTTTAGTTATGAGAATATTAACCCTCTTATAATGAAGATTAAGATGTAATCATATACTTTGTGTGGGTAAACATTTATGTAGGCTATCCCCTCTTCTTCCTTATCACCTTATAAGTATGGGTGGTCATAGAAATGATGGTTAGATCATGAAGGATGATGCCCATGGTCTCATGTGAATAAATAAATTCATTTTATGTTTATTCTTAGGTTATGAGTCTATACCTATACATTTTTATACTACTAAAAGAGGGCTTGTGGATGCATTTCATGTTTATATTCATGGGAAGACTGTAAGATTCCTCCCCAGCCTCTCAAGATATCCAACATCTTTCCCTGTAATCAATTCCCTCTTCAGAATTATAAGAGATCTCGTCTCTGCCTGTTTTGACATAGAGAGAGAAAATATTCTAGAGAGAGAATATTCAGATTTTTAATATTTTTGGATAGAAAATTATCTCATCTTATTAAAATAAGTTCCCCTGAAATAGAAATTCAAAAAGAACTTTCCAATGTGCAATTGGAATTAATTGGAAATGGGTATAAAGGACCTTAGTCTAAGGGTCTAGATTTTCATTGGATTGTGGTCCAATTAAGGTTCCTATGGGCCAATAGCATCAATCCATGTGTAGGGAGGAGATAAATCCAATTTTGTAAAAGAAGATACCAAAAAATGAGTAAATGCTCACATAAGATAAAGAGTTGACTATGTGCAAGGTTTATTAGTAAGAAACTATGAGTAATATCAAAAATATGAGATATTTTGGGTATCCAAAAATGAGTAAATGCTCACATAAAAAAAGAGTTGAAAATGTACAAGGTTTATTAGTAAAAAACTATGAGCAATATTAAGAATATGAGATATATTGGGTATCCAAAAATGAGTAAATGCTCACATAAGATGAAGAGTTGAAAATGTACAAGGTTTATTAGTAAAAAACTATGAGCAATATTAAAATTATGAGATATTTTGGGCATAATGATTCCATTTTGACACATATGTAAGGAAGGGGAGTCCATTAAAGGAGGTGCATATTTCATATGCTTGAATGAGTTTTAAACTCAAAAATAATGTGATATTTTTATCTCTCCTCTCTCTTGAACTAAACCAAATCAAAAAAGAACCAAACCGAATAAAAAAGGAACCAAACTAGGTCCAAATCTAGTCCAAATTCAACCAAACTAAAATTGAAAAATTCTAGAAATCAGTTAGCTTTGGTTAGAGCCTCCCTCTCCTATAAATAGAACATGAATCCTTTGAAAAAAAGGAGGAGAATTTTACTATTCTAGAACTATGCTGAAATAATGCTAATATTTACTATTCTCTAAAATTCTCTCCAATTTGTAAGAAATTGGAGCTTCCCTCTTTCTTCAATCTCCATTGGTGGCTCCATCAACATACTAAACCAATTGATTGGTTGGGGGCCTCTACCGTGAACAAAGAATTAAGCAATTTGTAAGGTAAGTGGTGAATTTTGAGCTTTTCTATAATCTCTCAGTGTTTCTCTCTTCTCAACCCCTCTCAAGCTTGAGAAGCTTAATTGGAATGGTTTTTGAATGCTATTGAAGTAATTAATGAATTATAGAAAAGAATTACATAAATTTACATTTATGCTTAATTCTAATGGTTTTTATGTAATATCTCTCTCTCACTAAAGAAATGGTCATACTCATGACCTATTCTCAATCCAAATGAAGCTTTTCATAAAGCTTTTCCTTAATCCAAGATTAATCTATGCTTAAGACCAAATTAATGGCTTTCCCTATGCTTTTAGTTTATGAATATTGATGATTCAATCCATTATGGGTTAATGATCCAATTAGGGATCATTCTAATCATTTCCTTAATGATAAGCTTTATCTTTTAAAATAATTGAGATTTATCAGTCATAGTAGCAGAGCTATGGCAAAATTTTTATAAAAATTACTCATAAAATAATTTCATTCAAAGCATGAAAAGAGAATTTCCTACCATATTCTAGGAAATATCATCCTAGATTAATTAAAAGAATTTTATTGTAATCATGGAGAATTTGATTTTTATGTTATGCATAATTAAGATGCATAAGAGAAATTCTTTTATTAAAAGAATGATTTTTTGTCATAAATGAATTGTATGCATAAACATATGCATAAAGGATAAAAATTTTATATTAAAAGAATGATTTTTATCATAAAATCATTGTATGCATAAACATATGCTTAAAGGATATAATTTTTATATTAAGAGTGTGATTTTCATCATAAATAAAATTTTTGCATAAATAAGATGCATAAGAGAAATTCTTTTATTCTAAAAGTGTAATTCCTACTAAATTGGATTTATGCATAGGAAGATGCATAAAAGATTGATTTTATTTTGAAAGTGTTATTCACCTAAAAATAGAATTTATGCATGCGTAAAGAAATCTTATATCAAATATAAGAATTCTCTTGTATTCTATAAATAGATATTGAGATGTGATAGGATGAGTTAAGAGTTATATGAGATGTGATAAGATTGAGTATGGGATGAGTGGATGTGGATGTATGGATGTGAATGTGGATGTGTATGTATAGATGTATGCATGTAGATGTGGATGTGAATGTGGAGGTGGATGTATGCATGTAGATGTAGATGTATAGATGTGGATGTGAATGTGGAGGTGGATGTATGCATGTAGATGTAGATGTATGGAGGTGAATGTGAATGTGGATGTGGATGTATGCATAGAGATGTGGATGTATGCATGTAGATGTAGATATATGGATGTGAATGTGAATGTGGATGTGGATGTATGCATGTAGATGTGGATGTATACATGTAGATGTAGATGTATGGATGTGAACGTGAATGTGGATGTGGATGTATGCATGGAGATGTGGATGTATGCATGTAGATGTAGATGTATAGATGTGGATGTGAATGTGGAGGTGGATGTATGCATGTAGATGTAGATGTATGGATGTGAATGTGGATGTGGATGTGGATGCATGCATGGAGATGTGGATATATGCATGTAGATGTAGATGTATGAATGTGGTTGTGGATGTATGCATGTAGATGTGAATGTACACATATAGATGTGGATGTATGGATGTGAATGTGCATGTAGATGTGGATGTATGGATGAGGATGCATGAATGTGCATGTAGATGTGGATGTGAAAATAGATGTATGGATGTAGATGTGGATGTATGGATGTGAATGTGGATGTGGATGTGGATATATGATGTGGATGTGGATGTGGATTTGGATATATGTATGGATGTGAATATATGATATGTGATGTGAAGGAATCTGAAGTGATGAGATGAAAAATGATGTGATGGGATGAGTATACATATAAATGGAATATGGAATAAGTAATGTGGATTGATAAGGGATAATGTGAAAAAATGAGAGTTAATATAGAAACTGTATTGTAAACTGTTTGTAAATGCTGTTTGTAAATGACTGTTTTATGTCAAGAATGCTGGGAAAGCATTTTGACCATCTTGTGATTAAGGTCGTGTGGAGACCTAACTGATAAAGTTGCAACTGTTGACGGAGAGTCAATGGAGGATGTCTCGCGTGTAGCAAGGTCGACCGAGGTCTTGACCAGCCTCGGTTCGATTAAAATGGTGAGCTTCCGGTACGGTGGATGAGGGACCAAGGAAGCGGCCTATGAGTGAAGCGCTAGGTCACCTGCGAAGGATCCTAGAGGGTGCTGACCATACGGTGCTCGGGCTCTGGGTCGCCTAGGATACCCACGCGTGCGTCGAGGAAGATATTCGAACAAGGAGTAAGAGTTGTTTTCTGAAACCAGGCATGGATCTGGTTGATTGACCTTGCTGGTCTTCAATGGATGAGTCCATGGCTCTTTATATGGATCTGTTGGTTGATCTTGCTGATCTTCAACGAGAGTCCATCTTGATTTTTATAAGTGATTATATTGCCGAGTATTATGGGCTAGGAACTATTGAAAAGGCCCCTGCGTGGACAGGTGGTGAGCGTTCTGGTTGCCAATGATGCCATAGATACTCTGATGAAGGAATGATGGAAAATTATGAATCAACCGGATAAATTGAAAGATTGTGATCAGTGATACTATGGTTTTATTAAAGGATTGTTTTAAAACTGGTTGAATCTGTGAAAAGGTAATTTCATATTGGGTATGTAAGTGGTGTGACTAGTTTTATTTTTGCATGAACATCCGGCTAGGGGGCCTTGGAACTCTTTTCATTGGTACCCGGGACAAAACCTAACCAAATTCTTAATTGGATCCCATCACTACAGTGGTTGGGCGGTTGGCTAACCCATGGGACTGGATGGGGTTAGGCTGGACTGATGGATCCGTAAATCGAGATTCAATTTCTGTTATTACGATAGATGAAGTAAATCCCGGATAGTAATTGTCTATGGATAGGAATCAACGGCTGTGCCTCTTGATGAGAAAAAAAGCGTTGATCCCAATGATCCAAGTGTAATTTCTTCCTTGATCTGGCCGAATATCTTTATAGGTGCAGTCGGATCAGTTTGATCACTAATGGTCTTGACTACGTTAGAGTAAAAAGTTATCCTGGAGGAATCGCCCGTGCTTTTCGAATAAGGGAAGTTTTTCCGGGTTCGGTTTTGGAAAAACCGACGGATTAGTCTTTTGTCCAGATATCCGTGGACGAGGCCCCGAGTGTGGGACCTTGCCTCGCGCAAGAAGTGCTACTTCCGCTGCTAGTATCCCGAATCTGTTGCGCGGTGGGAAACAGGGACCTCACAAAGACCATGCCTAAATCATTTGTATTTTAAATAAAATGTTTTTATGTAGATATATAAAAATATATATATGTATTTATGTATGTTTATACATAAATATTAAGATGTTAAAAGAGGATGTTTGGTTACATTCTCATATTCATGGCATGCATAAATGTCAAAAGAGGATAATTAGTTACATTCTCATATTCGAGGCATGCTTATGCATGAATGTCATAGATGTCAAAAGAGGATGTTTGGTTATATTCTCATATTCATGACATGCATGAATGTCATAGATGTTAAAAGAGGATGTTTGGTTTAATTCTCATATTCATGGTATGCTTATGCATGAATCTTATAGATGCTAAAGGAAGATGTTCGGTTCCATTTTCATGCTTACACATAGCATGTTTATACCTCAATAGTTTAAATAAAATAAATAGAGAAAGGTTAGAGAACTTTTCATGGATAAGATTTTATCATGTGGAAAATTGGAAATCTTTACTTACATAGAAACATGTCTTGATAAAAGGATTGTTTTATGCCAGAATGCTGGGAGGAGCATTTGGTTTATTGTTTTAAATAAGGTAGTGGACCTAAGAAGAGATCATGTTGCAATAGCCAGCGGGGGAGTCATCGGAGGATGTCTCATATGGTAAAGTAAATAAATAAAGGGTAGAATTTTAGCTCAAGATACATACGGTAGATTGAGAACCCGGACAAGTCTTGTTTTAGGGGATGTGATTCAATAGCTGTGCCTCACTCAAGGGGGAAAAAGGCGTTGATCTCTTTTAACCAAGTGCAAGACTTGTTCCTCTTCGGGCTGGGTCACTCAACAATGTGACACAATTTGGATTAGAAGACCAGTAGATTAAATGACCACATTAGATAGTTTGTGTTAGATTTTGCCTTGGTGGAATCGGCCATGTTTTTCCAGCAAGAAATTTTTTTAGGGTTTGGCTTAGGGAAGAGCTACCGGATAGTCTCTTGCTCAGATAGACATAGGCGAGGATTCGAGTAGGATAATCCACCCTAAGTAGTTGCTATTCTGCTACCAGCATTTTGATAGATTGTAGAGGATAGCGATCTCACAGTTGGTATCAGAGCTTTGTTTAACGGTTACAAACAAGAAACTATCTTTGTCAAAATTTTGATATCTGAGAAGAATGTCGATGAATGAAGATGGCTCCCCTATTGATAATAGTAATTCAGAATCCATTCAAGACCTTTATCAGATCACTACAAGAATAAAGGATCATAAATCGTGTTAATCGTAGAGTAGACAGGCTGATCATCAAGTAAAGGAGGAAGAGCTCAATTCTCATGTTTACAAGGCTCTTCATAGAGCCCAGCAGGGCCCTTTAAAAGGAGAAGGAGAAGATTTAGGTGAAACTCTTGAGAAATGGATAGAGGCAAAGGAGGAATACTTTGATGTGACTGGGTATAATGACAAGAGCAAGATGGCTCTTGGCAAGCTGAAGATCATTGAGACAGCTCGAGTAGTGAGGAGAAATCATTGTGATACTAATCATTTGGACAGAAACACCTAGACTTGGGAGGATTTGAAAGCCTATCTCTCGAAGAGATTTTGTCCCTCATCAGGGTTTGTAGAAAATAAGATGAATGAATTTCTAGAGCTGACTGAGGGAAACCGAATGATAGAGGAATATCACCAGACATTTTCCCTCCTTCTCAAGTATGCTCCACCCTTGGATGAGAAAAAGTTGTTGGACAGGTTCATCTGCAAATTATATGAACCTCTGGATACATTGGTGAAAAATTCTAAGCCAACTTCTATGAAAGAAGTAGTAAGGATGGCAAAGAATTTTTCAAAAGCTTTTATGGTAAAGGTTCCACCAAAACTAGTACCCTCTCTTTCAAGAGAATTCAAACTCTGGGAAGTCCTTCCAGCTCTCCATCTCCAAAGAGATAGCAAGGGATTAGTCAAACCCAAAATATGGGAGAATTTAAAGCAAAAGGAAGATCATTTCCCCGTGGCATATTTCCAAAGGCATTAGGTCTTTCTAAGGTACAAAAAGATGAACTCAAAAGCTAGAATAGATGTTTTGGGTGTCAAGGTTTTGGGCATCAGCTCAAGGACTTCCCAACCCCTTCCATGTCAATGGGCCAAGGTAATCAAGGTCCCAAAACTCCAAGACCTACCCCTTCATTCTAGAGTAACCAAGGATTCCCTCACTAGAGTCAAGCAAATTCCAGAGGGAGGAAACCAACATGTAGCTTCAGTACAAAGTAGTTTCAAACCTCCCTCCCAAAATCGAGGAAATCCAAGAGAAAGAGTTCCACCTCAAACAACAACAGTCAAGGCTGCCACACTGTGGCAGAGCTAGTGGAGGGAGAGAAAGGAAAAATTCATGATGCTATCGAGCATCAAGGACAGAATCATTAGTTCTATGTCATTCACGTATACCAGTAGATTATCAGGGTAAGAACTTTAAGCTTTTGATTGATTTTGATTCTTTTATTTCCCCTAGATGCTTGCATAAATTAGTCCTAGATTAGAAATCAGGAAAATCTATGCAAGTAGAGTTGGCCAGTGGGAAGATTCTTTTCACATGCCATGAAACAAATCTTATTCAGTTTTATTTAGATGGGAATTCAACAAACTGTCAGTTCAAAGTCCTACCATTGGGAATTTATGATGGGATCCTTGGAATGGATTGACTCCACAAAACTCAGGCTGATATTCACTGTCACAAAGGAATCATCTCCTTTCTTGATCTTCAAGGAAACAAGGTTTAGGGAACGGGAATTTTTTGGATCCCCATACTTACAGTTAATCAAAGCTTCTAAGCTACTAAAAAGACTCAGGAAGAAGAAATCCCTGTATGTTGTTAAAATTAATCGAGTAGGCAAAAAAGCCGGAGTCTAAGGAGCCAAAATGGTTAAGTGAGTATATTGATATCTTTCTAAAGGAATTGACTGAGATGCCTCCAGCACGTGAAGTAGACCATGAGATAGAATTGATTCCTGTAGCTCAACCATTAGCCCAACATGCTTACAAAATGTCAGTCCCAGAAGCCATAGAACTTAAGGAGTAATCGAGGCAGCTATTAGAGCAAGGATTTATCCGACCTAGTGTATCACCTTGGAGTGCAGCTGTTCTCTTTCAAAAAAAGAAAAATGGGTCACTAAGGCTATGCATTGATTACAGAGGTATGAATCAATTGACCGTCAACAAGAATAAGTATCTATTCTGAGGATTGATAAGCTTTTAGACTGATTAAGTGGGGCCTAGATCTTTACAAAGATAGATCTTAGATCCAGGTAGTATTACCAGATCAGAATCAAAGAGCAAGATATTCTAAAAACAGCTTTTAATACTCGTTATGGTGATTATGAATTCACAGTCATTCCCTTTGGATTGACAAATGCCCAGCACAACAAACCACCTTATGTAGGATATTCTCAAGGAATATTTGGATGAATTAGTTCTTGTCTTCTTCAATGACATTCTGATATACTCTAAGAATGCAACTGATCATCATGAAGTTCATGTGTGTAAAGTCTTACATATCTTAAGAGAGCACAAACTCTTTGTAAAGAACAATGAATATACCTTCGCAGTAGATCGTGTTGATTATTTGGGATTCATCGTATCTAAGGATGTAATTTCTCTTGACCCCGCTAAAATCCAAGCAGTTTTATAGATTGGCCAGAGCCCAAGACAGTGAAAGAAGTCAGAGGACTCTTAGGATTAACTGGGTGGTATTGAATCTTTAGTATGCTTAGATAGCATCTCCTTTGACCAACCTCCTCAAGAAGGATGTCCCATTTTAGTGGATGGATTCATGTCAAAGTGCTTTTGATAAGCTGAAGGCTACCTTAGTAACCAACCATGTTCTTAAATTGCCAGATTTTTCCATACCCTTTGAAGTAGTAACAGATGCTAGTGGCTTTGCCTTAGGAGGTGTACTCATGCAGGAAGGTCATGCAGTAGCCTATGAATCCAAAAATGTCAGGTCGTATGAAAGGAATTATGATGTCCATGACTTGGAATTACTCTTAGTAGTATATGCTCTAAAGTTATGGAGACATTATCTCTTGGGGCAAAGGTTAACATTAATGACTGATCATCAAAGTCTGAAGTTGATTTTCACTCAAATGGACCTCAACATGCATGCAAGAAGATGGATGCAGACTCTACAAGAGTATGATTTTGAGATTAAGTATTGACTAGGGAAAGAGAATGTGGTTCCTTGCTTGTAGTAACCTTAGTATCAAATCCCTTGGTCAGTGAAGCAAAAGAAATAATCATGCAGGACAAAACCTTTGGCCCTATTTCTACCTTACTTATGCAAGAGAGTAAGACTCCTCAGGAAATGATCTGAGTTCATGGGTACAAATTAGAAGATGGATGCATGTATTATAATAATCGGCTATGCATCCCCAATGTTGAAGAAATAAAGGGAAATATTCTGAGAGAAGCCCATGATTATTTGATAGTTGGACATCCAGATTTCATAAAAACCTACATGTCTATCAAGAAAAGTTTCTTTTGGCCAGGAATAAAAAAGTATGTACTTAATCATGTGCATCAATGCTTAGTATGCCAAAGAGTTAAGGCAGAGAGAATTAAGATGCCAGGGACGTTGCACCCTTCAGACATTCCACAAATGAAGTGGGAATGTATCAGTATGGATTTTCATTAGGGGAAGGTTGAGGTCTATATAGGGGCCTTTTAAGCTGCCATATTATGATTTTAATGACTTTTTGTTAAAATGTTAAGTTTCTTTGAATTTAGATACCTTCTTATTCTCAAATGGCTAGAAGTTTGAATTTCAAAGTTTCCCGCCAAAATTGAATTTAAAATTGAGTGGACAAAACCATATCATGTGACATATCTATGGAAAGAGCTTAGTGAGTAGATTCTGGATCTCTAATCTCCGACAAATTTTGAGCTCATATGTAGAAGTTATGGATATCCAAAATTTCAAAAACTTCCCCCCCCACTTTTTGGGAATGGAAAGTACAAAAAGGCATCTTGTAGAGAATCTTTTGACCACCTTTAATCACCCAACATTTTTGTATACATGGCATCACATGATTGGCCCTTTTCCTTAATAACCTTTTAATCACATGGCATCTTAAAGGGCCCCTATAGACTTCAACCTTCCCCTAATGGTTACTGGATTACCATTAGTGCAATTAGGTTACAACTCCATCTTTGTGGTAGTTCATAGACTACCAAAGTTGCCCATCTGATTCCAATAAAAGAAACTTACACTATTGTAGATGTCACTAGAGTCTTCCTGAAAGAGATTTTCAGATTGCATGGATTGCCTAGGAGGATTGTGAGTGATAGAGATGCTAAGTTCACATCAAGATTTTGGACTACCTTCTTTGAAGCAGTAGGAATTTTTTTGGATCTCAGCACAGCTTATCACCGAGAGACTGATGGTCAGATTGAAAGGGTAAACCAAGTGATTGAAGATATTCTTCGATCATACTATGGTGGAGAACCAAAGAAGCAGTTAAGTTATTTACACTTAGTCGAGTTTGCTTATAATGTCTCTTATCACCAAAGCATCAGGATGAGCCCTTTCAAAGCTCTGTACACGGACAAGATTTTCTCACACCATTAACTTGGTCTTATCTATTGATTAGGGTTGAGAGGACCAGAGATAGATGCTTGATGATATAGATCATCAGATGCAGTTAATTTGCAAGGATATTAAGGCTGCCTTGGATAGACAGATGCAGTTAATTTGCAAGGATATTAAGGCTGCCTTGGATAGACAGAAGCAGTATTATGCAGATAAGAAAAGGACTGACAGAGTATTCGAAGAAAGAGAAATGGTATTCATTCGTGTGCAACCCAAAAGGAGTTCCTTATCCTTAGGGAAGTACAAGAAGCTATCTCCTAGATACTGTGGACCATATGTGATCACAAAGAAAGTAGGAGATCTAGCCTACGAACTCTTACTACCCCCACACTTCAAGGCACATAATGTGTTTCATGTTAGTTTACTTAAAAAGTATGTACCGAGTCAGAGCCATGTTCTAAATTATGTACAGTTAACATTTCCAACTCAAGGTCAGATGGAACTTAAACCTGAAGAGATCCTGGATTTATGGGAGAACTCACTTAGAAACAGAGTATTAAGGGAATTTTTGGTCAAGTGGAAATTATACCCTCTACAGGATGCCACTTGCGAGAGAAAGAAGATGAACTAGTAAAGGACTTACCCTAGTTTACAAGATGAGGACATCTCGTGTTTTTCAAGTGGGAGAGAATGTAAGATTCCTCCTCCAACCCCTAAAGGTATATAACACAACCCCTAGTGATCACCCCCTCTCTTTTGTGCAATCAAAGACCTAAATTGTTCTAGAGAGAGAATACCACATCTTGGAAATATTTTTGATGGAGAGATTGTCCTAGACTTTATGATCACATTCCTCAAAGTAGTATCTTAAAAAGGATTTTCAGTTAAGAGATATTTTGGATGGTGGATGCACATTGCACATAAGGTAAGAATTAAGTCTAGAAGATTTTTAATAAATCCTTTTGAATGGAAAATATTCTTCTAGGCTCTATAATATAGATTGACCAATAAGAAACCAAAATGGATTTATAAATTACGTTAAAATCTTGGACGGTGGGTGCATGGAAACACACCCTTATTCAAAAATGATAGTGTAAATTTTTTCAAAGGCCAAAAATAAGAGATCTTTCTAGATATAAATATTTACACACACGGGAAATGTGGAGCATTGAAAAAATAGAAGATATTTGTCACAAAAGCATAAAATATTCAAACATGTGTGGTAGCAAACAAGTGGCACAAGTGGTGGCATAGACTTGGGAGAGTGTGACTATTGTAATAATGAGCAAATTGACACCTTACAAGGAAAAAGAATCACACCAAGAGGGCGCTAGAAATCACATCAAGGAGCCATTTTTTAATTCAAAAAAGTACTTGAGGTGGCTAGACATTTCATGCATCCTTTCACCTCATCCAAACTAGATCAAAAAGTGGGCTTAACTAGTCCAAATCCTGTCCATTTCGGCCCAAAGTAAAGATCGAAGTGTCTAGATCCTAGTTTTGGGACAGGTTGGAGGCCTCCCACACCTAAAAATAGAGCCCTCTACTTGTGTAAAACTAGTGTTAAGTTCATTTTAGTTTATTTTCATCATTTCCCTCTCTTGTGGAAGCTACGGTGCTTCACTAAACAATTCTACCTTGCCTTAACCCTCTTTATGAAGGCTAATCCTCTTCGTTGAAGGCCAAGCCTCTTCCTTGGAAGGCTACTTTTCTCTATATCAAGATCAAGAATCATCATACCTTGGTGGTAAGCCTAAACTATGGACTATCTCATCTCTTTTTCTTACTTTCTCCATGTTTAGAAATGATCTAAATGTATGGTTTTTTCTCTTCTACTCCACTTTAATGCTCATGTTTCTTAATGCTCATGTGATAAATAAGAGATTAGGACTTCTATTCTTCCTTCTCTACACTTGGGAAGTATGTTAACCCATGATTAATGTTCTAAACCATATGAAAGTTTTAGTTATGAGAATATTAACCCTCTTATAATGAAGATTAAGATGTAAACATATGCTTTGTGTGGGTAAACCTCCATGTAGGCTATCCCCTCTTCTTCCTTATCACCTTCTAAGTATGGGTGGTCATAGAAATGATGGTTAGATCATGAAGGATGATGGCCATGGTCTCATGTGAATAAATAAATTCACTTTCTGTTTATTCTTAGGTTATGAGTCTATACCTATAAATGTTTATACTAAAAGAGGACTTGTGGATGCATTTCACATTTATATTCATGGGAAGACCATGCTTAAATCATTTATATTTTAAAGAAAATGTTTTTATGTAGATATATATATATATAGGGTATGTATGTTTATACATAAATATTAAGATGTCAAAAGAGGATGTTTGGTTACATTCTCATATTCATGACATGCATGAATCATATAGATGCTAAAGGAAGATGTTCGGTACCATTTTCATGCTTACACATAGCATGTTTATACCTCAACAGTTTTAAATAAAATAAATAGAGAAAGGTTAGAGAATTTTTCATGGATAAGAATTTATCACATGGAAATCTTTACTTGCATAGAAACATGTCTTGATAGAAGGATTGTTTTATGCACGAGAATGCTGGGGGAGCATTTGGTTTATTGTTTTAAATAAGGTTGTGGACCTAAGAAGAGGTCCTATTGCAATAGTCAGATCGGAGGATGTCCCAAGTGGGAAAGTCTTCCGAGGTCTTGACTAGCCTCAATATGATGAAAATGGTGTGCTCGTGGTAGTATGATGGGTGAGGGACTGATGAAGCAATTCCCTGAATGAAGTGCTAGGTCACCTAAGCACGATCCTAGAGGGTTCTGACTAGGCGATGCTCGGGCTTGCAGTCGTCGATGACACCCATGATGTGTATGACAAGGGAGATCTTCATGGATTAGTGAGAAATTTTATGTATAAGAAATAATTTTTGGAAACTAAATCTGGAACTCGTTGGTTGGTCAGCAGACCTTCAACGGGGTATCCAGAATGATACTTATGTTTGTCTAAAAAGGATGGAACTTGGTATATTCAAGCTGTGAAAATGTATTGGTACTCATGCTTGATTACTCATCCTTGTCTTAAGAGGAGTGTGTGCGTAATTGTTTAAGAGGAGTGTGTGAGTAAATGTCTTCGAAAGTAAAATGGCATTTCAATCATGATTGAATTTCCACCAATATAGTGGTTGGGTTGTCAGCTAACCCATGGGATTGGATGGGGTTAGACTTGATTGGTGGAATTCCTTATAGTTGAATTATAAATAAATCAAGGGTAGAAGTTTAGTTCAAGATACGTACAGTAGATAGAGAACCCGGACAAGTCTTGTTTTAGGGAACCAGATCAACTGTTGTGCCTCACTCGAGGGAAAAAAAAGCGTTGATCTCTTTGAACCAAGTGCAAGACTTTCTCCTCTTTGGGCTAGTCACTCAATAACATGACACAATGTGGATTAGAAGACCAGTAGATTTAATGATCACGTTAGAAAGTTTGTGTTAGATTTTTCCTTGGAGGAATCTCCCATGTTTTCCCAGCAAGAAATTTTCTTTCAAGGTTTGGCTTAGGGAAGAGTCACGGGATAGTCTCTTGCTCGAATAGACATAGGCAAGGCCCCGAGTGGGATACTCTACCCTGAGTAGTTGCTATTTCACTCTACGAGCATTCCGATAGATTGTAGAGGGTAGGGGTCTCACATAACTGGAGAGGGAGGGAAAAGAAATATCTATTTGTATGATACATGCGCCACTGGTGTAATAAATGCATATATCCAATCCACAAAACAAGTAGGGTTCATGATAGGACATTACAAAGGCACAGGCCCTAACATGGAGACATTGCAACACATAGTTGCGAGTGGTAGCACACCATGACCCACTTTCATTACTCGGGTGATGCAGGATGCAGTGTCTGGTACTCCCTTGTATGAGGAGCAAGTTATGTATGGTGATAGGGAGACGGTTCAAAGAAAAAAGAAGTTTGTTACAGCAACAAGCTCCCATAAACCAGGATATGTAATGGAGTCAAGACAATTTAAACATCGAGGTCGCCCATGGAAAATTGGATTTGAAGCTAGACTTCCAATTGCAACTCCTCGTGTGATGAATTAGACAAGTCACCAAACAAAGCATTGCCAGACACAAAAAACCATTTAATTTCTGAAAATGAAGCCATTGAGATAAGCAGCTCAGTGCTAATCTCTAATGAAAGCATCCACAAAGCTTTATGGGAAATTAGAAGAATGCCTGTTCACATAAAGAGAAAATGCTTTGGTATGGTTACTAGGAAGAATTGCACAAATATGGTGGGGTGAGAAGATCTCTAGGCACAGTGGCACCATGCTTTTGGTCAGAGAGAATGCACCAAGGTAAAGAAATACCACAATAATGGATGTGGTTTTGTGCTCATTATGTCAGCCACACATGGGCTCTAGACAAATTAGTAAAATGTGTGCCACAATTACCGCCTATAATGCCAGTTGATCTATAGGAACTAACATCACATTAGAGGAATATGCAAACCTTAAAACAGTTGGTTTGTGTTGAAGGAGATTTGGTCGCCAATCATACCTTATTAAAAGACTAAGGTTATGTAAAAGGGTAGGAGAAGGGTGTGTGTGTGAATGGACTTATGGTCCACTAGCTCACCTATTTAAAGGTGGAGCTAGAAGGCATTTTAAGATGAGCAAAGGCTAAGTTGTATTCATAAGCAAATTAATAAACAAGATATGTTCTTGTATTTTGAGTCTCTCTCCTCCACTCATATTGATTTAGCATAAGCACCACAAATTTTATCATGGTATCTAGAGCTAGGCAACTTGCAAGGTATAGAATAGGTCAAAAAAGTGGTTTTTGGAGTGCACCTCATCTACCCCCAGCACGAAAAGTAGGTTTGATATTGAAAATCGCATCTATAGGAGCGTCTAAAACGGCGTTGCAAGGTGAAAAAAAGAAAAAAGAACCATTGCCTTTATAGTCCTTCACCTCCCAAACTTGGAAAATACAAACACAACGGAGGCACCACCAGCATCGGCGGCGGCGACGCGGCTAGAACACTTCTCACAGTTCACCACACCACCCATGCCAGAAAGACAACACAAAACAAGGGCACCATAGACAAAGATAGACACCCAGCAATATATTCCCAGTCAACACACTTCATACAAGCTTCTACCTGACACAGAAGCCTTACTCACACAACCATAAAAACACTCAGGCCTGGATTTACTGCCAAACAAGGGAATTCCACCATGGCCACACCACCTCAGGAATTACGACCTTGCGTCTGACGACCAAGCCTCTTCAGCCACACGAACCATCAGCACTCTGACCTGTCACTGCCGAGGATACACCACATCCCCAATCACCGCGAACCTCTCGCTTTCCTACTGTGCCAACCACACCAGAAAGAACTCGGCCACTTCTCTCTTCAGAGGGCGCCCCACCACCAGCTAACCCTCAACTCTCTCTGTAGCCCATCACTTCTGTATGTCCAGCAGCAGCTCGACCATCATCTCTCTCTCTCTTTCTCTCTCTGTGCTGCAGCCACTTCCTCTGCAATGCTACCGGCCCCACTAGCCAAGCAGCAACACTGTCCCCTCTTCCAATCGGCACCCGTTCACGCTGTCCACTGTCCTAAACCCAACTCTTCACGGCAGCTTCCACTTCCAGCTTCACCTACGCGGCCCACACTAGCCGCGCTTTGCCAGCCTGTCACCTTTAACACCACCCTTGTCTTGCTTCCACACTCGCAGACAACCATCACCTCCAAGCCGCCAGCAGTGCAGCTTCACTCCACGCTAAAACATTCCCACAGTCGCCGCCAGCCACACCAAGACCACACTCTGGCTGCCAAAAGCAACTTGCATAGGCCACCCTTGTCTCCCCTTGGGCCAGTTAGCTGCGCTAACTCCGTCTTTGAAGAAGCCTCTCCTTCCTCCCACACACGGCTGCGTTTCACGTCTACAGCAGCTGCACTACCCACTTGCACGTCCTTTTACCTTCGAAACCACTACCCACCTGACCAGCCCAGCATCTCCTTGGCGGCCACACTTATCCACTGCAAACCTTCTCTGTCGCCAGCTTGTCGCCAAGGCCACCTTTGTTTCAGCAATGCTGGCGGGCCCCTTGCGCCTCCACGCCGCGTTCACTAATCGCCCTCCTTTGCATATGCTTGCGGCTACGCCCGAGAACTAAAACAAACAAGGCGGCCCTTCTGCTTTTGTCTGCTGTGCCGACTCACCAACTCTCCATGCTCTCTCGCGATCCTTCCTTCACGTGCTGGCGAATTACGTAAACAGCCATGTGGCCTTTGCTTTAGTTGGCCACGTTTATATGTATTATTTTTTATTTTGTTTAAAGCCCAATGTGATGTCCACCATCACTCTTTCCACATTAATGCTCAAGGCAACACCGGCCCCTTTATCTATAAATTGCCCATGCTTCCATACCTTCAACACAACCCACGAAACCAACACCAATACTTGGGGATGCGTACACACATTTCAAGCTACCAAGCAGCTGATACCACGTGCAGAGCTGACCTTGTCCGGACAGACCTGCACAAGCCCAACACAAAACCTTCCACCCTGTACATCTACCAAGGCATTCCCGGGCAAAACTCTCCACACGCCATGCATTCCATATGTACACAAGCCCAAAACACCTTTCAGAGAAACGCTTGACATACTTTGCCAACCCCCCATCTGCTAGAGCATTCATGCTCAGCAGCAAAAGCATAAGTCCAGTAGCTATACACCAAGATCAAAAGGAAACAGCTCCAACTCACCATGCCATTCCCCAACATCCATGAAACACATCGGCTGTATCACCATATACCAAACATCAACCATATGCACCACAACATCATCCACGTCCACTTCACCTCCACTTCACCCACAACAAACCTCCTTGTCTTCAAAACCTGTGGCATTGCAACCTTTAGCATCCAATTCATCAACACCAGTGAAGGCCAGGTTTCAACATTTTGACCTTTCTGCACACAAAAATCCAGATCTTTTCCAACAACAGTGTCCACAAGCACTTCTAGCTCTTGTAAAACAGGCATCTCCTCACAATCATTCAGCTCAACTGGTTCAGAACTCTTGTCATCCATGCACTTTGCCTTTAGCACTTCAGCAATATGCAAAGAAGCCTTTGTTACACTCTCGACCATGTCAGCATCCATGTCCACCTCTGGCTCCTGTTCATCAAGGCTAGCAACTTCCCACATATCATCCTCAAGCACAATACTCACATCACAATGCTCTTCATCAGCCAAATCTACATGCATACCTTCTTGAGTGTTGCCAACCCCCCTGGTATCATTGTCCAAAGACTCCCCAGCACATAATGCATCAAATGGAAAATCATCCACTTCATTCATCACAGGTACCATATCACCATCAAGCTGTCCAAGAAAATCCAAGATAATAGGATCTTCCTCCATGCTCTCCACATCTGCATTGCAAACCATCTTCACGTCATCACAAGTCTCTACCCCATCCTCCTCCCTTGTAGAATCTAGCAAAGAATCATCCTCAAAACATCTTGTATCCAGCTCCTCTTCCTTCTTATCATCAGTCAATCCCAAGGCATCATCCTCTTTGTTTCCATGTGCATGCATGTCATCCAATTCCGAATGCAAATGATCTTCAATAGAACATTCCAAATCACTGTCATGTACAGCCATGACGTTCCCATCCAAAGAAGAATCCACTGGCAACTCCTCATCTACAAAAGTCTCAAAGCTTGGCCTAGATTCCTCATCTTGCTTTTCATCCACCTTCACCTACTTTAAAGACTTTGGAAAAAAATCAAAAGGCATATAAAACATACCCCTTTGCACCTGTATAGGCCTTTGAGGTTCTTGTCTAACCAAACTTTGCATAGGACTCTTATCCACCTCATCCAATGTGATATTTTTTTTAATGTATAAATAATTTTTATGCTCTTTACAATGAGGTACATTAAGGTAATTCAATAAGACTCTCGATCTAGCTCTTGTTTACATTAAAATCCTTCGAGAGGCATGAAAGATTGTTTTTTGAAAAATTCTTTATCTTCTTGAGAGAAGTGTGGGATTTGATGGTGAAGAGATTATTATTGAAGGGGCTTGTTTGTTGGTGAGGTTTGGCTTGAAAGGTTCTTCACCTTCTTGAGAGAAGTGTGGAATTTCATGGTGTAGAGATTATTATTGAAGGGTTTTTTTTCACTGGTGAGGTTTAAATGGGTGTCATTGAGGACATCCACTTATTTTTACACTTGTAAAAGGAAATCTAGGCGATGGGTCATACCATCATTGACCATGATTTTGCCCACTATGGCATCCCCATCTATAGATGTATTGGGATCTTTATGACAAGGCTATGATATGCACAAGCTTACATTCTTTACACCAGTGTGTGAGAATTTATTTTTGCTCACTAAGCTATAATAGTTAACCAATTTAAAAAAATAATGGCAAGCTAATGAGCTTACCCATTAATGTGATTGGTTATCGATTATAATACATTTAAAGCATGGCTAGTAGGGGTCAATCTCAAATAGTTCTTCTTTTTATTTTTTATTTTTTAATTTATTTTTAATATATAGTGTATTTAAATGATCTGTAGGCCTATATAGTGATAATGAAGGATTTCCTCACATGAAATGTTCGCATCTTGAGGCAAATTATGTTACAGTGTGGTCACTTTGGTTCAATATCAAGGGAAATAAGAGTATATTTGTAAGATTCCTCCCTAGCCCCTCAAGATGTCTAGTTTCAGTGAAGGGAGCACTGAGCAGAGAAGGTTGGCAAGAGATTCTAAGCAGGGCGCAGCTGCTGGGTCAAGGGCAACAAGCTGAAGCTGATTCGAGTGTGAGAGCAAGCAGGTGTGAAGGTTTGATGCGTGGGTTCGTGTGAGTTGTGGAGCTGCTGGTCCACAGTGGCAAGTCGGGCACTGAAGAGCCACCTAGGAGACTGTACCCAAAGGAAGAGTGCGAAGGAGAGAGTTGGGAGGTTTTTGTTTAAAAGCTTTGGATGCAAGGAGTTAAGGGCTGTATGCAGGCGAGAGAGAGAGATAGAATTGGGTTGCTGTGAAGCCGACGGGGGCTGGTAGCATGCAAGCAGGTTCTTTTGCTTGGGTTGGATGTTGGGCTAGCTGTAGGTGTTGACAGTGATTGAAAGGATGCTTCTTTGGTGAGGTGTGGTTAGCGACCAGAGAGAGGGAAGGTCAGAGGTGTGGCTGGGTTTTGTTTACCTTAGTGCTGTGGAGTGGGCTCGTTGTTGGGTTGGTGACAAATTTAGATGATGACCGGGTCTTTGCTTGAGGATTGGGAGTGTGCTGGTGGTGTAGGAGAGAGTGGTCTTCAGCTGAGGTGCAGTGCAAAGAACGAAGAGGTCGGCTCTGCAGAGAAGCAAGCGGGAACGGATTTGGAGCGACTAGGAGCTAGAGTGGACTGATTGCCGAGTGGATGCCAGATAAAGCTGGTTCTGAGGATATTTGGGATATCCACCTCTGTAAAGATAAAGGTCTGTTCTGAAATATAAGTCATGTTTATGCTCTTTGGTCTAGTGTTCTGGTGTGTTTGCATGCATGTGTGGAAGTGTGGCATTCTATAAGGGCATAAACAACTTTACCGCTTCCGTGCCATCACTTTTTGGTGCCCCCACTGAGGAGCAGATTTCCTCTGGCTTGTGAAAGAAGAGAGGGGTTTGTGTGAAGAAAGATTTGGGAAATGGCTCAGGATTTTCCGGAGTATTGGGGATTGCCAAACAGGAGAGTGCAGTCAGGTTTTTGGAGAAGATGGAGTTTACAGCTTTGATGAAAGACAGGGCAACCCCGAAGATCCTTTCTCAGATTTTTGCTTATTGCTTGCAGGGTGATGCAAAAACATGGCTACAGATGTTTGTGACTACACACAGGAACATTCATCAACAGGAACCTGAGTACCGTGTAGTCAGAGCTGCAATTTTGGCATAGTTTGTCCATGTGAAGAGTCCGAATGAAGTATGGAAGGAGTTGTGTAACATTCAGCACAAGGACGGTCAGGATGTGGATCAGTATCTGATAGAGTTTGGTAGACTATGGAGTCTATGGTGTGAGGCTTTGATTCCTGAAGTACCCCCGCAGATGATAAAGAGAGACCGGTTTGTGGCTGGTTTGGAGCCAACCCTCCGTCTGAAGGTGGAGCTGAAGAACCTGGATAGCTTTGAGGAGGCTGTGAGAGTTGCTCGTGAGAAGGAGTGGAAGGTGAAGCGTCTGAGGCAGTTGGGAATGCAAGAAGAGCCAAAGAGGTTTGTGAAGGTGCCAAAGATTGAGAGTATGCATCCTGGAAGAAAAGCTGCTGTTGTTCCTAAACAGGAGAATTCTTTGAAGAGGGAGGTTCATGAAGCAGTGGAGCTCATGAAGTCTTTAAGTGTGAATTGGATAGAGTCTGCAGGAAGAGGAAGAGGCATGGGTGTTATTGAAAGGAAGACTGATGCATCATCTGGTTGTGAAAGAAATTCAACAGATATTGGAAGCGGGAGAGGGTATCCGTGTGATGTGCAATGCCGGAATTGTGGTGAGTGGGGTCATATCAGTCTGCAATGTGAGAGACCAGCCAAAGCTAATGGTGGTATATATCAATTGTCTTTGGGAATGAATGATAGGGTGATTGGCCCTAATATGTAGGTGAAGGATGCAATTCAGCCCAATGTTTATGAAGCCCATAAGGTCACATTTGCAGAGCAAGATATGGGACAAATTAATCTGTTGGAAATGGAGAAGGATGAGATTTCTGGAATCAGCCCTAAAGAGCTTTCAGAAGATGAGGAGGAGGAGGATGGAAATATTGATGATGCTATGGATTGTGAAAGTGATGCTAAAGCTGAAGAACCTGATGTGTTTGAGTATGGATATGATTTGGGTGATCTCTTTGATTTAGAAAAGAGTAATGACTTGTAGGTGCCAGTACTCCAACCACTCAAGGTAGAGAGTGATGATCAAGGTGTTACTAATGAAGATGCTATGGATGGAGTATGTATGGATGATCCAGGTGATGAGTTGGATATTGCAGCTTGTGAGAATGTGGATGATGAGCTGCACAGTGTTCTTGATAATGCATTGGATGATCTGTTGGAATTGGTTTCCTTGGAGAAGGTAACAAATGCTTGCATACCAGATGTGCAAGAAGGGAGTGATGGTGTGACTGATGATGGGTTAGATGCTATTTCGTATGATGGTGTGATAGATTTCGCAGGTGCGGTTGCTGATCATAAGGTGTGTGTTCCTTGTCATGCCCAAGAGAATGAGTCGGTGGTTGTCAGTGGTGGTGTTGTTGGTCGAGGGGACCAAGATGCTTTGCCTGGTAGTTTGGGGAGCTTGGACTTGGTAGAGATGCCTGTGCAAGATGTGGAGAATCTTGAAGGATCACCAATGGTCTTGAAGCTGGAGAAACTACAGGAAAGTGACAATGATGAGTCTACAGTGCATGAAGTTGCTGTGTTTGTTGATGTTGATGGGTTGAAGGAAAATGGGTTTATGATGGACACACCACATGTTGATGCTCAGCATATGGATGAGTGGTTTGGTTATAGTCCTTGTTTGGCAGTTTGTCCAGAGGAAGGGTTGGAAGCCAATGATGTGGGTTGTAAATTGGATGACCAAGAGGGGGGAGTTGATGATCAGATGTTTGTTATTTCGGTATATGATTATGAGTGGGAATCAGATGTGTCAGAGGGGAGTAGAGGTGAGGAATGGTTGTTTCCATCACCAAATTATGTGAGCTGGTATGGAGGAGGAAGTGCAATAGAATATATTGATGAGGCCATATGTGAAGAGCCTAGGGGGTTGCTAAAAGTGGAAGACCATGACAGGGTGTATCAATGGTTGTTTGATGGAGGAAAATGCTTGAAGAATTGGAAGGTAGATGCACCGAGATTTTTGTTTGATCCACGAGGATAAATGGTTTCTGTTTGTGTAGCTGTTGGACATAAATGTCTCAGCTAAAAAAAGGGGGTTGCTAAATATGTGTGAAGTTTTGTGAGAACCTCAAACTCAACTTGTACATGTGTACATGAGTGTTGTTCGTGTTGTGGTAAAGTCATGGGAGCACCCATTGATCGGTGTGGGCGTCATGGACACGGCAGTCAGGCTTTTGGTTTTGATGGAAGTGTATGTGCAAAGAAAATGATCAGATCTTGGAAGCACAGGCTTGTCCGGAGCGTGTTATGCTGGAGATGGTATCAGCCATTCGATTGCTTTGTTTGTGTGCGCGTCCTCAAAAAAGTAAGTGGGCACTAGCAAGTTGTGTTTGAAGGCATGTAGAAGCATGGAGGCAAATAAAAATTGAAGAGGCCAACGTTGCCTTGGATATGGAGTGAAATGGAAAGAGAAGGTAGCAGGTGTGCATGGAGCAAAAGAGACCTTAGTACACAAGGGCTCTAATAAATATTATGTGCATGGAGCAAAAGAGACCTTAGTACACAAGGGCTCTAATAAATATTATGTGATTTTATAAAAAGGTGGAAATATCGACCAACCAAATGGGCAGCAGCAGCATGGTGAGCATATGATTTCTAAATATAGAGAGCGCCGACTGGAAGGTGGTCGCGCCGGGATGTGGATGGAGGATTTTGGGGCAAGAGACGGGGAGGCTGACGACTGAGGAAGGAGCCGCCTCTGGAGAGTGAGAGAGAGAAAGGGAGGGCCGCCTCTGGATGCAGAAACAAGGAGATGCGAGGGCATTGGTAGCCATCATTTTGAGGCTTCGAGGCTTTAAGAAATAATAAATAATATATACCAACGTGGCCAGCAATGAAGTGACCACGTGGAGCCTTGTTTTGTTGCCTTTGTGGCTGCCAGCACAGCATCCAGAAGCTGGCGAGTGAAGATGCAAGAAAGCGAGGATGGCACCTCGAAGTTTTGGGTGGCCTCATAGCTGCCTGGTGTGTGAGGCGCTGTAGAAAAGAGACAAGGGGAGCTGTGTGAGAGCAACGCTAGAAGAAGTGGCCTCTTCGAAAGCCTGGAGCCGGGTCCAGAAAGGCGACGGCCTTGCTATGGCGCTGCGGAGAGAGCAGAGTGGTTGGCCGCCTAGCTATTGGAGAGGGCTGGTGACTGTACAGGAGAGGCACAGCCGGAGAGGTGAAAGTGGAGAGCGAGGGGAAGCGTGGAACGCAGCCGCATGATTGCAAGCAAAGATGGCTGGCTGCAGGCCTCTAGGTGATCGTGGAGAACTCAACGATTGGGAGCCGCCTGTGTGAGTGAAGGGAGCACTGAGCAGAGAAGGTTGGCAAGAGATTCTAAGCAGGGCGCAGCTGCTGAGTCAAGGGCAACAAGCTGAAGCTGATTCGAGTGTGAGAGCAAGCAGGTGTGAAGGTTTGATGCGTGGGTTCGTGTGAGTTGTGGAGCTGCTGGTCCACAGTGGCAAGTCGGGCACACTGAAGAGCCGCCTAGGAGACTGGTGGCAGCTGGTACCCAAAGGAAGAGTGCGAAGGAGAGAGTTGGGAGGTTTTTTTTAAAAAGCTTTGGATGCAAGGAGTTAAGGGCTGTATGCAGGCGAGAGAGAGAGATAGAATTGGGTTGCTGTGAAGCCGACGGGGACTGGTAGCACGCAAGCAGGTTCTTTTGCTTGGGTTGGATGTTGGGCTAGCTATAGGTGTTGACAGTGATTGAAAGGATGCTTCTCTGGTGAGGTGTGGTTAGCGACCAGAGAGAGGGAAGGTCAGAGGTGTGGCTGGGTTTTGTTTACCTTGGTGCTGTGGAGTGGGCTGGTTGTTGGGTTGGTGACAACATTAGATGATGACCGGGTCTTTGCTTGAGGACTGGCAGTGTGCTAGTGGTGTAGGAGAGAGTGGTCTTCAGCTGAGGTGCAGTGCAAAGAACGAAGAGGTCGGCTGCAGAGAAGCAAGCGGGAACGGATTTGGAGCGACTAGGAGCTGGAGTGGACTGATTTTTGCGAGTGGATGCCAGATAAAGCTGGTTCTAAGAATATTTGGGATATCCACCTCTGTAAAGATAAAGGTCTATTCTGAAATATAAGTCCTGTTCATGCTCTTTGGTCTGGTGTTCTGGTGTGTTTACATGCGTGTGTGGAAGTGTGGCATTCTATAAGGGCGTAAACAGCTTTACCGCTTCCGTGCCATAAAGTATGTGGATAGAAGTGATGTGATATAATGTGGATAGAATGTATGTGATGGGATGGTTATGAGAATGTATGTGGTGGTATGAATGAACAAATGTGATGGATATGAATGAATGAGATGTGATGGGTGTAAATGGATGTGATGTAATTGAATGTGATGGACGAGAATTGATGTGGTGTCGTGTGAATTGTGATGTGATGAGAAAGGGAATACAGAGGAAATAAATGAGGATTGATGTGGAACAATGTGAAAAGACAAGAGTTCACTATAGAAACTGTATTTTTGACCTATTTTTAAAATGACTGTTTTATATCAAGAACGGTGGGAAGCATTTTGACCATCTTGTGAATGAGGTTGTGAAGACCTAATCTGATAAAGTTGCAATAGCTGACGGCGGAGAGTCAATGGAGGATGTCTCGCATAGCAAGGTCGCGACCGAGGTCTTGACTAGCCTCGACTCGATTAAAATGGTGAGCTTCTGGTACGGTGGATGAGGGACAAAGGAAGCGGCCTATCAGTGAAGTGCTAGGTGACTTGTGAAGGATCCTAGAGGGTGCTGACCATATGATGCTTGTGCTCTGGGTCACCAAAGATACCTACACGTGCGTCGTGGAAGATATTGGAACAAGGAGTAAGAGTTGTTTTCTAAATTCGGGCATGGATCTAGTTGATTGACCTTGCTGGTCCTCCTCAGCGGATGAGTCCCCATGGTTCTTTTATATGGATCTATTTTGGTGGTTGAGCTTGCTGATCTTCAACGGAGATTCTATTTTGATATGTGAATATATTGCCGAGTACTATGAGCAAGGAACCATCGAAAAGGCCGCTGAGTGGACAGGTGGTGAGCGTTCTGGTTGCCAATGATGCCATAGGTACACCGATGATAAGGATTCAACCAGAGATTTTGAGGATCATGAGATCAGTGACAATATGATTCATTAAATGATTGTTTTAAAGATAGCTGAATCTATGAAAAAGGCAATTTCATATTGGGTGTGTAAGTGGTGTGACTAGTTTTACGTTTGCATGAATATCCGGCTAGGGGGCCTGGGAACTCTTTTCCCTGGTACCTAGGACAAAAGCTAACCAAATTCCTAATTGGATCCCATCACTACAGTGGTTGGGTGGCTGGCTAACCCATGGGACTAGATGGAGTTAGGCTAGACTGATGGATCCCTAAATTGAGACTCAATTATGTTATGGTATGATAGATGAAGGAAATCCCATAGAAAAATTGTTCTATGGAAAAGAATCAATGGTTGTGCCTCTCAATGAGGAAAAAAGCATTGGTCTCTATGATCCAAGTGTAATTTTTTCCCTAACCTGACTATGGGACTTTCAGATTTGGTCAGATCAATTCAGTCAGTTAAGACTTTTTGACTACGTTAGAGAAAATTTATCTTGGAGGAATCATCCGTGCTTTCAGGTTTGGTCAGATCAGTTCAGTCAGTTAAGACTTTTTGACTACGTTAGAGAAAATTTATCTTGGAGGAATCATCCGTGCTTTTCGGACAAGGGAAGTTTTTTCGGGTTCGGTTTTGGAAGAACCGATGGATTAGCAAGGAAATCAGGGATCAAGATTCCAGACCGGAGCTCCTTCCTTCTAGAGTAATCAGGTTTCTTTCTGCCAAAATCAAGAAAATCCCAGAGGTAGACCCTCTAACCAACCCGCAGTCTCAATCCAAAGTAATGCAAGACCTCCGCCTCAGAATAGGAGAATGCAAAGAGAATTTTTTCCAAATCGGCAGTCCACTTCCAAGGCAATAACGCTGGAAGTATTTGAAGAAGAAGAAGAAGAAGATGATGAAAGAGATTATACTCCACCTGCGAGATGAGGACATCTTGCATTTTTCAAGTGGGAGAGAATGTAAAATTCCTCCCTAGCTCCTCAAGATGTCCAGTTTCTTCCCCTCTAATCGATCCCCTTTTCAGAATAATAAAAGATCTTGTTTCTGCCTGTTTTGGCCTAGAGAGAGAAAATATTCTAGAGAGAGATAACTCAGTTTTTAGATATCTTTGGATGGAAAAATATCCTTTCTTATTAAAATAAACTCCCCTGAAACAAAAGTTTAAAAAGAATTTCCTAAGGTGCATTAGAAATAAATTATAATCTGCTCAAAAGACCTTAGTCTAAGGGTCCAGATTTTTTGAAAATTTTAGATTAAGGTTCTGAGGGACCAGTAAGATTAATCCAAATATAGGGAGGAGATAAATTGAAGAAATAAAGAAAAACCCCCCAAAAATGAGTAAATCCTCACATCAGATGAAGAGTGGACTAAGGACCAAAGGAAACATAAAAAAAAAGAAATTTTGACACCTCAGAGTGGGGATTCCCCCTCTTGAAGGAGGCACCTTTTTTCTCATCATTGCTTCCCAATTCAAATCAATAAAATGAGATATTTCATCTCTCCTCTCTCCTATTTCAAGTCTAGTTCCAAAAAGTAAGCTGAACTGGTCAAAAATTGACCAAACTAATCTGGAAAATTCTAGAATCAGTTTCCTTGGTTTGAGGCTCACTTTTTCCTTTAAATAGAAGCCTTCCCTTTTGTAAAGGGTTAATAGTGTTTATGCACTGTTACTCTACTCCTCCCCAGAGTCAAATACATTTTGATAATTAAATTGTTTTTGAAAAATCCTCTCCAAAAGAAATGGTGGCCACTCTTGATCCAAACAAGAGTAAAACCCTCAATCCCTCAAGCCAAAGGAAAGCTCACAAAACTCCATGAAAGTTAAAAACTCTACTTTTTAAATTCTAATCTATGGTTTTCTGATTTCTTTGCTTTTTTAGTGAATCTTGATGATAATGCCTTGATGAAAAGGCTACCCCCTTATCTTCCTTAAATATTCAGCCCTTCTTTATCCTAATATGTGTAACAAATAAATTTATTTAAACTTTTCTTATTGTTTACTCTTTAGAAAGAAAAATTGAGTAGATTAGAGTACTTTACTTTTCAAATTGGGATTGATTTTAAAGTGTTATTAGAATGTAAAAATTGAGAAATGGTCAGCCATACAAAGGAGGTTATAGCAAAATTTTCTTAAATTTTGTGGAAATAAAGTTTATCTTTATGTTATTGTAAAGAGTAATCCCCACCGTTTGTGCATTCTAAAAGGAATATTTTTATTTACTCCACGTACATATTCATCTATGAATATGCATGGATATCATTGATATAATTATTGAAATTAAATTCTATGCATAGAAAGATGCATATTGGAAATTTTTTTATTATAAAAGTGTTATTTTCATTAGATTTAAATTCTATGCATAGAAAGATGCATATTGAATTTTTTTAATTATAAAAGTGTTATTTTCATTAGATTTAAATTCTATGCATAGAAAGATGCATATTGGAAAAATTTTATAAAAGTGTTATTTTCATTGAAATTAATTTCTATGCATAAAGAAATTTTTTTAATTTTAGAAGTGTTATTCCTATTAAATTAATTTTATGCATAAATAGATGCATAAAGAATTTTATATCAAAATTAGATTCTCTTTAATTCTATGTTTAATTTCCATGAATATTTGATAAATGAATAAGTACATACTCTGAGAGGGAAAATTCTATCGTTTCATATTCACTCAGTTTGAAAAGAGAAAATTCAAGAAATCTATCAAAGTCGAAATATTTAGATAAATGATTAATTTATTCCTCATCAAAATTCGTGATCAATTTAGAAATTAGTTAAGTTAAATAGACGCGCCACAGAGTTTTTAGATTAAATATTTGACTTAAGAGTAATTTTTTTTGGGTTCTTTATTTGTAGGATGTCTTTATCTTCAACAAGTAGCTCCAGTGAGGATGAATCCCTTCGTATCCACCATCGCGAAATGTGGTTGGAGCAAAAAATCAAATGTATGTGTGATCGATGTCGAGGAAACATGTATCGTGCACGCAGGATTACACTCAATCACATCTCAAAGTATGGAGAATGGGGTGCGACCGTAAACATGGTAAGTGTTAAAGAGTTAAGGTTGATTGAGATACCTATGGGTGTTCATATGTTTGAGTTATGATCCCGTTTTAATTTGATACAGGATGCAGTGCCACACCCGCATATGTTGCCCTATGCTCGTCTCATGAGGAGGCAAAGCGTCGGCGATATGAGGTGGGATCTTCAGGAGGGATCATTACGGATGCATGGAGTGATGGTGATAGTAGCCCTCCGCCATTACCTCATGAAGCCGTGGAGGAGGAGGTGTTTGATAATTTGGTGCGGGATTTATATGTCCATCAATCCGAAGGGAGGGATGATAGCATGGAGCAGGACGATCTTTTTACCACAGCATCGACTCCACTATTTGAGGGGTGCACATTCTCTGTTCTACGTGCCTCCCTTGAGTTACTAAACTTGCAAACCATCTATGGATGGAGCAATGCAAGTTTGAATGCATTACTCAAGTAAGCTTTAAAGTCTATTTTGCAAACATGGTGAACTATGCTAGTGGGTCAATTACTCAAATGCTTTTCCTCATTTATGTTCACGTGCAAGCTATTGTGTAAAATGCTTCCAAGGGAGAATAAATTACCGACCTCAAGAGATATGGCAAGGCAACATGTGACCTCTCAAGGAAGAACCTAGGACTCTTGAGACTTGGATTGGGTATGGACGGTGTGAACCCATTTGGTCTCAAAAGCACCTCTTACAATGTATGGCCAGTGATGTTGGTGAATTATAATCTTCCACCCTCTATGGCGATTAAGAAAGGACATGTTATGTTATCCCTTCTAATTCCAGGGAAACATAAAGTCAAAAATCCTGATGTTATTTGGAGCCTTTGATTGATGAGCTAGAGATACTTTGGAGAGGTATCGAGGTGCATGATGTGAGCATGCCTCCCTCGTTCACGAGACTTCATTTGCAAAGCAATCTTGATGTGGACGATGCATGACTTCCCAGGCTATGGCGAGTGTTCAGGTAAGCATTGCACTTCTAATTATGAGTAGGCAAAGGATGTGGCACCCTAAACCCACCTTCAACTCTTAATTGCATCTATTGTTCAGGTCTCACTACATCGGGTTACCATGCAGGTCTTGTTTGTGGTCCTTCGCTTGTTGCCTCATGGGAAGACGCATTGAATAAGGTCATCTATGAGAATCACCATCGACTTCTCCCACCTCGTCATCCTAGATATGTTGCCCCTTGGAATGAAGTCCTCCCACAATCACTCACAGCGGGAGATTGGATGAGAATTTGGGACGGTTCCACGACTCCTCCACCACTTGGCATGAGCCGATAAGGGTTTGTAACTATTGTGTGCTATATTGGAAAGAAATAAAGATTGCCCGCTAACACCAGCTTTTGTTTAGATACTCCATCTTTTATCGTTAACCATATTGGTCCCACCTCAAGATCAATCACTTGCTTGATCCCATGCATATCTTTAAGAATGTGGCATCTACCATTTGGGAACATTTGAATGGGACACGAGATTCCGTAGGCATAAGGGAGGATCTACGTACCACAGGGAGGATGCGTGAAGCTTGGCCACAAGAGAGACCAAATGGGTGTGTTTTTTTACCTCGTGCACCGTGGAGGTTATCAAAGCTAGAGATGGTCGCGGTGAAGCGTGCTATTACTACAATTTGTACTCCCCATCATTGATATTGGCTAAACTATTTTACATATTGTCTCATTCTCCTCACCTCACTTATTTTTTGTATATGTGGGTTTGAAAAAAAGCATTGATGTTTTTGTTAAAATTATGTGCTTTGGTAATCATGGGCAATTTTTGGAAAGCAGTGATGTACATTTACCAGCCTACACCAAAATCTCACTTCTTGTACTCTCTATTTTGCGTCTAAATACGCGTCTAATTCTCAGTGTAGACGAGCTAATAGACGCCCTTATACACGCATAAATAGATGCTCTAATACACGTGAAAATAAACACGCTGTTAGACGCAGTGTTAGATTTTCAGTGTAGATGCCCCAATAGACGCGTGAATACACGCGCAAATACACACGCTATTAGACGCGTTTTTAGACGCGCCCGTAATTTCTCTATTCAAGCAATGCCTATAGACATGCCCGCTATTTTGCGCGTCTATCAAGCACGTCTATAGTTGCTTTGTGTTGTTGTGTACCATTTGGTCAACCTAGACCCCCAAATTAAAAACAATGGTACAAGAGATTGTATATTGAGAGTCCCCTTAGAGTAGGATGCACTCTTCAATTTAAGACTTCATTGTAATGAACAAGACTAAATGAACAAGAATTTTAAAAATTGACATGGTGAAGGTATCCTTATATACACAACCACTACAAATTAACATTATTAAGGATAGAAAGAGTCTCCTTGGAGTAGGATGCACTTTGTCAAAATTACGATTATAAATTTTCATTTTGATGAAGCTTATTCTACTAAAGAAATAATAAAACTTTTGCATTAACAACCAAAAGATAAAAGGATAAAAGGAGTCCCCTTAAAGTAGGATGCACTTTGTGGATGCATAAGAGGAGTCTCCTTAGACTAGGATGCACTCCATCTATGAATTTATTTATTGTGTTAAAAATTGTTGAATGCATTGCAAAGATACACAATTGAACACTCTGCTCCCAAAGTTGGCCAAATTACAAAGACCCTCTATATTTTGTTATAATAGAGACCATTTACAACAAAGACCATTTACATTCAATTATAAAAGGGAGTAACAAAATGTGCTAGTATCATGGGGGTGTAATTTTGATTTTAAGGGGTTCTAGCTCCACCACATGGTAGAGCTAGAATTTTGAGCTAGCTCTACCATGTGGAGCTACATCACATTGAGAAGAAGATATCTCTTTGACTGAAAAGCAATGGATGTTGTACTTTTGGGAGAAGAGAGGGGGGTTTTACCTGGTGCACACATTGTTTTTAGCATTTCAATAGAGAAATGTTGTGAGGTCCATATATAGGCAAAACTAGTGCTCATGTCCAAACTTTCACCAAAGGAAACAAACTCACTCTTGGAAATACACAAACACGAAGAGATAGGGATAGAGTGACTCAGAGAGAGATAATGAGGAAGAGAGTTACACCATATATGCTCCCAAAAAACTAGTTCATATTCATTATGAGCTTGTATATATATAGGTGAGATCTATGTCAAGTTAGGGTGCGATATATGAAAAGATGCAGGGGGGAAGAGAGCTTGAGCTCTTGCAAGCACACACACACACTCACAAACCCTAATAGAGAACACACAAGGTGAGAGGCTGAAAATCTTCTACTTCTCTATGCAACACTCAACACACCATATACAAAATAAGAGTACACACAATATGAAAGGTACTCAACCAAATACATACACGGGTTCTCTATAATGTGAACCCGACTAAATGAGCTGGCGCTATAACTATGCCAGTCTCTAGAATGGCTGTCACACAGTCTGTCATCCCACTCGCCGCATATCACCCAAGATCTCACCAACCATGCCAGTGGTGTAAGTGTGGGGCCTATCCCCCAGGCGGGTCATCAGTGGCCACCGCCTCACTAGACGAGCTCGATATCTCAACACTCCCCCTCGAGCTCAACTCCATCTCATGTACACCAAGCGAAGCCCTGAATCTGCGGAGCTTCTCTGTACCCAATGCTTTGGTGAAGATGTCAGCTACCTGATCCTCTGTGCTGACATAAACAAGGTCAAGATCTCCTGCCAAGACCTTCTCTCTGACAAAGTGGTAGTGGACTTCTATGTGCTTCGTACGAGCATGAAAGACTGGGTTCCTGGCCAACTGTATACTGCTAATGTTGTCACAAAAAATGACAACTTGTCTATCCACTGATAGACCCAAATCTGCAAGTAGCTTTCTCAACCAAGCTACCTCACATGCTGCCATAGCAGCTCCTCTGTACTCGGCCTCTGTACTCGATAGAGCAACCGTAGGCTTCTTCTTGCTGCTCCAAGTCACAGCAGCACTCCCCAAAGAAAACATGAATCCACTGGTAGATCTTCTATCTGAGATACTACCAGCCCAATCAGCATCTGTGTACCCATGTACACATATCTCTGTCCCAGTCTCATAGAATAGTCCACAATGCAAAGTAGACTTCACATACCTCAGTATGCGTCTCACTGCATCCAAATGCGGTTTCCGTGGAACCTGCATAAACTGACTCACCAACCCAACAGCATAGCTCAAATCTGGTCTGGTGATCGTCATGTAGATCAAACTTCCTACTATGCGTCTGTACATAGTAGGATCCTCCAAGATCTCTCCTGAATCTGCACTCAACTTGCCATTCTGATCCAATGGCACAGAAATAGGCTTACAGCCTGTCATACCATACTTGGACAACATGTCCAAGCCATACTGTCTCTGCAGTAATCCAATACCATGTGGTGACCTAATCACCTCAATGCCCAAGAAATATCTGAGCTCCCCCAGATCCTTCATCTCGAACTTCTGTCTAAGCAGGATCTTTACATCAAAGATCTCTGCATCATGGTCCCCCGTAATGATCAAGTCATCTACATAGATGACAACAAGCACAACTCCTCTATCACCATGTCTCACATACAGCGAGAAATCTGCATTGGCTACATGAAAGCCAACATTGACAAGATATTCAGAAATCTTGTCAGACCATGCTCTTGGTGCTTGCTTTAAGCCATACAAGGCTTTCTTCAATATGCAAACATGCTCGGGGTGATCCTCATCCTCATAACCAGGTGGTTGCAACATATACACCTCTTCTTGCAAATCCCCATGCAAGAATGCATTCTTTACATCCATCTGATGTAAAGACCATTGCTTTGATGCAGCCACTGCTATCACAACTCTCACCGTTGCCATCTTGGCAACTCGGGGGGTGCACTATATGGAAGCCCCTCCTACGACGTGCGTTCAAGGGGTATTTAAAAAACCCCTTATCTGTGAATTTTGAGCTAATAAAACTACCCCTTTTTCTTTATAGACTTACGGGTTTTTTTCCAAAGTACAATTAAAATACCCCTCTTGTAATTGTATTTCTGTAAATTTACCCAATATTTTGGATAAAAAAAACCCCACCTGCTTGATGATCGCACGTGGTAGACTTACATTTTTTGAGGTGCACCCCCCGAGCTTGGCAAACTGGGCTGAAAGTTTCCTCATAATCAATCCCATATGTCTGTGCATATCCTTTGGCTACCAATCTAGCCTTGTACCTGTTTATGCTTCCATCACTGTTATGTTTAACTTTGTACACCCACTTGCATCCAATGGCTTTCTTGCCTTCAGGCAATTGCACTAAATCCCAAGTCTCATTTCCATATAGTGCATCCATCTCCTCATCCATAGCTTTCTCCCAACACACATTTCCAACAGCCTCATCAATGCATGTGGGCTCAACAACCTGCACAACCTTTGCCATATATGCATAGTGATGTGCCACATAACCATCATAAGTAAACCTCTGCACAGGGTTCTTCACTCTCCCAGATCTTCGCAGCTTTTCATTCATGGCTTCCATAGCCTTCTTTACACCAGGCGTTCTCATAGCTGGGATCCCAAGCTCCTCACCAAGGCTCATATCTGAGCCACTAGACTCTCCATCAACATGAGAATGCCCTGCAGAAATGTCAGGCATACCAAGGGGCTCAATCACTTTCTCTTTTCCTTTACGTGATGTAGTAATCACATTTGCAGGACTGGTATTATGACGCAGCCTGCCACTCCATGGTCTATCAACAGACACACTAGATGAGGACTCTCTTGGTCCACTCAAAGACTGTGATTGCTGACCTGCATTCTCTGCAACCACACTTCCACTCACATCAGCCCCAACAGCTTCTTTTTCAGCAGCATACCAGCTGCTCATCTCATCAAAGACAACATCCCTGCTTACCCTCAACTCACGTGTAGCAGGGTTATAACACCTGTATCCCTTTTGCTCAAGGGAGTATCCAATAAACACACATTTTTTAGCTTTTGGATCCAGCTTGGTTCTCAGCTCATCTGGCACATGCACATATGCAATGCATCCAAAAACTTTCAGATGAGACAAATCTGGTTTTCTGCCAGTAAACCTCTCCTCTGGAGTTACATCATGTATGGCTGCAGTTGGAGTCCTGTTCATGATGTATACTGCTGTAGAAACAGCCTCAGCCCAATAGCAATGTGGCATATTCTTCTCTTCCATCAATGCTCGCGCAATCTCAGCAATGTGCCTGTTTTTTGGCTCAGCAACTCCATTTTGCTGTGGAGTGTATCTGCATGTAAACTGTCTCTGAATACCATTCTTCTTCAAAAATTCAGAGAACTCATTGGAGAAGTACTCTCCCCCTCCATCTGACCTTAGGCACTTTACATATTTCCCTCTTTGCTTTTCAACCAAAACTCTGAAATTCTGAAAGTGAGTGAACACCTCACTCTTCTCCTTCATGAAATATACCCACACTTTCCTTGTGTGGTCATCAATGAAAGTCACATAGTACCTGCAGCCTCCCATAGATATGGTCTTCGTAGGACCCCATACATCTGAATGTACAACATCTAGTGCATTTCTGCTCACATATGTGTTACGTGGAAACACATGCTTTGTTTGCTTCCCAAATTGGCATGCTTCACATATTTTCTGCATACCTTCCACTTTAAATTTTGGCAGCCCTGTCACAATTCCTTTTGTCTGCAATCTCTGCACATTTACATGTCCAATTCTTTTATGCCATATGTCTGTGTCTGCAACAACTCCTGAACCATTTGCAAACATCGCACCACTCATTTCAGGCATGTCTACATTCAACAAAAACATCTTGCCCACTCTGTTGCCTTTTGCAACCAACCTGCAGTTGTCTTTGAAGTCTTCGACATAACAACCATCGGGGTTAAACCGAACCTGCAACCCCTGCTCAATCATCTGGCCAACTGAAACCAGATTCTTTGTTATGTTTGGTACATGAGGTACATCTGCAAGGTACTTCACTTTGCCATCCTACATAGACAATGGCACATCTCCAACGTGGGCAATTGGATGAGCAGTGTCATCCCCTGTTTCCACAAAACCTGATCTTTCCGGGTTTTTCATCTCATTGAACCACTCCCCATGACTCGTCATGTGGTTCGAAGCGCCTGAATCCACATACCATACATTATCTTTTTGTGCTGCATCAACATTTTCAGACATGGCATTCACGACATGCTGCATAACAAACAACCTTTCATTATCCTCATTATTTCTGCTTGAGGATGCATAGTTGTTTTGCTGCACTTTCCCATTTTGCATGTCAGCCTGCTTCTTATAACATTCTGACTGCACATGTCCAGGCTTACCATAATAATAGCATTCACGTGCATCATTATATTGCCTTTGCCAATTTCCACGGCCTCTTTGACTCCCCCTGCCTCTGAATTTGCCTCTTCCACCTGCGTGTTGTTGTTGTTGTTGATTCTGGGACTGTTGTTGTTGCTGCTCTACTGCTGCTGGCCATAATTCTGATTACCTGTTCGGCCACCTCCTTGACCGCGTCCACGGCCTCCTCTACCTCGTCCTCTTCCTGAACTCGTGTAGAAGGCCTGTTGCTCTGAACTATTTTTGCTTTGTGAAGACTGTTGGTCTTCACCCAAGTTCTTCTCTTCGATAATCAACATAGACACCAAATCTGTAAAGTTGGGAATGTTTTCCCGAGTCTGAATAGACGTCTTAAACGCCTTGTATTGTGGCCCGAGACCACGTAGACAGACCTCCACCTTATCATCATCATCTACTGACACACCAATAGATGCAAGGGATTCCACAATACCCTTTATCTTCAGCGCATAGTCATTCACAGACATGCTCTTTTTCTCCACAGTATGAAGTTCATTCTTCAACTGTATCTTGCGTGCCTTGGTATTTGTTTCATAAAGCTTTACCAAGGTGTCCCACGCCTCCTTGGGGGACTTGGCATCCTGAATGTGCCCAATCATGGTGTCCTGTATACTAATGGATAGCCAATACATAACCTTCCTGGCTCCTTGGTTCCAGTCTTTAAACTCTTTCACAGCTGCAGCAGTCGGATTTATATCCGGTATCTCTGGTGCCTCTTCATGCTCACCTTCTATGTAGTCCCAATAGCCTTTTCCCATCAGGAAATTCGTTAACCTGAACCTCCAAGCATGGAAGTTATTCTTATCCAGCTTCTCAGCCACAATCTGTGTTATGCCATCATTAGACATCTTGCCAAACACACAATTTTACCAGAAACTGCACTCTGGTTTTTCCTGCACAATTGCTGTATTTTCTGCACAACGGTACTGCAATCCACTCAAATGTCACAACTAGTGACCTCAATGCACATACATACACCCAATGGCAACTGTAGACCTCTTTGCAGCACCCACAGTGTCTGCACAGTCAATCTGTCTTCGTGCAGTTCTAAAAACAGAGTTCTGCAGAGAATCGATGACTTACCCGCAGTGCTCGAAATCGCCTGCTTTCTGAAAAACGAAGGTCCAGATGCGCCCAAAACGCGTTTTCGGCCCGAAAAGCGTAGTCCAAAGGACTGTATAGTTACTCTATAGCTTTACTCCCGCGAAGAAAGCTCCTCAATCAGAGACCATTTGCCGGTGCCTCCCATAGAGCTCCCGACAAGGGTGTAGTCACCAACACAATAGGAAAGAGTAGTTGAAGCTCTTACCCTCGTACTGCTTCTTGTGGTTCTCTTGCTTGCAGCTCCGCCCTTAGCACGAACCAGGCTCTGATACCATGAAAAGATACAGGGGGGAAGAGAGCTTGAGCTCTTGCAAGCACACACACACACTCACAAACCCTAATAGAGAACACACAAGGTGAGAGGCTGAAAATCTTCTACTTCTCTACGCAACACTCAACACACCATATACAAAATAAGAGTACACACAATATGAAAGGTACTCAACCAAATACATACACGGGTTCTCTATAATGTGAACCCGACTAAATGAGCTGGCGCTATAACTATGCCAGTCTCTAGAATGGCTGTCACACAGCCTGTCATCCCACTGGCCGCATATCACCCAAGATCTCACCAACCATGCCAGTGGTGTAAGTGTGGGGCCTATCCCCCAGGCGGGTCATCAGTGGCCACCGCCTCACTAGACGAGCTCGATATCTCAACAATATATATATCTCAAACACCCCCAGGCAGTGTAAGTGTGGGCCTATCCCCCAGGCGGGTCATCAGTGGCCACCGCCTCACTAGACGAGCTCGATATCTCAACAATATATATATCTCAAACACCCCCTCTCAAACAAAGGTCTCTAGCTGCGAGTGAAAAAAACCTTGGGTAGTATAAGGGAAAAACCCGAGCCCCTATACATGTTGAGATATTCAAGCTCGATGTCAGTGTGAGCCAGCTATGCTATGTGCTGGCAGATTAGGTAGGAACATGTGTGAGACATAAATGACCGCGTGTCCAGCTGGTCATAGTGTGTGGACATTAGCTAGGGTTAGTAGAGTGTGGACACAACTCATTGTGTGTTGTGTGGATTATGGATTAGTGCATTATGCTTTGTGTGAGAGTGGACATGGCTTCCCTCTATGATTAGAGTTTGCAATAGACATTAGGGTTTGCTCCTGTGTGTGTGTCTCCTCCTCCTCTACCGTTCTTTCAACATGGTATCAGAGCCTTGTGCTGTTTATTAGGGTTTATGAGTGAGTGAGTGAAGAGGGAAGAAGAAGCTGTGAAGTTGCCATTGGAGCTGTGAAGCTTGGAGCACACCAAATACTATACACCAAATACTATCAGATCTGAAAGCTAGGCCTACCGGGTAAGGTCTTCTAAACATCCTTGAGCGGATTGCAGGTGAAACAGGCAAAAGCAAAGCATTTTAGAGCAAATCAAAGCAAGGCAAAATTCTTTTTTTTGAAGCTTTCCATTAAAGCTTGGGAACATTGATGTATGGTGAAAATACAAGTGATTCTGGCAAAAGACATATGCATTTGTCAAAGAGGGATGTATTAGCAACCCATGTGCAAGCCTTGAACAAATTTTGGAGCAATTTGGATGTATTTAATTGAGTGGAAAACTCTGGTTTTTGACCTCTCACAAAACAGTGAATAAGAAGCCCAAAATTGAAGCATTTGGAGCATGTATTTGGCAAAAATCAAAGCTTTGGTGGATTGCACATGTGCCTAGGTGTGTTGGGCACTCAAATACCTCATCAATTAACACTTAAACAACTCCCAAATCCTCTAATTACAGGCGGCGCAGCTCACAACAGAGAAACAGAGCAGTTTTTCTGGTTTTTGCCTACGAGGAGGTCAATTATTCATTGGTTGCTTGACATACTTCAAGTTTGCTTGAGCAATTGGATGCTTTATACTTTGGAGAAGAGGGCTATGTGATTTGTTTGGCCAATGATGCTTAATTGAGCTGGGAATGAGCTGATTAAAACAGGCTGTCCACTGGTTGCAGAGAAACAGAGCATTTTAATCGAGAAATTAATCTTTGGTGTTTTACAATTGGACAAATTCCTCTTACATGGAGTTGATGGACACTATTGCTAAGCCAATGAATGCTTGGTTGCTCAATTTGGTGAAATATTGAAGGAATTAGAGCCAAATCATTACTGGTTTTTCTGGTTTTTCTGGTTTTTTCAAAAACAGAGAAAGGGGTTTTCAAAAATTGATAATTACACATGTCAAATGGAGTTGATACTCAACATTGAGGTTCATTAGGTGTCAATGCAAGTTGCCTATACTTGATTGCACCATTACTTTGCGATCTGGAGCCTTGGAAGGCGTGTCAATACAGGGTATCCCGCAGCACTGAGTGAGACAGTTCGTCTTGGATGATTACAGGTTGATTTTCTACATCAAATTTGGAGTTTGTTGGCTATCTTGGAGTATCTGGAACATTAATTGGAGTGTGGTTGAGCTGAGGAAGTCTCATTTACAGATTTGAAGTGTGCGGAAGGTGTATGCATTGAGCGAACATGTCGGACAATCCAGTTCAGATTGTTGGTGAAAAGCTGGATAGGAAGAACTTCCAGGCATGGAAGTACAGGATAAAGAGTTTCTTGAAAGGAAAAGGTTTTTGGAATCTCATTACAGGTGCTGAGCCAGAGCCTGAGCTACCTCGGCAACCTACACAGCAGCAGCTTATTGCTCATAAGCAGTGGTCAGAGAGAGCATTCAAAGTGCTGCATTATTTGTCTATATGCATTTCTGATGCTATGCTCATACACATTCAGGATGCTGAGAATCCCAAAGATGCATGGGATACTTTGGTTAAGATGTTTGATACAGATACGAGTGCTCGCAAGTCTCAATTGCGACAGCAGATACACAATGTGAAAAGGAATAAAAGGAGCATACATGATTATGTGCAAGAAATCAAGAAGTTTGCAGATGCATTGGCCACAATAAATGCCCCCATGCCTGATGATGATTTGGTGGATATTACCTTGCGTGGTCTTGGCAAGGAATACAAATCATTTGATACATCTATCTCAGTGAGGAGTACAGGTTTACCCGACTTCGATGAGTTGGTTTCCCTCTTGTTGGTTGAGGAAATCAAGCTCAGTGATTCATTTCTGGATGCATCTACTAGCCATGATGATGGCAGAAATCAGGCTTTCTACTCGCAGAGAGGTTTTAGAGGCAGGGGGAGATTTGCATCACGTGGACGTGGTGGTAATGGTCGTGGATGGCAGGATAGACCTCCACAATAGAATTTTCAGCCTTCTTATGGTGCTCGAGGTGGTCGTGGTTATGCACCTCAGCGAGGCAGAGGTACCCCCCGTGGTCGAGGACGTTGGCAAGGCCAACAAAATTCAATGCAAGATGTGGAATGCCATTATTGTGGCAAATATGGTCATATGGCGAGAGATTGCTTTCGCAAACAGAATGATTTGAGAGGGGGAAGAGCACAACGTGGTGGTCATTATGGTGGAAACTATGCACAACATGGTGGCAACTATGCATCAAGTAGCAATGATGGAACTGCAAATCATTTGTTTGCCATGAAGCATGTTGTGGGTTCTATGACAACAAATGCTGAGAATGATGATACATGGTATATGGACTCAGGAGCATCAAATTATATGACATGCCATGGTGAATGGTTTGAGCACATGAAGCCAATGGATGTCAAAGGCTATGTGGAAACAGGTGATGATACCCAGCATGTCATTACACATGTTGGAAGTGTACCATTGGTCATGCATAATGGTCAGACAAAGTCTATGTCAAATGTGTTGTATGTGCCTTCAATCACTAAAAGCTTGGCCTCAGTTGGTCAAATGGTAGAACAGGGATTACAGGTTCGCTTCAATGAGCATGGATGCTTCGTTGAAGACTTCAAACATGGATGTAGAGTGATTGCTAAAGGCAAGAAAGAAGGAAGACTGTTTAAGCTGGATGCTGGAATTCCTGAGCTAAAATCAGCCATGTTCTCAAAGAGCAGGAATGTGGTACAGGATATTGATATGTGGCATAAGAGGATTGGCCATGTAAATATACAGAGATTAAAGAACATGCAAACAAGAGGCATTGTCAATGGTTTGCCTAGGTTCAAATACGATGGACATATGCATGTTTGTGAAGCCTGTCAGTTTGGGAAGCAGGCAAGATTGAGATTTCCTAGAGAAGGAAATATGAGTAACAGGCCACTTGAGATAGTACACAGTGATGTATGGGGTCCTGCACAAAACCCATCTATCAAAGGCAGTCTATACTATGTTACATTCATTGATGACTTTAGCAGGATGACATGGATATATTTTCTGAAAGAGAAGAGTGAAGTATTGGAAAAATTCATGGATTTCAAAGCTTTTGCAGAAAAGCAGTATGGCTGTTGGATTAAATGTCTGAGGACAGATGGAGGTGGTGAATACACCTCAAAAGCTTTTGAACATTTCTTGAGGAAGCATGGGATAAGGAGACAATTGACATGCAGGTATACACCTCAGCAGAATGGTGTGGCTGAGAGAAAGAATAGAGTTATATGTGAAGTGGCAAGGGCAATGCTTAATGAAAAGAGCATGCCAGATTACTATTGGGCAGAAGCATGTGCTACTGCAGTTTATATATTGAACAAAACACCTACAACAGCCATTCATGGAAGCACGCCAGAGATGCGGCTCACAGGTTACAGGCCAGACATTGGACATCTTAAAGTTTTTGGATGCATAGCTTATGTGCATGTGCCTGATGAAAGAAGAAGGAAGTTGGATCCTAAGGCAGAGAAATGTATATTTGTGGGATATGCACAAGATCGAAAGGCCTACAAGTGTTATAATCCACAAACTAGACAAGTGGTCATCTCACGTGATGTGGTGTTTGATGAGCTTGCTAGTTGGTATAAAGCAAAAGATGAAGGTGTTATTGAGTCACTTGAGGCTGATGTACATGTGAACTTGCCATCACAAGCAAGTTCTAGTTCTACTACTATGTCTGGGCCAGCAGCAGAAGCTGAGAGTAGCAGTGTACGTCCATGGTCAGGACGTTTGAGACATGAGAGTGTAAGCACTGGGAGTAGTGCTATGGATAAAGGCAAAAAGAAAGTCGAAGGAATTGGAATCACAGGATATGAGTCATCCAGTTCTGAAAGTTTGGATGAGGAGCTTGGCATACCTGTTTTACGCACACCTGGTGCTAGACAGGACCGATATGTGCCACCACATGCTAGAGTCACAGGTGTACAGAGTGACCCGCATGCATTGCGGAGATCCCAGAGGGTCAGATATCCTGTTGACAGGTTGACATACAGAGATTTTGCTATGCACTATGCATACATGACATCTATGGTGAAGCATGTGGAACCTACATGCTATACAGAGGTTATTGGAGAGCATGTATGGGAAAAAGCAATGGATGTGGAGATGGACGCATTGGTCCATAATGATACATGGGATTTGGTTGCACTACCAAAGGACAAGAATGTTATTGGATGTAAATGGGTTTACAAAGTGAAGTGCAAATCTGATGGTTCTATTGAAAGACATAAGGCAAGATTGGTAGCAAAGGGTTATGCACAGACCCAAGGATTGGATTATGATGAGACGTTTAGCCCAGTGGCTAAGATGGGCACAGTGAGAGCAGTCATTGCTATGGCTGCAGCTAATGGCTGGGAAATGCATCAGATGGATGTTAAGAATGCATTTCTGAATGGAGATCTACAAGAGGAAGTATACATGGCACAGCCAGAAGGGTATGTACACCCTAGATATCCCACTCACGTATGCAGGTTGAAAAAGGCATTGTATGGTCTAAAGCAAGCACCTCGTGCTTGGAGTGATAAGATGAGCAGATATCTTATCTCACTTGGTTTTCAGACTTCTACAGCAGACTCTTCACTGTATGTGAAGAAGACACAGCATGGGATTGTTTTACTAGTCATCTATGTGGATGACTTGATTATTACAGGTGATCATAGTGCAGATGTGATACATGTCAAGAAAGCTTTGAGTGGGCAATTTGACATGAAAGATCTTGGTGAGTTGAGATACTTCCTTGGAATTGAAGTGGTGAAAGATCATGCAGGTACTTGGTTAGTACAGCGCCAATATGCATTGGATATGTTGGCAAAGTATGGCATGACAGGGTGTAAGCCTATGAGTACACCATTGGAGCAAAATGTAAAGTTGCAGGCTGATTATGGCGAGGAATTGGATGATCCTTCCATGTACAGGAAGATGGTTGGTAGTCTCATATATATGACTATCACACGCCCGGATTTGAGTTATGCAGTGGGGCTGGTTAGCCAGTTTATGCAGAGCCCCAGGAAACCACATTTGGATGCAGTGAGACGCATCATGAGATATGTGAAAACCACAGCACATTATGGTTTATTCTATGAGAGTGGTAAAAGCTTGGACATACATGGCTACACAGATGCTGATTGGGCAGGTAGCGCATATGACAGGAGGTCTACCAGTGGATATGCTTTTACACTTGGCAGTGCTGTGGTGAGTTGGAGTAGCAAAAAGCAACCTACAGTTGCTTTGTCCAGTACAGAGGCTGAGTACAGAGGTGCAGCCATTGCTACTTGTGAGGCTATATGGTTAAAGAGTCTCTTGGCAGATTTATGTGAGCCTCTTGATGGCAAAGTTGTCATACATTGTGACAACATGAGCAGTATGCAGTTGGCAAAGAATCCAGTATTTCATGCGAGGACCAAACACATAGAGGTCCATTATCACTTTGTCAGAGAAAAGGTGCTGGATGGTACAGTTGATCTTCACTATGTGAAGACTGATGAGCAGGTGGCTGATATCTTCACGAAGCCACTTAGTAGGGAGAAGTTCGAGTACTTCCGGACTATGTTGGGAGTACATGGGATGAGCTTGAGGGGGAGTGTTGAGAGTCTTGATATCCCAAGCTCATCTACATCTTCATCGGCAGTACATCATGAGCTTGAGAGGGGCTGTTGAGATATTCAAGCTCGATGTCAGTGTGAGCCAGCTATGCTATGTGCTGGCAGATTAGGTAGGAACATGTGTGAGACATAAATGACCGCGTGTCCAGCTGGTCATAGTGTGTGGACATTAGCTAGGGTTAGTAGAGTGTGGACACAACTCATTGTGTGTTGTGTGGATTATGGATTAGTGCATTATGCTTTGTGTGAGAGTGGAAATGGCTTCCCTCTATGATTAGGGTTTGCAATAGACATTAGGGTTTGCTCCTGTGTGTGTGTCTCCTCCTCCTCTACCGTTCTTTCAACAATACATACATATCATATCCAAAAGATCAATGTGCGTAATGTGAAAGAGTATCTACAAGGATACAAAAATACATTTTGTACAAGTTTAATTATTCAGGGTGTGTGTGAAAAGTATTAATCTCCAAAGCATGAAGCTCAAACAACTCCAAGTTCTCCATGTAATGATGTGAATCAAGCTTCACTCAGTCCTTTGGTGAATATATCAGCAATTATCTGATCTGTGGGGCAATGCTCAATCATATTGATCATTTCTTTGCTTCATGTCAAACATAATGATAATGAATAGCAATATGCTTGGATTTTCTATGTTGAACACAATCCTTGGCAAGACTAATGGCACTTTGCTTGTACATCTAATTGGAGTACTTGACGATAATGGATGTCTAGGATCAACAAGTAATTGAGGAAGCCATACCAATTCACGATGTGCTAAAGATGCAACTACATACTCAGATTTGGCTATAGAGTCTGCAACACAATGTTGTTTCTTGCTAACCCAAAAAATTAAGAAACCATTTCTACTTGTAGACCACATAGATGAGTGAGCACTTGCCCAGTCCAGCATCTGAATAACCTAGAAGACATAAAGAATCCAAGAGAGAGGATTCTTGTTGGTGATGATAGATGAGTTTAAAGTCTTTAGGGCCTTTCAAATATTTAAGAACACGTTTGGCTGCAGTCCTTGGCTGCAGTCCAATGCCCAACAAAAGGAGAAGCAATATGTTACCCCAAGGAATTAGCCGCAAAGAGAATATCTGGTTTGGTGTTTAAGATAACAAATTGTAAACAGCCAATGATATTAGCATAAGTTTTATGTGGAGCTAATGCTTCATCATGAGTCGTAGCTGTCTACTTGGTCGAGCTTACAAGACATGGAGTATTTGCAGAATGAGAATTGAGCGCAGACCAAACTTTTCAATAATATTGTTAATGAATTTTGATTGACAAAGAAACAACATAAATTTCTGGTGATAATGCTGAACTTGAATACCAAGACAAGAGTGAATATCACCACGATCCACCATCTCAAAATCCGATGATAAAATCTTATTTATGAGTTGCATAAAGTCAAGATTATTACAAACAAGTATAGTATCATTGACGTATAGAGCAAGAATAACAAATAGAATAAATTCACGCTTGAGATATATATAAGGATCAGAGAAACACGAGATAAAGCCTTTCGATGTGAGGAAGAGATCAATTTTGATATACCAAGAACCATTAGGACCTCAATGGAAGGCTTCTTGGGCCCTTTTATTTGGCAGTTTAAGGAGTCAAACCTTTTTCTCTTAAGAAGAAACGTTTTCTAATTAGAAGCTTCAAAACGGCTACTTTATTCGAATTTGAATTTTGGAGGGAAAATGGAATTTAAAATCTAGCGGACAAAACCATATCATGTAACATATCTATGGAAAGCTCTTGATGCGTAGATCACGGATCTATAATCTCCGCTCAAATCGGAGCTTGTATGTAGAAGTTATGGAGGTCCGAAAATTATAAAATTGCCTCCCCCCCTTTTTGGGGGAAAAAGTGCACCCTTTGACCACTCTTACACCTCTCTTACAAACCCAACATTTCAGTCCACATGGCAACCCCCCATTTGGCTATTCCTTAATCACCTTGATTAGGCTTGTGCAAATTAAAGGGCCCAAGAAGACCCCATTCACTTCCTAATGGTGATGCTTGCTTTAAACCATAAAGAGTGCGATGAAGACGACACACAAGATGTTCCTTTGCCAACGAATTGAAAATCCTTCTGGTTGTTCCATATAAATCTCTTCTTTGAGACCACCATTAAGAAAAGCAGTTTTCACATCCATCCGATGAATCTCCAAATCAAAATAAGTAGCAAATGCCAAAAGGACATGTATGCTAGTCATGCAAACAATAGGGAAAAATGTATCATGATAATCAACACCTGCAACTTATGAGTATCCTTTTGCAACCAAACGAGCTTTGAACTTATAAAAATATCCATCAGCCTTTGTCTTTGTCTTATATACCCATTTGCACTTGATAGGAACACTATTATGAGGCGAATTAGTAAGAACCTATGTACCTTTGGAAATCAAAGAATCATATTCGGCTTGCATAGACTCCTACCAGTGATCCTTCGTGGAGAAGAGATAGCTTCTGTATAAGTTTCCAGGTGTTCATTAACATTCATAGCATCATCAAAACTATCATCATGATTTGAACCATGTTGAATATTAATGGGGAAGATCAATGTATATATCAAGATTATCACTAGAATCATTCGTAGGGTCTTCAGAATCCTTCATAGGAGAAGAAGGATGCACAACATCTTGAGAGATACAATGATTATCACATAGAAAAGGAAAAGCAGTGAGTAAGGATTGTGTATTATCAGAATCCTTACTAGACCATATACCTCCCATCGAACACTCATCGAATAGAGCATCACATGACTGATGATGACTTTCTGAGAAGTAGGATCATAAAATTTGTATCCTTTAGAATTATCAGAATATCCAATAAATATAACTTTCAAACCAAGAGGATCCAACTTTTGTCACATTTCTTTTGGCACATGAATATAAGAAATGTATCCAAAGGTGCAAAAATGTGATACAGAAGGAGTTTTCCTTGTCCAAATTGTAATGGGAATCTTACCAACAGGTGCAGTTGTGGGAAGATGATTTTGAACAAAGACTGCTATGAATAAGCATACATCTCATAGCAATAAGGGTGGTTCGATTCTTACGCTTTGCATGCCATTTTGTTGAGGAGAATATGAAACAATTAACTCTGATGAATTCCTTGTTCAATACAATAGTCATCGAAGAGATTTGATTATATTCTCCACCATTGTCACTACGGAGAGTCTTGATCGAGTGACCAATATGAATTTCAATTGCTTTCTGATATTGCTTGAATATGGATGAGGCTTCATACTTATGCCTCAAGAGAAAAACATATGTGAAATGAAAGAAATCATCAATAAAGGTAATGAAATAATGATAGTGAGATTTGTAATAAGGAGGAAAAGGTCCACAAATATCCATATGAATGAGATCTAAAAGGACATGTGAATGTGTAGAGGTAGAGATATGAAAAGGTTGTTGATGATGCTTGCCAAGAGCACAATACTCACATATGCCCATATGAGGATGAGCTTCAAGATCCATACCTCTGACAAGATCACGACGACGATGAATATTAAGAAGCTTTGCAAAATTTGAATGGACAAATTGATGATTCCATAACTTGCAATCAAGATCTCTTGGAGTAGTAACAACATTTACAACATCATCATTCAAAGAGAGCTCAAACAGATTACCATGTCAAGGAGCTATTGCGATAGTATGAACATCCTTCTCAATTAAACACTTTGTATGATCAAAACCAACAAAAAGACCAAGATCAACAAGCTAGGCAACAAAAATAAGATTCCTTTGAATATCTGGAACATGCAAAACTCCTCGCAATATTCTGGTAGAGGAAAGGGTGCCAAGATATAGATAACCAACACCCATGAATTGACAAGTAGTGTCATTAGCAAGATACACCGATTTCTTAATTGGAAGAGCATGATAATTATGAAGCCATTGAGATTGGTAAGTCATATTACCAGTAGCACCAGAATCAACAATAAAAAGAGAGCCATCCCGAACAAGAAGTTCTCTTCCAAGAGAAATATCATGATTCATAACACAGTTTACCTCCTAATGATTATGTTCATCACTACTTGTATGTTGAGCAGCATATGCACGCTTGCGATCTTGATCATATCGCCTTTTGAAACAACGATGAGTGGATGATCTGTACAACCAAAAAAGTCACAAGGAGTATGATTTTTGGAGGAATTCAAATGAGGTTGCTTGGTGGTAATGTCATGTTCCTCATCATATTGACGTGCCTAACAATCACAGACACAGTATGACCATTCTTATCACAATAGGAACAATGTTTATTAGGATAGGAAAGTTGAGAAGAATTTCCACCTTGATAAGAGTGACCACCACAAGTAAAACGTGAAAAGGAATTCTTACGAGTAATACAAGCCGTTTCAGAATCTGCAGCTTCTTGTGTATTCAAAATAGTGTCATAATTCTCTATACGATGTTGATGTTGTTGAGAATATTCAATGAGAGAAATACAAGTAATGTCAAGATCAATGCCATCCTTGTTAGACAGAATAGTGAAAATATTATCATATGAATGATCCTTGACTGTACGAAAAAGATGTGTAACCAACTGATTTTGTGTGCAATAGGAGCACCAGCGCGGCGGCAAGTTGATTGTTGATGATGTCTTTGAAGGATTCAACATGCAAAGTCATAGGAGTACCAATTTGTTATTGTAAATGGTTGTGGAGATTACGAAGATAAAGAATTTTTGTAACAAATTTCTTCTCAAAAGTACTAAGAAGATACTGACATATATCATGAGAAGTAGGAAGATTAAATACATCCAACATAAGAGAATCATGAAGAGCAGACAAGATATACCAACGAGCAGCTTTATCGACAGATCCAATTCGAGTAATTAGTTTGCCATTGTTAAAAAATAGGACCAACAATAATAAGAGCGTTATCATGTTCTGCATCAATAGGTTGAGATGGACAGACAAGATTGCCCAAAACAATATCAGAAAGATCATTACCTTCAAGTATCAACATCATCTTGGCCTTCCATCTGGGAAATCCTTGGCCTTGAAACAGGGGAGTAGTCATTGACCAGATGGAAAACCATTAACGAGAATAGAAGCTACCACCTCGTACGAGAATATGTATAGAACGAGATCACAAAATTTGTAGACCATGAAACGAGAACATAAACAAGGAGGACCCTTAAAGTTATATGAGATATGTGCATGAGAAGCGAGTGGCAATGAACTCATCAAATATAGAACCTGATTTACGAGTTACGAAAAGCAAGTGGCGATGAAAAGTAGTACTCAAAAATAGATGAAACGTGATATACAATAAGAGAGTAACTCCAAAAATAGTTGGAGCACTTCTATTTTGAGACGTGGACAAGCCCAAAAATTGGTTATTTTTTCATTAAAACATGAAAAGCGTATAGCACACAAAAAATGAGCAAAAGTCCGTTGCACGAAAAACACCATATCTTTCAAGTCTAAACTCCGATGAAGCCAATAAAATACTCAGAAGTTACCGCATGAGCTGCACATTGCCTATTTTCCTATTTAAGTGCTGTTTATCTGAAATTACATAACTTTTGATAGGAATATCAGATTCACAAACCAATTGACTCTATAGAAATGTTGTGTTTCTATAATACAATTCCAATTGCATTTCTATAATACAATTCCAATTAGGATAAGATAGTGTGGTCCAGATCGACCATCCAACCAAGGACCTGCATAAACTTGTTAACAGTGATTAACTACTAGAATTCTATAAAAAATGAATGAGACTGAATGAAACATAGAACATGCACATGAATGGAATTAACACAAATGATACTTCCTTTCTCTTTTGTTCACAATAGCAAGATCGATGATGCTCTGATACCATGTTGAAAATACACAAATACAAAGAGATAGGGATAGAGTGACTCAGAGAGAGAGGAGGAAGAGATTTACACCATATACGCTCCCAAAAGACTAGTTCATATTACTTATGAGTTTGTATATATAGGTGAGATCTAGGTCAAGTTAGGGTGTGATATATAGCTCCAACACTCACAAGCCTTACTGGGGTTGTAAAGCACCTTTACTTTGTGTATCTTAGGTGCTAGGATTAAACAAACAACACCACATGATGATTCATTAACCAACATTTTCGGCAAGAGATGTTTCATTCATTTTTAGTCAGCCAAGGCTGATTAAGCCAGTCCCTTAGATATGAGCCTAGTATTAAAAAATGTAATTTTTGTAAATTTTTAGGCATGGATATATGTAATTTTTTGGACATGGAAATATGTACGTTCCATGTTGAAATGAAACATTTCGTAGATATGTTATCCCATTTCTTCCAAGGATTGAATTTGGAGACTCCTCGATTATTAGCCAACAGTTTGTAAAAAGACCAGTGTTCAATTCGGAGACAACCAGTTAGCCAACAAATTTTGCAACCTTTATGAATCTCTCTCTCTCTCTCTCTCTTTCTCTCTCAATCTTTGTGCATCACAAGTGAAGTATTTATGGAGTGCATCACAAGTTTATTGCACTTAATTATTTATGGATTACATTGTTTTTGGATTGGGATGTATTTTTGGATTGCATAAATTTTAGTGAGTCATTATCAAATAATTTGTTTATAGAAAATCTAAAAAAACTCTAAATGTTTTTCATTTAGTCTAAAAATCTTGAAAATAAAGACTCACTAAATAATGAAACTCTTAAAAAATCATTAAAACAAAATCCCAAATACTATATAATATAACAAAATTTGAAATGTAGGTAGTTATTATGTGTGTGTGGGATGACGTAACCTAAAAAGAAAGAAAACATGTGCCGGAACTTTGATGATTTAACTACATTGATCACTTGGCCAAACCTATTTAGAGGAGCATTGGTAATGTCCATGGTTAGGGTTAGCATTAGGCTAATCCCCATTAGGAGTGAGCTATGAACTATAGATAGATTTGGCCAATCGTCCAAATATCTATATTGAATGGTTAGCCAAATCTTGTGAGAAGAGAATTAGTTACTAATATGAGTGAGCCATGCATTGTATGTAGATTTGGACAACTTTCCAAATCTATACTGAATGGTTCTAGTAAGAGGAGAATTAGGCACATCCCCAATAGGAGTGGTGTGCTATGTGCACATCATGTGCATATACTAGGATGCTAACCCACCCTAGGCATGGGAGAATGGGACCATGGGAACATGATCTAATGGGACTAGGGTTAGGCCTAACCTTGGGTTGAGGTTAGAGTCAGGAAACCAAGGGTCACACATGGAAATGGAAGACCAAGAATCACTCTAGAAATGGAAGGTCAAGAGTCACTTTGGAAATAGAAGGTCAAGAGTCACTTTGGGAATGGACAATCAAGAGTCACTTGAGAGCTCTCCTATATAATAGGGGCATGGGGCACTCTCAAGGGATGCTCTGTTGTGTAGAGAATGGTATCTACTCTCTTGCTGTTTCACACTAGAGCTATGTGCTGCTGGATTGAAGGCATACCTCTTGCTGTTTCACACTAGAGCTATGTGCTGCTGGATTGAAGGCATACCTCTTGGTGGTATGGGACACCCAAGTTGGGTATGTGGTTCTTCATTATTTTCATGTGTGTACCCTTGGGGGCTTGGGGGTGGATGGGTGGATGAGTGGATGAGTATATGCCTGGATTATGCATGTTTATGCATAGTGATTAGCTAGAGAGATCTAGGGATTTTAACATGGTGTATGTATGTATATAAATTTGTCCAAATCTATATCAATGAATAGTTAGCTAAATAAAACAAGAAGAGAATCAAAGAAACCCCCATTCAAGGTGTCCAATAGGGTTGAGGTCTAGTGAGGAGAACTATTGAGGTTCCTGATAGGTTTGGATTATAGGTAGATTAAGACAATTATCAAAATATTTATTTAATGGTTCCTGATAGGTTTGGATTATAGGTAGATTAAGATAATTATCAAAATATTTATTTAATGGTTCACCAAATCTACATTTAATTGGTTATCCAAATGTGGTAAGAAGAGAATTAGGTAGGCTGCTTTTGTAAGTCCCTAATAGGAGAGAACTATGAATTAAATAAAGATTTGAGAAATTGTCCAAATCTACATTCAATGCCTGGCCAAATCTAGTGAGAGGAGCATTAGTCATGTCCATGGCTAAGGTTAGCATTAGGCCAATTCCCATTAGGAGTGAGCTATGAACTATAGATAGATTTGGGCAATTGTCCAAATCTGTGTATTGAATGGTTAGTCAAATCTGTGTATTGAATGGTTAGTCAAATCCTGCGAGAAGAGCATTAGCTACTAAGTGGGGGGGTTCACTGTATGTAAACCCTCTATATCACGTGCATTTAAGGTCTATTCTAAAAACCCCTTATCTATGATTTTTTTATGAATAAAACACACCCTTTTTCCATTCAATATGTGAATACCCCCTTTAAATGGTACCCTTCTATATGTGAAAACTGTGTAAAAAAGGATTTTAAACATCCTTTTTGTTGAACTCGCATACTATGCTTACATAGTTCTCAACTCACATTCAGCTAACCAATTTAATGTAGATTTGGACAACAAATTAAATGTAGATTTGGCCAACCATGAAATATAGATTTGGCCAACCATGAAATATAGATTTTGATAATTGTCTTAATCTACCTATAATCCATACCTAAACCCAATTAGGGACTTCAATAATTCTCCTCTCAGTAGTCCTCAACCCTATTGGTGGAGACCTTGCCTAAGGCCAACCCTTGATACGAATTTGTCTAATTCTCTTCTCGTTGGATTTAGCCAATCATTCATTGAAATAGATTTGGACAAATCTATATACATGCATACACCACTCCTATTGGGGACCTAATGCTCCTATTACTAGAACCATTAAGTATAGATTTGGATAGTTGTTCAAATCTATATACAATGCATAGCTTTGGATAACTATTCAATATACAAATTTGGACAGTTTTCTAAATCTATCTATAATTCATAGCTCACTCCTAATGGGGATTGGCCTAATGCTAACCCTAACCATTGACACGACTAATGCTTCTCTTACTAGATTTGGATAACTTCTCAATGTAGATTGGACAATTTCTTAAACCTATATTTAATTCATAGTTCACTAATATTAGGGACTTTCTTACCTAATTCTCCCCTCACCACATTTGGCTAACCAATTAAATGCAGATTTGGTCAACCAATAAAATGTAGATTTGGTCAACCAATAAAATGTAAATTTGGACAACCATGAAATATAGATTTTGATGATTTTCTTAATTTACATACAATCCATACCTCAACCCTATTGGGGACTTCCCCTTTCATTAGACCTCAACCCTATTAAAGAGCTTGCCGAAGGCCACAGCTCAACCCTATTGGGGACTTCCCCTCTCATTAGACCTCAACCCTATTAAAGAGCTTGCCGAAGGCCACACCTCTTGATATGAATTTGTGTAATGCTCTTCTCCTTGGATTTCAAATATGCTCAAAAGTAGCCTTTAAGTGTGTATATGGACATGAAAATAAAATTTTAATAAAAAAGTAAATTGTGATCTATTTGTGGAGTTGACTTTTGCATATGGTTGATTTTGGCTATTCTGTCCCCGTTGGGTTGTACACCACACATGTTCTGGTAATTTTGGATTGGTATTGGACCCTCACATTTCTATGGCGGCCAAGGTTTGTGAAAAGAACTAGTTCCCTCTGTATAGCCATCTCTCTCTCTCTCTCTCTCTCTCTCTCTCGCTTTCTCTCACTCCTAAGCATGCCCCCATCTCTCTCTCCCTCCCTCTAGTGTTAAAACCCCATAGATCTCTCTAGCTAATCACTAGGCATATACTCATTGACCCGACCACCCCCGAGTCCAAGGGTGCATATATCAATGTAAGGAAGAACCACATACGTAACCTTGGTGTACCATATACAACCAAGAAGTATGTCTTCAATCCATCAGCACATAACTCTAGTATGAAATGGCAAGAGAGTATATATAATGCTCTACACAAGAGAACATCCCTTGAGAGTTCCCCATGCCCCTATTATATAGGAGAGCTCTCAAGTGACCCTTGACTCTCCATCTCCATGCGCGACCCTTGATTGCCTAACCCTAACCTCAACCCAAGGTTAGGTCTAAGCATGCTCCCATGCTCACATGCCTAGGGTGGGCTAGCCTAGTATATGCACATAATATAATGTGCACATAACATCTTCCCCTCTCTCAAAACATTTCACTCTTACAAGGAAAGGAAGGAAACCTGCGTTGAACATTCTCAACTGACTCTCAAGTTGAACCCTCGATTTCCCTATCTTTCCACTTAATTTTAACCTTAGGGAGGATTAAGTGATTACAAAGTTTCCTTTCCCTAAACTCAAGTACCTTTTTAGGTTCATGTGGAACATAGGATCAATCCTCAACCTCAATGAGTTCTTGGGAAGTAGCTGTGTTATTCTCACCTCCCGCCTTCTCTTTCAGTCTACTGACATGAAAGATTGGATGAACTCTTACATGTGGAGGTAGTTTTATCTCATACATAACCATGCCAATCTGATATACAAGTCAGAATAATGGACCACAATATCTAGGAGATAACTTTGAGCACTTTCTTGTTGACAAAGTTTGAGAATCTTTAGGAACTTTCAAATAACCCACGCTCCTAGCTCAAAAGATCGAGGTGACCATCCCATATGAGCGTAAAATTGTGCTCTATCCTGAGCACTCCTGCTAGAATCTTGAGCTTGGGTAAGCATTTCCTACATATCACCCATGAAATCCGTTGATGCATCAAGCTTAATGTCCTTAAGATTGACATCAACAAGTGCTGTGGGTTGATACCCATACATAAGCATGAACGAACTATAACTAGTAGCCATATGCTTAGAACTGTTATACACAAATTACATCATTAGAAAATACTTTTTCCAACTCGATGGTTTTCCAAATATATACACACAAAACATATCCTCTAAAATCTGATTCACATGCTCTCTTTCCCCATCAGGCTGCTGGCGGGTGATCAGAAAAACTTAAACTCAAATTAGTTTCCAATTTCTTGAAAACTTCCTACCAAAAATGAGCCCTGAACTTAGAGTCTCGATCACTCACAATATCAGAAGAGGTAGACCATACAGTCTAAACAGCTACTCGACAAATTGGTAAGCATTTTCGACGCTTTGACTATTATCGTTATGGATAAAAACCTAGCGATCTTTGTCAATCTATCCACGACTATACCCAAATGGCATTGTGATCCCTGCTGGCACGTGGAAGTCCCGTAGTCAAATCCATGGAAATACTTTCTCACTTTTGGGATGGAATATCCAAAGGATGTCATAGCCCAACAGATTTAAGACGTTCATCCTTGTTTATCTGACATTAATGACATTGGACCACATAACTCTAAATAAAATCTTTCATTTTTTCCCAGTAAAATGTCCTTCTAACCAAAGCCAAGGTACGATGTATGCTAGGATGTCCTGCCACCGATGGTGTATCACTGCACTCAAAGAGGATCCTGAGTCTAATTTCTGACACATCTGGCACGCAAACCTTATCATTTTGGAATAAGAGACCATTACAAATAAAATTTTGGTTGGCTTTTCCTTGACTCACCAGGTTTTGATCTACCTCAGAGTTGGACCCTAATTCTGCCAAATTCCAATACTTTCCAAAGAAAATATTTGTATTGCACTTTCGCCTAAGTGAATCGTACAAGTTAGAAGTAAGTTTTGTGAAGCTCAGTTCATTATCAAATGTTTGACCCAGTCAACAAAAAAATCTTTGTTTTTTTGGCAAAACCATTCCATCCCTAAAATGATGTCAACATGAACTAAGCTCATGACATGAAAATCAAGAATTTTTGAGTATAACTAGATGTCTAGTGGCAATTTTGACACCCTCTTGTCCTAGAATTGGACTTGTCCTCTAGCCATCCTAACCTTGTACATGTGATCATTATGAGTGGTTTCCAACTTTGTCCTCTATACCACAATGTTGTCGATAAAATTATGAGTACTACCAAGATCAAACAATATATAAACCTGATGTCCATTTATTGTTTTGGACCAAAAAACAGCTTGAGTAAAAGTACAGTCTGGACATTGGCTTCCTTCAAGATGTGTAATATTGAATTCAGAAACTTTCCTTCAAGATGTGTTAATTTACGTTGAAGTTCTGTAATGTTCACAGATATCTTTGGTATAAACTTCTTCGGTTTCGCCTTTTGCCTAGGTGCCAAAGGTGTTATAGCTCCATTCAAAGGATATAATGTCTTCGTGTGTCCCTTTTCTTTGCATTTGACACATGTGAGATTATCCCTAGTCCAAAGTTTCAGCTTCTTCTTGGGATTGTCAGAATTTTTTGGTTTTGGTGAAAAACCATCTTCCTTTTTTATCAACTCTTCAAAAAAGTGAGCGTGGATTTTTTTCATTAGACGATGGTTTTGAAGTGTTGGACTGACCATTGAGCTACCTGAATAGCATCCTCAATCATTTTGACCTTGCATTTTTTTACCTCATACTGATAGGAACGAGCTAGACCATTGATCAAAATCCCACATAAGGTATGATAATCCGATTTGGCTTTGGCAACCAACTGTCTAAATTTTTTTCATATTATCGTTAAATGACTGATTCCCCATGCTATTTTTAACAAGCTTGGCAACTATCTCGAATTCATTCTCTAGTTGGACGGACTCTTTTTTGAAACCTTCTTTGAAATTTTGCCAAGTGGTAGGAATGAAATCTTCTTTGAGATCCTTCCACCAAGTTAATGCCTTCCCTTTCAATAATCCCTCTGCCATCTACGCGGGGGGATCACTCATAAATATGTAAGCATAGCACGTGGGTTCAACATAAGGGATTTTTAAAATCCCCTTTTTACACATTTTCTACATACAGAAGGGTACCATTTAAAGGGGGTATTCACAAGTTGAATAGAAAAAGGGTGTGTTTTATTCACAAAAAATTCACATATAAGGGATTTTTAAAGTAGTTCCTGAATGCACGTGATATAGAGGCTTTACATATAGTGAACTCCTTGAGGCCATCTATAGCTTTTATGCATAGGTAAATGGATGAAAGGCAAAGTGTATAGTCCACCTATTGAGCCAGGCATCTATACATTATTGAGTCTTCTCCTTTTTCTCACCACCGTGCAAACAACAGAGCAACTACTTTGGTAGGAGAAGGAGTCGTCGCCAAAAGAGCCTTTTGCAGAGTCAAGATCCGCACCTTGAGTGACTCCATCTTGTCATGGCATTTGGAAATAGTTGCTTCCAGATGCTCTTTCACTTCCATAAATTCACTCTTTCCAACAGCCTCCTCTTCTTCAACTTGGAATTTAAGATCTTCCCTTCATGAGTCGGGGATGATCACACATCTCATCGACATTATCATTGATTGAGAAATCAATGTGAGCCATGGTAATAAGGTTCTTCGAAAAAATCACGATTCACTCGAACTAACTTCACTTAACCACCCTTAACCAAAATGATCTAGCAAATTGATTCACTAGAACTGACTACACATAAGAAAAAATGCTTTAATTAGCATCTGGTGACTAAACAACGGTTACAAAAAACATTAAAACACCATCTAGAATTAATCCAAATGGAAATAATTACTAATACAAGGCACACTCGTATTAATTATATGCAAATAACTTGCATCTATCTAATGTCAGTATGTGGAAACATACTTCAACACTAAATAACTCAAAAAATATTAAATTCTTGAGAAAAAATAATTATCATGATTTTTCCTAATATTTCCTTTTTTTAGGGCCTCAAAATTTACTAATTTTAAACTCCACCAAATTCTATCTTATGGCATATCAAATCTAAATTGTCTAGAGAGTTTTAAAGATAAAATTCACCAAAATACGATTGGTATACAAAAAATACCAATTTCTAGGATTTCCAAAATAATTTTTAGAAATTTTTCTAAGTTTAGTAATTATAAAAAAATTACTCTGAGAATCCAACACCATATTAGTGAATTTGGGAATTTCCCAATTCCCATTTTTGAATACTTAAAAAAGGGGACATGGATAACATCTTTGTAAGTTTCTCAAAACTCTATCATATGACCTATCGTTGGAAAGCGCTTGAAAAATGGAATCTAAAGAGCTATAAAGCCCTCATTTTGGATTAGTGGGGTTAATCCAAAACATTCTATACCACAAATTTTGTGATCACACTCATCATATTACCTCAATAATACATCGAAAAAATATAGTTCTAAAATGACTTTCTGATTAATTCATCAAAGTCATTAATTAATGACAAACCCTTTGTAAGGATAACATGTCCTACTTCAAACTCAACGTTCACAAATATCTTCATTTCCATGAACACAACATTACATCCACACGAACATTACTCAATCATTGAGCGTGTGAACTTGATGACATCCTTATGTCTATTCATATAGCTACCAATATAATTAGTTCACAAATATCGTCACTTCCATAAACTCAACATTACATCCATTAACATTACTCATCATTGAGTGTGCCAACTTGATGACATTCTTATGTCCATTTATATTTACCAATATTTATTAAGTTAGCCAAAGATACGAATGGAGATAGAAAAAATGACATTTACAACAATCAAAAATGATTGTTCATTAAAGATAAGACTTTAACAGTGATACTTACAAATCGCCATGACTATACAAGACCAACACTCATAAAAATATAGTTCTACTAGATAGACTAATTTTTAAAGATAATGCCTTAACAATGACACTTAAAAATTGCCATAATTATAAAGGAACAATGCTCATTTAAAAAATAGATTGAATGAAACATAATGACAAATGATGGAAACTTAGTATTTATAACTCATTGCAATCAAAACTCATAGTCGGCAAAGAGCTCATCTCCTTCCTTGAGGTTACAAATAGATTCAACATAAACATATCCATATTCAAAATTATTAATTGACATGTGAGTTTGTTTATGCCAAGGTGACAAAGATGGAGAAAACATGTATCTCACATTTCCTTTCTCATTGGAACCCCTACAACTATTTATGTAACCTACCACATTTCTATCTCAAACATTGCCCACTATATAGACTCAATCCTCTTCAATGTCAACTATTGGGTCCTCATCAAGAATGGAGTACCTCCTTGATCTGGGGAACACAACAGATTCCATTCATCGTGAAGAAATTCAGATCCACAATAGTGCAACAAATCTCGACCAAGAGAAACACTTAATTGGATGAATAGCCCTTGACCAGCACCCATAATTGTCAAGTTCTTAACCATGCAGGAAACCTCATTAATGTAAAAGACTTCACCATTTTGAACTGGCCAATGAGATGGCTATAAATGGTCGCCATTGCTATCATAAAGGCAAAGTGGAGAAACTTGAAATATCCTTACTAGTGAAAACAATTTTGTAAAAGACTTCACCATTTTGAACTGCCAATGAGATGGTTGTAAATGGTCACCATTGCTATCATAAAGGCAAAGTGGAGAAACTTGAAATATCCTTACTAGTGAAAACAATAAAAATTCATGATCATTAGTGTTTACACTACTAGGCTAAACAATATAAAAGAATCCAATTAGTGTTTGCACTTGTAGTATGCTTGGAGTTATGATACGAAACCTACTGCAGCTCTTGTGATAAACCTTTTCTTATAAACTAGTTGTTCGGCATAGTGCATTGCAACCATTTCATTTAGTTTTTACACTAGTGGTATTTGTTTCAATATCTTTAATTGTGCAGTACGTAGAGTCGATGGAGGAGATTGTATTGTTCTTGAAAAGGTAACTTCAAAATCACGTGTTGCATGTTTAATAACACCTTGGCATGAACTAAATATGTCGTTTTCATCACATGCTAAGGTTGCATATTCCTTGGATTCATCCTTGAAAATCTCCTCCCACTCTATAATCACATAGTGAAAGCATTCATATAATGTATGTCCTTGTTGGACTGGCAACTATCACTATCTATCAAAAGAAATCATTGTACGAATGTCTCCAGCCATATCCAAATGGCACAAGTATATGTATAAGTCTTCCAATGTGTTGTCATATGCATTAATGTCAAATTTGGGTGGAAAAAGCTCTACTAGGAGTACTTTTGCAAATATTGAGGGTGAATCATTAGCTTTAAATCAACCCTATGCTAATCTTGTTGGTTGTATCTTCAATTTGTGGGCATGAGTACTCATCCTGATATTCTGTTTGTAGCAAATCTATTAGGACAATACTTGTCCTCTCCATCTACAAGACATTGGTCTCAAGCTAAACGTGTTTTGAAGTACTTGAAGGATACTGCAGATTTCGGACTTGTATATCATCGTCAAGAAGACATATCTTCTTCTCTTAATCTTTTGGGTTATTCAAATGTTGATTGGTCAAGCTCTAACTTGTCCATGAGATCCACTAGTGGTAATTGCTTCTTTATCAATGGCTGTTTGGTATCTTGGGCTAGCAAGAAACAATGCTGTATTGCAGTTTCTACTACTGAGTCTGAATATGTAGCTGCATCTTTAGCAGCTTGTCAATTGGTTTGGCTTCGACAATTTCTTGCTGATATTTGTCATTCTCCTTCCTCAAGCACTCCTCTTAGATGTGACAACCAAAGTGCTATTAGTCTAGCCAAGGACTACGTGCAACATAGCAAGTCCAAGCATATTGCAGTTCATTATCACTATGTTCAACATGAAGTAAGGAAACGAGAAATAATGGTAAAACATTGTCCAACTGATCAAATGATTGTAGACATTCTCACCAAAGGACTCCATGAAGCTCGGTTTACACTTTTGTGATCAGAACTTGGAGTTGCGATGGCCTCTCTTTTTGGAGATTAGCACATCTCACGTCATGTCAATTTTGTGTAGACTTGTACATAGCCTATAGACTTTAGGACACTTCACACATTACTTCACATCATGCACATTTATTCTTTGTACTTTTTGTATATAGAAGCACATTGCACCACATGGACTTTAAGGTGGCATTGTACATTTATATGTAGGATCTCGGGTTTTTCCCTTGTGCTCCCAAGGGTTTTTTTACTCGCAGCTGGAGACCTTTATTTGAGTGGGGGTGTTGGAGCTATATATAGCTAGCCCTAACTCACTCTAGGTCTTACCTATATATATGTGACTTGTGACTAATATGATTCGTTCTTGTGGATGATATGTGGTGTCTCTTGTCTCTCTCCCTCTCTTAATAAATCTTAGTAGTAGTAACGATTGTCCATGAATTCCTTCTCTTTTCTCACTAATACATGTGCAAAAAAAGTATTGATTGATCCATTCACATGATCTGTATTAGGAGGGTTAATATCCATGCTACCAATTTCCATCTTCTTTTTCTGAGTTACATTCTCTAAAGTACTCTCCAAGGCTACAAGTTGCTTGAATGTTACAAATGCGATGAGGACAAATTATGCAAGTTCAACAGCTAGTTTTAACAATCCATGTAACATCATCTCAAACCTGTTTGAGCTCTATGTCATGCTACAAATCCCATGAACTACATCAATCACCATTGTACCAATGGTAATTGGTTCCGTGAATGTCTTGCACATGAACTCCATCCCTTCCATGTCTAGTTCAACCTGGTACATATACTCCAAGTATACTTATCAGAATGCAAACTAGTTCCCTCCTTTTCGTTTAAAATCCATTGAATGTATGCTTGTGCCGATGGAGGTAATGCATCATTATGATCTCTACGAGTAAGCTTTTTTTTCAGCCATATTTGACTTGATCCAACTATCTTTTCATAGTATTTTGGCTGGATGTTGTAGTAAGTCACACACTGATCCCATGGCCTGTTAACCTTGTCACTTGACTTTTCCTTGAACTCCTTCACAAGCTCTTCTTGCAACACCTTATCCTCCTTCATTTGACGTGCTCTTTCTACCATATCCATCTTATCTATATCATGGTTTTCCCTAACTAGAACAATCTTGGAATCCAATATTTCTTCTTGAATGATCTTAATATTCTCCTCATCTAAACCTTGTGAGCACATGAACATGCCAACAACAATCAGTTGTTTCCAACTTTTATTTACATCATTACTATGCTCAGCACAATAGGGTAGTGATCCATCTCTATATGCATCCATAATCCTCATCCATGTCTCAAACATGTCATCTGGGCATATTATCATGTGTGCATCCTTTGTATCACCAAATGAAGCTGGTGCTAGCTCGATAAATTGTTGCACAACATCCTCAACATCAGGTAATGTTACAAACTAATTTATCAATGATAAGCAATAATATATTGAGGTATTTCTGGAAAAAAAATATTGAAGGTTGATATTTACTTACATCCCATTATGCAGGTTGTTCACTTTCCTTTACAACTCCTTGGTGAGGCTTCACGGGTCTATTGAATGTAATCCATTGACACCACTATAGGCTGCCTGATTTCTGATGTTTAATCCAATAAAAATGAACTGCAATGAAAATATAGAAACGTCTATATGCACGTCGACACTTTTATCGGTGTTATCATCTAAATACACCTTTGCAAAAGCGGTGAAAATGATGTCTATATAAGCGTCGAAAATGACATCTATATAAACATCCATAACAATGTCGAAATATTCATCTATATAAACATCTATAACAACGTCCAAATTGTTGATCATGATTCTGACATTTTTTTAGATGGATATTCTTATGCTATTAGAGACGGATGCAGGATTTGTTTTGGCATAATAGTGAATCCGAGTGCAAATGTGTATCTAGATGCACCATTATGATAAATATATAGAGACCTTGCTTTAGCAATTGGTCTCAATTGAATAATTACACAAAAATTAAAAAGGATACATTCATAGAAAAAGATGAATAATTATCAGCTAGATATCAATACTTATACGAAAAATGTTTTTTACAAAAATGTTGCCGCATATGCGAATGAATTATACAACACAAGGTCGAGTTCAAGTACATAAGAAAGAAGAGGAATTCTATATGAAGTCCTAAGTGGGAGGGATTCCTCATGCCCTCACATTTCCACTATTTTCAGACCACCCATGCCCTTTGTTTCTTAGGACTACATTTGCAGATACTTTTTCCTAAAATGTAATAAAACTAGCACAAGTGAAAAGAAGAATTAAAAATCCCAAATTTAATAGGTTTATAAATAGACCAAAGAGCTTATGGGTTTAGGAATATATTTACCTACCATGCTTGCCAAGCAGGGCTTCTAGTTAATACAATCCATCCTTCTTCTCGCACCCTTGAAAAGAGAGCTTCCAAACTACAAGCTACAAGCATATAATAATTTTAAGTTGTTATACAAAAAGATTCACTACTATAGCATAAAGATAGTATCCTTACAAAGATCGTAGGATTATCTAACCCTCCTCCTTTTGTAACATCTTGTTGAAGGTTGTTGGCCATTTGTTAATGTGACCCTGAAAAACATAATGCAACCTTGAAAAAACATAACGCATAAAAAATTATGTACATGCGTTTGGATTCTAAGCAGTTAACATGATTTCCTTCTCATCTTCATCTTCATTATGCCCAAGAATTAAGCTTAATGCATAAGCATAAAGATTATGCATAAAACATAAACCCCAAACATTATGCATATAGCATAAAACATAATGCATATGCAAGAGGGCTTATTCCTTATGCATCATGAAAAAATCAAGAGAAATTGTGCATAAGCCCTCTTGCATTATGCATAATGCATAAAGCATAAGCATAAGCATAATGCATAGAGCATAGAGCATAGAGCATAGAGAATAAGCATAAGCACTATGCATATTCAAAGATCGAGGGCTCCGTCTCGGTTGACAGTAGCAGGTACTTTAGGATGCTAACTCCTATGTTACTTGATATGTATCACGAGTAAGAGGGAAAGCTCTAAAGAATCCATCTTATGCATAAGAGGCTTATGTATACATTACTGCATAGAAGACATAAAGCCATACACATAAAGAAATCCCTCACACCCTAGGGTGCCAATAACATGAAATAGAGTTTAGGGATGCCAATGAACAACTTACCTCAACACGCTTAAGTTAAGAACTAAGGAGAAACCTATACCGTAACAACCCAAAAAAATAACATTATTAGCTTATAATGCATATGCATTATGCCCAAGAATTAAGCTTAATGCATAATCTTATACATATGGATACTTACCTCAAGATACTTGTGAGTATTGACTTGAGAATAGAACCATAAAAGCATAAAACCCTAAAAGGTTATACTCCATGTCAATGCATAGTAGTCATCAATGCATAAAGTCTACATGATGGACATGCAATCACTAAATGTTATCCACCTTATTATCCTCATATTTCTTCTCCTGTTTCTTTCTAGTGAAGAGATTCCAAATGCACGTCACATCATGTAGGATGCATATTAGAGATATGAATCTCCATTAGAGATATTCTTATGCATAATCCCTCTTGCATAACGCATAAGGGCTAATGCCTTATGCATAGAAGCAAGAGGACATAATCCCTTATGCATCATGAAAGAAGGAAGAGGGCTTGTACATAAGCCCTGCAATATTCTTATGCATAATCCCTCTTGCATAATGCATAAGGGCTAATGCCTTATGCATAGAAGCAAGAGGACATAATCCCTTATGCATCATGAAAGAAGGAAGAGGGCTTGTACATAAGCCCTGCAAGAGGGCTTATGCCTTATGCATAGAAGCAAGAGGACATAAGTCCCTATGCATAGGGACATAAGTCCCTATGCATAATGCAAGAGCGATTATGCCTTATGCATAATCCCTCGTTCATCATGCATAAGGGCTTATGCCTTCTCCACCATGAAGGAGGGCTTATGCCCCTCTTGCATAACGCATAAGGGCAATGGTGCATGATGCAAGAGAGATTATGCATATTCATAGAGAGGCAAAAGGAGCATAAGCCCTTATGGATATGCATAGAGGCAAGAGGGAATAAGCCCTTATGCATCATGAAAGAAGCAAGGAATTAAATTAAAAAAGAACTCCCAAGCACTTGGGGGTACACCATAAGAATAAAAGAGGGCTCATAAGCTCTTACCTCAAGATACTCGTGAGTGTTAACTTGAGGATATTGAAGAAAAACCTACAAAATTAAAACAAAAAAATTAAATTAGTATCCTAAAATTTGAGAGGATAGAACCCTAAATAAAAGAATAAAACCTTAAAAAGGAGAGCATATTGAGGTAAGTCCTTTGCAGAGAATCAAAGTAGATGATCGAGAGCTAAGATCTGTAAAAAAACCCAAAATAAATTCACAAAATTTAGGTTAGAAAACTACATGCATACATTTGCAGCAGAGAAGTGTAGGAAAAGAGGAAAGTAGAGGAGTGTAGAAAAGTGGAGGGGAGAAGGAAGGGTGTGGAGGTGAGTACACCCCTTACAATGTGGGGGGGTAGGTGTGCTTGCAACTCACCTCTTCGAAAGACTTGCAGCAAAAGATCACAAAGACTTGCAAAAGATCACAAATTCCATAGGTTTTGGCGTTGTAAAACTTTAATGACATCAATAAATGTGTCGCAACAAATAGCGTCCAAAAAATGTCCGAAATGGCATCCAAAAGAACGTCCGAAATAACGCCCAAAATAATCTGACGCTGCATAATTTTGTATAAATATTTTTTTGGAAATTCATTTTGTAGGAAATGTGTCGAATGCTTCGTTAGGGCATCCAACATGTTTTGACAAATTTTGTGTTGCAAGAATTGTTTTAGTTTTGGTCGTTTTCAGGTAGTTACCATTTTTATGGGTGAGTTCTGATTAGGTTAGCGGTAGAATCAGTAGAAGTTTTGTATGAGAGAGATTTTCCATTTTGTACATAGAACAACTTTGCTCAAGTGAAAATTTTGTGAGTCACAATATTTCACATCTGTTTGGCTACTCCAAAGTGGTCTTTGAGTGGTTTTGTGCTAAAAATGTGCCTAGGTTTTGGTGTGGAGACATTGCAAGTCCGAAATGGAGGTCAAGGACAAAGATTTAACCTCGGATGAACAAGTACAAAGTTGAAGAGGAGGACGTAACATTCGAGATGAGCTATCGAGCATCCTCATCGGGTCATCGAAGCATAAGTGGCGCACCATGATAAAGGACCGTTTTCCTAGTGTGAAGAAGACGTCCTAAACACGCTTTTCCAAAAAAGGGCTACATCACCAAAAATATGGCATGCGGTTTGAGAAAGCTCAAGAAAAAGAGTTTCTTTTGGCTTTCGGCATGAAGAAGAGGAATACTCATTAAACCGAAAAAGAAGAAGAAGATTGAGAGTGTGAATGAGTGTGTGTGTGTGTGTGTGTGAGTGCGAGTTGTTCATGAGAGTGAGATAGCTTAGGGGTGGTTGGATGGTTTGAACTCTTTCTTCCAAGAGTGCTTCATATCAAATTGTTGTAAGAACTTTCTTGATTATATCGAGAGTTGTTCTCTTTCGGCCTTGAGAATTCATGAAAATTGTATTAAATCTTTGAATTGTATTGTGATTTTTGAGCCGAAGCCTCACAAATAACGTCCGAAATAGAGTTGGAAATAGCATCTAAAAGAACTATCCTCCTCCTCTATACACCAACCCATTATTTGTCCTCCTACCTATAAGGAGATTGTGTACGTCAAAATTATTAGATATGAGCAATTAATTGTTCGGAGTTAGTGTGTGTACGAAAAAACCTATAAAATCACAATTGTGAAAACTTGAACTTGCAAAATTATGATGCAAGAAGAAGGTCAAAAAAGGTATATGGACCCTAAAATAGCAAAAGTGAGTGGAGAGAAAGTTTTGAGAGGCTAGGAGGTTGCATTGTGGCTCAAGAATCCCACCCTATGCAAAACCTTTCAGAGGCCCTATTTTGCACCTAGAAGTCCATTTTTGTCCATCTAGGAGTCCAAGTTCACCACCTCGATTAGTGCCACACTTCTAAATTAGTTGCACCAAAAACTAATACACTAGTTTTCCAATTATTGATGTGAAGAGACAAAATTCATAAAAAAAAATAGATTGGGCTCCATTGAACACATAATCATGATCTTCATGCTTGGGAGAACCATACTCAAAAATTTAGTCAAGCTAAAACTTAAAAAACTTCCCAAAAATCATATTTTGAATTTTCTACAAAATCACATTTTTTGGGTAAAGCCTACATAATCACAGTCGAGTCATAGGGCCATGATTAACTTCCTTGGATTCCCGTCATGATTTCTAGGATTACGAGGTAAAAAATAGTAAACCGTATCTTAATCGATGTGATTGCCTCATTACCAATCATGATGGTGCCATGTCACTGATCACAGTCTCCACCATGTTATCAATCATGCACATCTCTAAACACACCTACCACCATGTCCATGATCACACCCCCACAACATCACCGATCATGCCTGCCATATCACTGAGCAAGATCACCAAAACTTGAACATGTAAAATCAGGGTGCAAGAACAAGGTTAAAAAAGGGGAGATGGACCTAAAATAGCAAAAGGGAGTGAGGAGAAACTTTTGAGAGGCTAGGAGCTTGCACTTGGGTTCAAGAATCCTACCTTCTCTAAAAGCTTCTAGAGGCCCTATTTTGCACCTAAAAGTCCAACTCTTGTCATCTAGGAGTCCAAACTAATCGCCTTGACGAATGCTACACTTCTAAAAACCATTGGTTTTTTGTTAGTGAAGTCAAGAGACAAATTTTAGTGAAAATTTTAGAATTTCGAGGGTAGATTGGGCTCCATTGAACATGTAACTATGATCTTCATGCTTAGAAGACCCATCCTTGACAATTTGTTCAAGAAAAAACATCAAAAACTTGTCAAAATTTGAATTTCATTTTTTTCAAAATCACATTTTTAGGTAAAACTTGCGTAATCACGATTGATTATGCAGTTCACGATGGTGATTATCTTTTCGAGACTCACAACGCCATTTCTAAGATTACAGGGCCAAAAATAGTAAAACCTTATCTTGTCAAGATTCACACCGCCGTGATTCCTAAGCTTATAGGGCCAAAAATAGTAAAACCTTATCTTATCTTGATCATTGTGATTGCCACGTCACCAATCTCGCTTGCCACATCACTAATGTGCCCACCCCATGTTAGCAAATCACACCTACCACATCATCGATAGCACCTGCCATGTGATCGATCATGCCTACCACATCATCGATCGTGGTGTACGAGAAAATGTGCAAACTCACAGCTATGAAAACTTGAACCTGTAAAATCACGGTGCAAGAACAAGGTCAAGAAAAGGTAGATGGAGCCTAAAATAGCCAAAAGGGGTGGGGACAAACTTTTGAGAGGTTAGGAGTGTGCACTTTGGGTCAATAATCATACCCTATGTTAGAACTTCTAGAGGCCTTGTTTTACACCCATAAGTCCAACTTTTGTTATCTAGGAGTTGAAACCGACCGCCTTGACAAGTGCTACACTTCTGAATTACTTGCACAAAACACTAATACATTGGTTTTTTTATAAGTAGAATCAAGAGACAAAAAACATAAAAAATAGGAGTTTAGAGGGTAGATTAGGATCCATTGAACACATAATCATGATCGTCATGCTCACGAGACCCATACCAGCAGACAATTTGGTTAGAAAAAACATCACAAACTTTCCTTTTTTTTAAAAATAAAATCCCATTTTTGGATAAAACCTACATAATCACGGTCATGATTATGTAGTTGCAATTGTGATTATCTTCTCAAGATTCTCTTCACACAATTTTCAGGATTATGAGGCCAAAAATAGTAAACCTTACCTTAGCTTGGTCGACACGAATTGGCACCGCATCACTAGTCACACATGCTACGTCACTGATTATGCCCACCCTTCTATCATGCTTTTCATATCATCGATCACTCTCTCCCATGTCACCCATCAGGCCCACCACATCACTGATGACACTTGTCATATCACTGATCACGCATGTTATCATTAGAAGAAAGAGCCCCCTTTAGCGAGGGGGAAAATTTCGAGGCAAAAATAGCAGGCGTCGCTTGTGAGACACAAATTGTTGCATAAGCTACATATAGAATTTTTTATTTCAAAGCATCTTTCAAGCGACAATATTTATGCATCGCATAGGAAACAATATTCCTTTCATTATTTATATGATGATCAGGGATTTCATTAACGTCTTCACAATTTCGTGATCACGTTAACAAAACCTATTGTTAACATATTAAAACTTGTGATCACATTGTATATTCACATGACCTGAGCAATGACCTACCAGAACCCACTAGTCCCGTAACACCTCCGGGCTTTTAGTTTTCCCGGCAGGCCCGCCGGGAAAACCACTTATCCCGGCGGGCCCGCCGGGAAAAAGAAAGAACACCGGCGGGGTACTATTCTGTATATAAACACTGCCCGACACCCATCGTACAACTTTTGGGGAGATAGTCCTTGTTTTGGGGGCGTGATATCTCTCCTCAAAGTACTTGTAGAGCTCTCGAGTTGCTAGAAGTGTCCTCTTGGGAAGAACGTCCTTATCTTAGGGGCTGTCGTCTTTCCTTGTAGGCACTCCTAAGGCTATTGAGTCACTCGTCCTTAGTTCTTTGAACTGGGGGTAGGGTGTGGTTCCTAGCTAATACTTGCGGAGATTTAGGGACAAATTTGGAGTCATTCGGCTTTGCATTTGAGCCACGTACGTAATCTACCTCATTCTGCTTTATGAATGGTTTGATGGAGCCAAGAGTCCTGCTTAGGGGCTTGTATTGGTTCTTGATACTTGATATAGTTTAGAGTAGACAAGGGTCTATTGTCCTATACTAGAGTATTGGGCAAGCATAGATCTTTGATTTTCTTTGTGAATGTTAGAGAAGGTCTATTGTCCTATACTAGAGTATTGGGCAAGCATAGATCTTTGATTGTGTAAAGTATCCTTAATTGGGTACAAAAGGCATCCTTCATTGGGAGTGCAATGTGCATGATAGTTTCGAAGTAGTTTTGTAGTAAGACCTTGCAAGACAGTTTGAAGTAGGTTTGTGTTATGTGATGATCTTTTGTATTTGTCAAGATAGTTTCGAAGTACTTTGTCTGCTAATGTATGTTTTGTAATACGTGAGTGATTTGTTGTTTTTTCATTTGTGTATTCATTGTTATATGCTTGGTTGAATAGGTTATTTGTTGAGATGGAGGACAATGTTGGATCCAGCGATACCTCCAATAGAGTCCAAATTTCAAATAGCAGGAAAAAAAAGGCACGTGGGATAGAGTGGCAATATGCAATTAACGTTGGTGATCGATTCATAGATTGGGAGTGTAAGCTATGCCATGCAGTAAAATCAGGTGGGGCGCCTCGACTAAGAGAACACTTTTTAGGCGGACCGAAGAAAAAGTCATGTACCCACCCCTCTGCACCTATAGTGGCCAAACGCATAAGAGAAGAAATTCAAAAGAAAGATTCAAGAAAACATGACACTCCTACCGTTAATGTATCAAGGCAGCAAGAACACTGTTGTTCTAATCATCAAACTCCCGCTACATCGCCTACTTGTACCCCAAACGGCAATGTGCAACCAGAAAGTAATCTACCCAGTTTGATGTAGGAAATATACCCATGCGTCAAACTTCATTGCAAGAAAGCCTACATCAAGGTCAACTCAATGATGCACAACTCGCCCTTGCTGAAGCGATTTACTTTTCTAGGAGTGCTATGATGATGGTGGACAGTGAGCATTGGAAGAGAGCATGGAAGAAAATTGGTGAGTTTGGACCAGGGTTTTCACCACCTACGTACCATGCTATGCGAAATTATCTATTAGAGAAATGTTATGCGCAAGTAAAAGAACGTGTACAAAGAATAATTCTTAGCAATATAGAGCTTTCTGGATGTAGTATAGTAAGTGATGGATGGTCTAATGTGCAAAGAAAACCATTAATTAATGTAATGGTTATTTCACCTAGAGGTGAGACTTTCATCCGTGCCGTGGATTCAGCTGGTTCAATCAAAACTGGGGCTTACATTGCTCAAGTCATTAGCTCTGTGATAGAGGAAGTGGGTGCCAAAAATGTAGTCCAAGTCGTCATGGACAATGCAAAAAATTGCAAAAATGCATCCAAAATCCTACAGCGACAATATCCACATATTTTTCCGGTAGGCTGTAATACTCATAGTTTGAATCTTGTATTAAAAGATTGGTATAAATCTGATGATACCAAATGGTTTGCCTCAATCGTCGACACTGCTTGCTTGTGAGATTCATGCTCAAGAGACAGAGAGTGTTAGATATTTTTTGACCTCGCATGTTAGTTATGTTAAAGCTTCCAGCGGAGACTAGGTTTTGCACTCACTTTTACACTTTTGAGTCTCTTCTTAGAAATAAAGATGCAGTTTGCGAAACATTTACATGCATGGCATTTCATGACTAGGAGAACACTCAACTTGAAAAAGTGAAAGAGAAAATCAAAGTCTTGAAGGCAGTGCTTACGAGAAGAAGTTGGTGGAACAGTGTGATGGATGCATACCATGTAATGATGCCTGTTATGTATGCTGTACGAAGTCTTGATCAAAGAGCGCCTAATCTCGGAAAACCATGGATGCAATGGTGGACTGTCCAGCGGAGTTTGGAGTGTCTTGAGAAATTAGAGCATTCAGTGGTGGAAAAGCAATGGCGTGTACCATTCTCCAGTAGACAAAGAAAAGTTCTATTGAAGTACTTTCATGCTAGATGGATTAGAGCGCATTCACCACTACACAGTGCTGCTTACATGTTAGATCCTGAATATTGAAATATGGATTTGATGTCCAACGTTGAGGTGGTGCAAGATTTTTATAAAGTGGTAAACACTTTCTATAATAATGATGATGATCGTGTAAAGTGCATAAAGGAGATGACCTCATTTCGATTGAAAGAGGGTTTATTTTCCAACTCCCTTGTTCAACAAATGGCTAAAGAGAAACCTGCATGGAAGTGGTGGATGATGAATGGTGGTGAGCATTATGCTTTATTGCGCAACCTTGCGATGAAGGTTCTAAGTCAGTGCTCTTCAAACTCACGCTCAGAAAGAAACTGGAGCATGTACAAATATATTCACAGTACTATTCGCAATCGACTTCTTGCAGATCGAGCAGATAAACTTGTTTACATGTATTGCAATGAAAAGATCTTGCGAGACATTGAAAGCGAAGAGTATGAAGAAGATATGCCCAGATGGATGTACAATTGTGATGATGTAGTAGACGAGAACTTTGATGTTGGACGCACGTTGTGCACCACCCTTGAGATAGAAGACAATTTAGACATTGACTTAGATGAGCTTAATTTAGCAGACGAGAGAGTAAACGGTGAAAGAATTTTGGAGCAAGATACTGACATAGAGGAAGAAGTCACTTCATTAATTTCATAAAAAGTACTTGTACAAATGATCGTATTTGGAGAAATTATCAATACAAAAGTAGGATTTGTCTTTCTTAGCTTTCATCTTGAAATAAATTACGAATTGCACTAGGAGTTGCATCTAAAGGTCCTGGTGGTTTATATTCGCTAGCCATGCCGAACACTATATAAATACCTTGATTTATTGGGACACTGCACAATGCACATGTGGAAGTATTTTGCATTTGCCTCACTAAACATATTAAGTGGTAGTAGTGTCCACAGGGTAGTATATACTGGCCGCTCCACCCATCGAATACTTTGTAACATACAGGACATTGGGGGGTGGAGGAACTAGTAGCCTCAGCAGAAACTCCCACAAGATCAGGATGTATCAAAAAATGAGAGATGTGGTTTCCTTGGCGCACAGGAGCAATACGTGAAGAGATGCTCTGGCTGATCTTTGTGAGCTGCTCTTGAATCCCTCTAATGGCCGGGGGAGGAGTTGACACTTGAGTTAATCGCTCAGCTTCTTTCTCCTTCTCTGCTAGCTGTGCCCCTAAGCTTTCTTTGACCTTGTTTAACTCCAATCCAGCGTCCTCCACCATGAGAGCAAGTTCTTCCCTTGTGAATGTCACTGTCTCTTCACGTATGTCGTGGGTGTTGACAGTGGCCTCTCTGGAGGCGAAGTCCATTGGAGTTTCTAGGATAAATTGAGCATATATCATCTTAGCAAAATAGAGTGGAGCGTCGGCATTATGGAGAGGATGACCGTACACCTCCAAGAAAATGCGCTCGGCATTAGTTTTGATATCATTGTGAGTGCAACGTGAAATCTTCCATCTTCCCTTCTTAATCTTGCCATCTGGACATGGCCATATTTCCTTTATCATCTCTGTGGTTACGCGTTTGTTTATGTCTTTCCATTGGACATAAGTTGGATTTGTCCATTTCGACAACCTGCATGCTGTTCTTGTTGCTTCGCGGGCTGTCAGGCCATGTGCAAGGACCTTCATTCGCTCATATGCCTTCTTGGCTAACTCTTGATGCTCGTTTGCTTGCGCCTCTGCCATATCTACATGAACATAAATGACTTTAGGATTTTAATGAACTGTAAAGATCAACGTAAGATAAATTGACCATTACTCTCAAAAACTTAAAGTTAAAAACCACGAGAGGAGATATGTATTGCAGAGACTCGATGAGAAATATCCACTTGACTCCAAAATTACTTCAAACAATGCGCGCACATCAAATTTTGAAGAGAAAACATAAACTTAAACACCACAAGAGGAGAGAGATATTGCAAAGACTCAATGAGATAATATTTCAAACAATGGACACATCAAATTTTGAAGAGAGAAACAAAATGCCATTCCTGAAACTTAATCTCATGATACTGTATCATTACAAAGTTGGGGTGAATGACACCGATAGCTCTACAAGAGGACGTTGTGCCCTCGTTGGGTCAGTATTTAGTGATCTAAAAAATTTAACTACTTGCAAAATTGATTTTCGCTCATCGCGATTAGGCAGAAACATCCAATTTTTGACTCTATGAATAATAGTATCCATGGTAACTTTGTCATAGGAACTATTATCCATCCACAACTCTTGTACTTTCTGCCAAAAGTCATATAAAGTTTGTAATAAATATCCCAAGGTAAAAACATCAGATGCAAGAGTGTATGCATCTGCCAAAAATGGATCATAAAGCTCCGAGGCTATCCACGGTCGTTTATTTCGCTCTCTGTTTGCGTAGGAGACCGCCTGTGCCACCTTCTCAGGGTTCTTGTTTGCTTCAAACACAAAATTGAGAGACACCCGTTTTTTGGGTGCTCTCAGCAGTAACCCCCAATCGGTAATACCTATGCGTGGCTTCAACTCTTTTGTAAAATCCAACACTACATTGAATGGATGTAGGTCGGTATGTACAATTCCTGCCAGATGTGCTGCCGCTAGGCCTTCCACCAGGGCCTGCATAATATGTGGCATGGTTATTACTATTTGTTTTATTTTAGAATAACAATATGAAACAAGAATTGTATATATATGTATTACCTTTGTGCCACGACCCTATGCATGCTCCATAACATATGGTTTGCACTATGTTGTCCAAAATGTGCTCTATGACGTATGGCCTACATGAAAGTAGCCGAGCCCGAGCCCAAGGGGAATTGAACCCCTAAGTAGCCATGTATGGCTACTCTACAACCAAGAGGCTCCCTCTTCCACCTCACCCATAGTTTATTAAGTTATTAAAGAAAAAAAAGCAAGCAAACGAAAAGCAAAAAAAAAGCTTTACCGCATTCATCTTTGTAATAGGGAGGAAGAAAACTAACAAAATATAATGAGGAATCGTTTGCTACTCTAATAAAGTTCGATTAGGATTGAATTAGTAATCATTTTACTAGGCGCACCACACATGCATTTTATTTTTCTACCTAAGATACATCGCTTCCGTTTTTCTTTACTTTTAGCCTTGCAAGGTTAAAGACTTGCAAAAGAACAACATCCCACATAATGTAGCTTTGATCATAACTTATAAGAGAGAGCATCCCATCTAAGCTCCTCTCTACTGCACACAGCAGCAACATAAATGGCATATAAAAACCTTACTTGAAAATTGATATAGATTTTAGGAAAATAATTTGGCCCCCTCATAATAGTCCTTGTATTTTTATGTCTCTAATTTCTAAAAGCCTTAAAAATTACAAGGGTTATAGGGAGACTTCAAGTGTTATTGTGAGTAGTACAGAAAGACACATATACAAGAGATGCCCCCCTATTTTATATTCTTATACATAGTAATTCAAGACAATAAACATTAACAAAGGTCAATCAGTATTGATGAAGGTCAATTGCATAGAGCATCACATGAATAGTGCATTCTTATGGGGATGTATTATTTTCTTGGTAGCACACTAGGCCTCTTCAGCATGTGGTATGGATTTTAAGCATCCAAACATATAATCTCTAGCCTAAGCAAGACATTGACTATACAAATTGGGAGCAATGGAGATAAAAAATGGAGAATTCATGTTCTCCTTAATAGGATCCCTTTAACTATGAACTAGCTTGAAAGTTAGTAGCCTGATCATGGCAACTTACCTTACAAAGCACAAGAGATGTTGGCCAATAAGCAAGCACATTACTCCTCGTCTTCTTAATTTTGAAGAAACATAATTACAAACATAACTTGGGTTCACGATGGGACCAACCTATTGGACTTAAAAATTTATTTATTTATTATTTTAGATGAGTGGCTCGTTCCCTGAGTCCATTACCTAACCACACATGGGGATTTCACCAGATTTCACATGCACCCCGAGTGCGACACCTCATTTGGTACCTTGGCACTAGTACTAACTACACACATCCATACTCGAGTACTCTATGGGGGTACTACCCTGGCACTAGTACTACAAGGGGGGACCAGCCTTATGCTTCCAAATATTGGTGATATTTTAAGGTAGTAGACAAGCCTCGAGACGAACCCAACAAGTTAGTACCTCTGTCGAAAGCAGGGAATACCATGCATAGTTGAAACTGGGCACCACGTGTTGTGCGTTGAGATGCTCCAGCAGCCACCACTGTCCGTGATCCAAAGCTTGAGTTTGACAATTAAATGGAGTTGCACACCACTATCATCACAAGAATTCTGAGAAGAACTCGTGAGAAATCACAAGAACGCTCAAGCATAGATGTTGGGGTGTATGGAAGGCAAGACCAACGTGCCCACCTGCATGCGAACACACCCCAAGCTTAAGGTGTCCTCAAGTATACTCAAGGAGATTTCTGGACATCATTATAAATGCACATGTGTTCCCCATTCACGGTAACCATTGGACATCTGCTAGAAAAACATAGCTATCAATTAAGGAGTTAGTTTTTGAATTTTATAGCCTAGCATTGATCTGAGCGATTGCTTATACCAGTGCTAAAAACGGGTTTAGAATCCAATTTTTCTTTGACGTGTCTTAGCGTTGATATAAGCATGACAATAACGCGATAATACCAGTGCTTCGTAAAGTGTTGTGCTACAGCCTATAACGCTTATCTCAGCACTTCGTAAAGCAGAGCTCGACTGGAATTGATGGTTCAGATCAAAGGACATCATACTTTCTTTATGAATACAGAGAGATTTACATGCATTGGTGTGTGTCCCATATGCACAAGGATTGCCAACGATAGTTGCAAACTGATTGATGACTCTCCTATGAACCATGCCAGAAAATTTGGTGAGTTTTTTTATTTGCACATTGCCAGAAAATATGGGGAGGTATTACCGCCTTGTGGTTATGACCCTATCATTAACGATAGTACTCACATCTCCACCTAGTATAGAAAAGGAAGTGAAATTTGTTTTTTTTTAAAGAACTGTAAAATAAAAAAAACTGCCTCGAAACCACATCAACACTCACATTAACAGTATTATACATTTTTTAAATCTATGTCGCCTAGTGCTAGAAAAAAAATGAATTTTTCAACCCTTAAAATTAAAGATAATGTTTAGGGTTAATTAGGATTTAAACTTGAAACTGACTTAAAATCATACAAATGGGGATTTATAACTGAAATGTACAAATTTCAGTTATAAAACAAAGCAACTGAGACGTAACTGGCTGCCGGCGGCATCTTCAGACAAAGCATCGTCACATGAACAGCCTCCAACCGTTTGAGCATTTCAAGGTGAACCTTGTAAGTGTAAAAATGCATCGCTTTACAGTACACATGATAAATTTTTATAACATGATAAATTTTTATGACTTTGGCAGATTTGATGCAAGCCTAAACCTGCACTCTGAATTTTTCGAAAAGGTAAGGTTCAATCATTATCCCTAGCGATCGTACAGCTTCGATTACAGCGTCGACATCTCGACATTTTATCATAATCTTAGATTGTACAATAATTTATTAAATTAAATAACTCAAGCCTGTTGATGACATCAAACTTATCAAAGATTCAGAAAATCAAAGATATATTCCGATTAACAACACCAAATGTACAAGTCTTTATAAAGCGTAGTACAAAGCATAATATAAAGTTGAGGTTTTGACGAGCTTTACATGCAAGTTAATACAGCAAAACATAGTACAAAGCGTTAAATAAACCTTGCGCAACCTAAATTAGTCATTTTTTAAAGAAGGGAAAAATAATTAGTCATTTTTAAAAGCTAATCCCGTTGGTTTAATCATCTAGAAACCTGGCGGGAATTCTAGAAAGAAGCTGGGGAAATCTCCAACAGGCTTGATTTTGTGAGTGTTTAGATGTATCCTCATGAGAAGGAAGTGTGAGGGGTGGTAGGTGGGTGAGCTCTAAAACTGCTGGAACGGCTGAGAAAAGGCCCCATACGATATCCCACTCTGTGAACTTGGACTCATTATCGTTTCCACAAGAACTCTTCCCTGATTCATTGCTATCCCCTGGTGAGCTACGACCGCTATTGCAATTGCCATTGAACGATGATGATTCATTTAAACTCTGCATTGAGCATTCACGAGAGCTACAACTATACTCCCCTGACGGAATCATCTTGCCTGCACTTGTTTGAGCTTCTGATGTGGATGGAAAATGAAGGTTTCCATAGCATTCACCTCTAGAGCTGAAGCTCATATCGGAAGCCATATCCTTATGGTCAACTGGAGGCAAGTTTTGGGGTGGATTCTGCTGCTTGTAGGCAGCAAATAATGGTGAAGCTTGAGCCTCACGAGAGCTAAAACTGTACTCCCCTGACCAAATCATGTTGCCTGCACTTGTTTGAGCTTCTGCAGCATAGGATGTAGAAGGAAAATGAAGGTTTCCATAGCACTGACCTCTAGAGCTGAAGCTCCTATGGTCAACTTGAGGCAAGCTTTCGGGTGCTTTCTGCTCCTTGCAGGAGGCAAAAATTGGTGAAGCTTGAGACTCACGAGAGCTAAAACTGTACTCCCCGGACCAAATCACGTTGCCTGAACTTGTTTGAGCTTGTCCACCATATGATGTAGATGGAAAATGAAGGTTTCCATAGCATCGACCTCTAGAGCTGAAGCTCATATTGGGAACCTTATCCTCATGTTCAACCTTAGGCAAGCATTCAGGTGCTTTCTGCTCCTTACAGGCAGCAAAAATTGGTGAAGCTTGAGCTTTGCATGAATGCATAGTTGTTGGTACTGCTACTACTTTTTCCTTCTTTTTGAATTTGTTGGACTTGCTTGAGGACTTGCCTGTGAGCTTCTGCACAAGAGCTCGGAAGTTGGCCACATCAGTCTTGATGACTTTTGGAGCTTTGATGTGCACTATTCTAACGATAGGGGGGGAGGCTTTGTGCTGCGGAGGAGGGGGATATTGAAGAGAGGGAGCCTTGATAATATGAGCATAATCAAAACTCTCAGATTTGCAGATAGAGTGGGAGGGATGGCAGACACCAAGATTGAAGAAGCTTGGGCGACAAGAAGGGTACTGCGGGCAAGGAGCGATGGGGGCCATGATTGTACTAAGCTATATTGTGGGGTTCTCTCGAGGCTAGGAGTGATAAAGCTATGAGAGAAGACTTGAAGAAAGCTTTGATGAGACAAGGAGAGAAACTGTCCCCCAAAGGGAGGCAGGGGCCTAAAAAGCAAAGTGGAGACGGGCGTTACAGGCACACCAACAGGGAGAGACAAAGAAAGAACGAGGATTCCATGATACTCTGTGTGTATGTGTGTGTGTGTCCGAGAGACGAGAATAAAACCTTGTACACATTTATATAACACCAGATATATTCTCTATCTATCCTCCCCCACACGCTCGAAACCCTAAATCACGTGTCAGACGTTTCGAAGACCTAATCAGGCTGCAAATCGGACGTTTTTATACGTAATTACGCTAGAAATCGAGCAGGCTTGATTGGTTTTTAAGTTAATTGACGGCGACCAAGACGCTAACGGCTGCCCCGGCCCCCGCGACAGCATGCCGTCAACTCTAACGGCGCTCGGACACAACCGATACTACCACCTACCGGGGAGCAGGCAGCTCCATGGCAATGTGGCATGAGAGTCGATCACTGATATTCACGAATGGTTCATGAGCCTTGCATGCAAGATCATGCATCATCCAAGCGTTGCAGCATCAGCGTATGCCATCCTGCCCATACCAGTTTCATGGTCATGACGCATGACTTCATCGTCCCCAAGGGCCCAATGGTGGCGACATCATACATGGATGATGGAGGACTCTGAATGCTCATGGAGCATGTGCTCGTCGTACAAGCTCCCCATCATCAGTCGGGACTCGGTAGCTTCCCCCACCGTAGCATATGAAGATCGTATTTTACCCGATTTGCACCTAGAGAAGAAATAATTTCGCCTGAATTTTTATAATGGCAAATTGGGCATGGTGTCGTACAGGGTACGATAGTGGTGTTCGGCGCGGAGGTCCACGTAGGACAGGGGTGACGACCGTGTGGGGCCAGCGCATTATTGGTACGACGTCGTGCGTGGGAAAGGAGGTGGCGGCAGCTTGGGGGCCCCACTGTACATATTATGTCTTTTTTCTTTCGCTGCAAAAATGCAGACTGCATGGCAGATTTTTCACGGCCCTAAAATTTTTCTTTTTATTAAATTCTTTTGCCAAACATCAATTTGAGGGTATATTTTGGGAGTTGAGTATTGTAAGAAACTCTGTAGGATAGAAAACGGGTAAAATACTGGTTTTTTTTTTAAAAAAATTGATTGGTAGCAGCCTGCAGGTCAGTGGCACTGAAGGATCGAGAGAGAGAGATGGATTATGGGGCTCATGAGTCATGAGACATTTGGAGCGCATGGGCAGCGTGTACCCCCCCGGCTGGTGCTGTCTCCAGTAAGGTGGCAGCAGTTACCTTTCCTTTCATCTGCTCCCTAATAAGCCTTCACTTTTAAACGCTGTCCGATAACCGCTTCCACCCGCCTTAATGGCTAACACGACGTCCACCACCAAAACTCACCGCCGAATTCCAGACGTTCCATTGTCCACTGTTCACTTGATGGCTTTCTTGAAATTTTTAATCGCTAGAAGCAGTTATGTTGTTTGGCCTGCGCACTATGTGCGCCCTCACGGTCTTGTTTCCGAAATTCCACGTATCGTGATATTTGGAGACGGGGTAAAATTCACCAGACGAGTTGTGGACGGTCGTCCGTCATTAAATATGTAGGTTACAACTATGGTTGCCAAGTTGCTACTTCTAGTTCAACTTTCTAACACCTTTTTCTATGCTACCTTAAATTCACTGCCAATTGCAGCTTGGAATACAAATAAATAAGGACGAGACTGAAACGCCCACAAATTCTATGGTTGTGACCTCAACACATGATTTTTGAACTATTCTGTAACAATTAGGTTCTATCCATCTCAAAAACTATCAATTTACAACCAATTGTAGCTTGGAGACAAACAAATGAGATCAATATGAAAACGCCCACAAATTCTATGGTTGGGACCTCAACACATGATTTTTGAACTACCATGTCGCAATTGGTTTTTAAATTAGGCCTTGAACGCATGTGATATAGAGAGTTTACATATAGTGAACCCCCCAGTTTTTTCATCATTTGTGAAATATGGCTTCACTAAAAGATGCCTTTGAAAACCTTAATCTTGAGAGGAAATATAAATGGCTGCTAGTATTTGGGTGCCTAGCTTAATTTTTAGCTAGCTAAGAATCTCGAATTATGATGGTAGCAATTTAAACCAGAAGGAATTGAAGCCCTTCAAACCTTCTAGAGCCTCTTAGAAAATACGGATGCCAAAGAAGACCAGAAAGCTTTAGACATAAACATATATATATCTATATATATATTGAAGGTCAACCTAGTTTAAGGCCTTCAAATTCAAGGTTAGAACTTAGAGGCCTTCAAATTTGAGATGTGTTGAGCCCATTCCAAAAAAATAACAAAATGATGATATGATAGTAGATTGTACTACTTGTAGTGTAATTTTGGTATCTTTTCCTACTAGTAGTGTAGTTGTAGGCTTGGTACGTATTTGTTGGGAAAATACTTTCTCGAAAGCTCGTTACAACTTACCACAATAGATTTTTCCAAAATATTTTCCGATAACTTGATCCAAGGTTGGGAAACCATAGGTTTGACTTAGCCCAAACTTTGTTGAAATTTGTGCAGAGCTTGCTTAAATTTGTGGGAGAAAGAGAAAAATCCTCTTCAAAAATTTCTTAGCCATATTTTACAAAATTTATAGAGAAATACTTTCTCAAAATGCTCAATTTCCTCTTCAAATTACAATTACAATGACACCTTAGTCTTTGATCATTTTTGTGACTGGTGACGTCAAAAGTGTGTGACATTCTTGGTATGTCTCTGTGCAACTTGGGCAACTTGCTTCCTGCAGGCGATTCACATGCTCCTGCTCGTCCTTTGGCTCGTCTGGACTGTCGACTTGCTCCAGCGTTCTGGACTCTGGAGTCTGAGACTCTCAGGTTTCCATCGAGTCAAAAGTTAAAAACTGTGAGAGGCTGAGAGGGTAGAGCTCTCAGAACCAGGTGCCGCCGTGCCCCCCACCACCATCCCATTTGGACACTTGCATGTCAGGTCCGGACAGTGTGGGGCACGCCTTTCTGAGGGGGCCGGGGCCAGCACGTACCAGTAGTCTCCAAAATTCTCCAAATGTTTTTTGTACGCACCACCCCACTCCATCCTAATCATCTGAACCAGATCGCTGCCTGCCCCCACGACATTCAAAGCAGTCGTTTCGCCATTGAAAGCCCACCTTTGATCCCCCTCCCTCGAAGGCACTAACTTTGATCTTGTCAGGGGCATTAAACGTGCTCCCTCTCTAGGAAACTACAAGTCCACGAGTTCCTCGAGTCTTCCATCGCTCCATGTTTCCTACAGGACAGCAACACTACTAGTGATGAGTAGTGAGTACTAGTGTATACATGGACAGAGTCCAGACTACATACGATACTAGACAGGGTATACTAGTTCATGAGCAACTAGTCGAACAGTCAAGGCCTTCAATTTCCAAACACCACCATGAAGTTCCATGTCGTTGCTTGTTTCGAATGCGCTGGAGCCCAGCGCCATGAGCCTCGAGAAATGAGGATAGACACAGTCTGCAATTAAAAATTTCGCCCCATATTAACCTCCCGAAAATTTGCGGTACCCTCAAGTGTAACATTTGAGTTATTTTGCTTACAACTCGCATCTCTTTCTTTTTTAAAGGTTACTCAATGATTAGCACCTTAGTACCACACTCATCCAAATATTTGCTATTTTTAGGCAATGGGCAAGTGGTGGGAACATTAACTTTAAAAGTTTTTTTCCAAATTTAAGCATTACAAATACAATTTACCGTGATTTTTTCTTGGACACTAAATATATTGCATAGATAAGGTTTACATCATGCTTTGTAAGTATGCACGCAAGTACCCCCCTAGGAAAGGAATCATCCATGTAATTTTCCTTTTATTACTTAGACTAATGCATGGCCTAGCTCATTCCACTTCCTATCTCCCAATCATAAGTACATACCACATACTTTGTTCTAATACAATGTTATTCGAACACCCACAATTCACTTAAATTTTTATCTCTTTGCGAGTGTCTTTGTTGGTTAGTACCTACTCTTACATATCTTGCATTTCTTATTAACATGGAAACATGGGCAAGGACCACTATTACACATGTGGGGGCCCATTACCATAAGGGAGTTGTACCACCCTTCTAAATATTTTTGAATTTTGAGGATTTGGACAAGCCTTCAAAATAATTTCCACCTGATCATTTGAAGAAAAAAAATCTTTTACAACTTCTTAGATAACCATGTGACATACATCATATATTTAAGGTTGCACCAATCCAAGACCCACACTCAAAGGAATAGAGTTTGAGGATCTTTCTTAGAACATAATAGTGTGATTGATCAATTTGTTATAGAGGAGGTGGAGGGGTGAGGAAATCTGTCAATGGATTAATGTTTTCCTTTAGGAGTGGTGTTGTGACATGGAGAAGCAAGAAGTAGTTAAGGTTGATGCATGGGTGTTTTGCAACCTTCATCTCCATGTGCATGAATCACATAGCAAAATTTGAATCCCTCTTTACCAAAAGGGTGTGTTGTTCCTTGGATCTTAACCTCCCATTTAAGTCCCTCTTTACCAAAAGGGTGTGTTGTTTCTTGGATCTTAACCAAAAACCTCCCATTTGAGAGGTGTATGCTCAAACCATCATTCACTAGGGGACTATTACCACCTAGTCTCATGAGTTTTTATCTTTATCTTTGAACTTTGTTAACAATAAAAGTGTTCTAATACCCGCTCTGATCTATTTATTTATTTATTTCTTGTTTGCAACCTTTAAGTATAATACATAGAAGTGATCAATTATTTTTAAAGTTAAGGATTTTGCAAATGTTATGTTAAGTGTTTAAATTGGAACTTGTTACTACGCCAAGATTAACTTCTTCCTACTCAATACTCTATGCTTTGTTAGAGTACTCCCAATATTTTTAAATAGACCCAAAATTTGATTTTGGTGCTCAAAACACTAGGCTTCACTTTGATAATGGTGGTTTTGACCATTAGTGTTATTTAAAAATGGCCTATAAGCTAAAACCTTAACCCATAAAACCACAAAACATTTTTTATTTTTTAATCAATCAAGTCCATTTAATGAGAGAACTTACTTGTTTATTTGAGGTTCACCCACAACCATGGGCACATAGGAATTTACTTGATTTAATGATATAATATGAGCATTATTAGATGTTGTTTCAACTACCATGAGAAAAGGCACCCTAGACTTGGTTTCATAATATTAAAATGGTCAACATTTCCTCAATATGATAATTGTGACGCTAGGCTCACATGGAAATAATGTGCAAAATCAAAGACATTGTTGTGAATTTGGGAATCATTATATTAAAAACTTCCATAACACATGCAATAAAGTTTATTTAGAAATGTATCCCCTATTTGTAAATAGTAAGCTGTTAGATATACCCTTTATATTAAAGGAAATTACATTTTTTACCTTTGACTTTTAGCTCTTTTTTAGAATATAAGACAACATGCAAAGGGAATGCTTATAATAAATTCTTTATCTATCTTACATATGCTTATATGGGCCCCTCAAGCTTAGGGGGAGCAATGTTGGAGCACTCAAAAGTATGTACATACATAGCATGTGAGTTCACTAAAAAGGGTTTTATTTTTTCATGGAGCTACAAAGAATGAACTTAAATATGGGGTATTATTGAGCTAATCCATAAAAAAGAGACACTTTTATTATTTTAGAACATTCCAAAGGGAAATATTTGAATAATTAAATAAGTATAGATAGAAAGAGTTACACCATATAGTCGATATATTAATTTAATTAAAGGAATGCTTAAAAAGAGATTAAAGGAATGTATATAAGAGAGAGAGAGAGAGAGAGAGAGAGAGAGAGAGAGAGAGAGAGAGAGAGAGAGAGAGATCCTCAAGACTTACACCATATAGTCGATATATTAATTTAAACTGAATGCTAGGATGAGTGCACTTCATCTTCATTCAGTACTAATCTTTCTTGCATTTATATTAGAGATCTTGGCTTAGCTCTTGATATTTTGGATTAGGGAGTGATTAGTGCTTAATCCATTTTTTGATTAGTGCTTTTACACAACTTGTAATATTTTTGTTTTAACTAGATTAGCAATGGGATTAATGGTAATCATTTTTGGGTATATGCTAATTATATATTTTAGAGATCCTTATTCTTGGAGAATTATATATTTCTTACTTTTAGATTAAGGTTTCTGGAAATTTTTAGACTTAGTTTCTTTAAACTTTCTTGCTAAATCTTCTTAATAAGTAGTTATTTTCATCAAATTTATTAATAAAACTTAGTTTCCTTATATATTTATCCAGTTTCCAGGGGATTTTTATAGTTTGGAGAAAATTGAAGGTTGCTATATGCATATCCTAGTATAGTTTTCACGATGGAATTAATGTGCAGATTGAATATTTTATGTAGAGAGGAAGGAGATAAAGAGGAGAGGATGTACAAGGCTATGTCAATCTCATTCACACTATTGAAGCTTTAAGTTTGGAGAAGATAGAAGAAATTAGGGCAAAGAAACTATCACTGATGGCATGGGAAAACTATCAATGCATGGCTATGCACATAACATAGCTACATGGATAGCCACATACTGATAAATAGAGGACCTACAAATAACCCGAGTGTGAATGACTCTATTTTTGGAAGCCATGTCTAGTTTTATATAATTTTTTCCAATACAATGATGCTTCACTTTCATCATCCAAGAATGGTGCGCTGCTTGCGGAATCAGCATGAGTGGTTGTGCAAAAAGATTATGTGTCCATGTGAGAGATGCAAGGGAGAAATCCTATTTTTATGGTAAATCATAATAACACACGTGCAAGAGTATAGTCAATTCAAAGAAATAAGGCATCTTTGAATTCTTTGGTGAGTGTATATGTTAAATTATTCTCGCTTACATGCGTTTAATTAAAGTTTTATATGCTTGTCCATTTATATTAGGATAAGGATGAGGAGGAGACACGTCAGAGAATGAGGGGTTCAAGGTCTCACTACTTCTGCAACAAGCAAATGGCTACATTACTTCTATAACAAGTAGATTACTACATTACATATGTAACAAGAAGAAGGATACATAGAGAATTTGGAGATCTCTAAGAGATAATTTGTGTGAATAGGTCAAGAGATGACATCCTATGCATGATCAAGAAATTTCTCTATCATTGCCACATGAAGTCGATGTATATTTTTCCATGGACAAGATTTTGACGACAAAGAAGACAAGGAGAAGATACCAAAACCACATTGAACAAAGAAACCTTACAATAAACAACAAGAACTCAACTATAAGAGGGGTGTACATACTCAACCCTCTATGTGACCTTAGAGCTACGGAACTAGAAAACCATGTACGGTTGGAGCAATGCTAGTGTTACAAGTCCCTTTATATTTTGTTATTTGTTATTTATTTTATAGTCTCCAAAATGTAGCCATGTATTTTCTAATCTCCAAAATTAAGCTATGAGGAAGAATGGGAGGAAGACAAGAAAATGAACGAGGGTGACATGGTCCTCCTGTTCAATATAAAAATGCACAAAAAGAAACTCAATCTTAGAGGCTTGGGACCCTTATTAGTCAATGAGATAACCCCACAGGGCGATTTACGCATAGAGACACTTGACGGTGTTGAAATGGTGTAATATTTCAATTGTAGCAAATTAAAAAGCTACTATGGCCCACTCATTGAAGCCACCCTAAAGGCCATTCATGACAAGAAATAAAGATAGAAGGACCATGAAGATATGAAACAAGCTGCCCAACAAGAGGTTAAAGTGAGCTAGCCAAACTTAAATAGAAATATATAGCGGTTAATATGGACCAAGTGGTAGACCTCAAAGAGAAAGAATGGGAAGTGAAGCCTGCTCGGTTGTGGTTAGGAATGACCACCCTGATGAGCTTCACCCAAAAATTATCTATCGTAGACATAGGGGCTAATTACAATTTAATGTCTCATGAGACATGGTGTTCCCTTGGGGAACATTTACTGAAAGATACTCCTGCCCACAGTCACAACAATGGCCTCTTAGGAAGTTCATTGCTTAGGCATATTCATACTTTTGTTCCACATTGGAAATAATCCCTTGGAAAGTAAGTTCTATGTGATGCCTGTAAGAACAATGCATGAAGAAATACTCCTCAGAATGGGACACAACTAGTGCAACATCGATTGGGATGCAAGGATGGCTAACTTACAACTGGCTTCCGGCCAAATTATTGTCCTCATGAGACGGATGAAGAGCCCATACTCGCTGCTCCCCCATGCCAAAAAGTCACTCCTCCACTTACCACCACCACCACCACCACCATCCCATCCTCACATCCCCACAAATCCATCCCACGCAGAAAGAGGCCTCGGATCACGCAGAAAGAGGCCTCGGATCACTGTAAACACCATATGGCCTCTCACATCCTCTCCATCACCCCACTCGGCAAACAGGATTGGAATCAAGGTGCAAGAAAAGTCATGTAATGGCTTTCAATTAGTGTCACAGACACTATGAAAGGACACATACATGATGTAAACACTCCAGTAGTTGCATGGCAGAATCTGGTTCAAATGTTCGAGACTAACATAAAGGCAAGGAAGTTGCGGTTAAGGCAAGAGTTGCATATTGTGGAAAAGAAAAGCATGTCCATCAATGAATATGCCTTAAAGATCAAGGGAATTTTTGATTCCCTTGGGTCTATCAATGTATTAGTGGAGGATGATGATTTGGTGAGTGTCTGTCTTGGCAAAGAGTACAAGCCATTCAAGACCTCCATTGAAGTTAGGGAGAATATTTCCAACTTTTGGGACTTGATATCTATGCTAATCATAGAAGAAAGGGATTTAGGTGAGGATTCTTCTTCACAAATCAAGAACACATCGAAATATGCCTTCTACTCTAATTTAGGTAGAGGCAGAGGTAGAGGATGTGGTCCAGCCCAAGGTGGTGGCCGACAAGGAAATCAAAATTTTGGACAATAACAGTCCAATGATTCATATCAGCAATCATACACAAGTGGAAGAAACCAGTCTAGAGGTAGGGGGGAGCTAAAGAGTCCAAGGTTGTTTGGCAAAGAAATTAAAATGCAAATAGCATAGAGTGCTATTATTGTGGCAAATCAAGGCACATGGCAAACAATTGCTACAAAAAGCAAAATGACATTAAAAGTGGGAAGTTGTAGACAGCAAGGCAACTATGCATCATCTAGCAAACATCGAGGTGATGACAGAAGTGATCAGCTTTTGTGATGCAGCACATGCTTACTTCCATAACAAGGGATGTGTTAGGATCTCAAGATATATGGTATGTGGATTCTGGTGCCTCAACCACATGATGACCAGTCATGATGAGTGGTTTAGAGATATGCAGAAAATGAAAAAACTAGGTTATATAGAAACAGGTGATGATACTGCGCATCCCATTGCGCCATTCTTGCAACCAGGCTGAATGTCTCCTCATAGTCTATGCCATAAGTCTGCGCATAGCCCTTGGCAACCAATCTTGCCTTATACGTGCTCACTGAACCATCAGCATTATGCTTGACTTTATACACCCACTTACATCCAATTGCCTTCTTTTCTTTAGGCAAAGGCACTAACTCCTATGTTGCATTTGCATCCAATGCTCCCATCTCCTCATCCATGGCATCTTCCCATTTCTTATTTCCAATTGCCTGATCAAAGCAAGTGGGCTCAACCTCCTATATTGCTTTTACCATGTAAGCATAATGATGGGTTATATGTCCATCATATCTCAACCTGTCAACATGGTATCTAACCCTCATAGACCTGCATACACCTGGATCACTGCCAGCAGGTGTCCTCAAAACAACCCTGGTTCTCCTTACACCAAGAGTAACCACAGATGGAATGCCAAGCTCCTCATCAAGGCTGCCACTAGAGTCACCATCCACATATTAGTAGTGACCTGCTGATAGATCAGTCAACAAAAGGTTCATCTACCTTTTCCTTCCCTTTCCATGATACATGTGTACCTGCATTATTCCTCAACCTGCATGACCATGGACTAACATTGGATCCACTGCTCAAGGACTCCCTAGGTCCACTCAGCACCTCTGATTGCTACTCTACATTTGGTGCAACATCAGCACTTCTTACATCTGCATCATTTGTTACCTTCACTACTGGTGCATTCCAGCTACTCATCTCATCAAAGATAACATCTCTGCTTACTTGCATATCATGAGTGGTAGGGTTATAAAATCTATAACTTTTTTGCTCTATAGCATAACCAATGAAGATACATTTGTGTGCCTTTGGATCCAATTTTGTTCTCACTTCATCACGATCATGTACATATGCATGTACATATGCAATACACCCAAACACTTTCAAGTGAGACACATCCGGTCTTATGCCTGTAAACTTTTGCTCAGGAGTCATACCATGAACAGTTGTCAGTGAGTGTCCTGTTCATAATGTACAAGGCAGTTGCTACTGATTCTGCCCAAAAGTAATGTGGCATATTCTTTTTAGCCCCAAAAGTAATGTGGCATATTCTTTTTAGCCCCATCAAGGCACGTGCCACTTCTGCAATGTGCCTGTTTTTCCTTTCTGCAACACCATTCTATTGTGGAGTGTACCTTTATGTAAATTGCCTCTTGATTCCTTGCTTTCTCAGAAAATCGCTGCACTCATTGGAGAAATATTCTCCCTTGCCATCTGATCTTACCTAGGCATCTTATTTGCATGAATTTTTCTTCTCAATCAAGGCTAAAATCTCTGAAAGTAAGCAAACACCTCACTTTTCTCCTTCTCATGAAATAAACCCACACTTTCCTAGTGTGGTCATCAATGAATGTAACATAGTACCTATAACCTGCAATTGTTGCAGTCTTGGTCGGTCCCCATACATCTGAATGTATGACATCCAATGGCCTTGCACTAACATGCTTTTCATGTGGAAAAGCATGTTTGGCCTGCTTACCAAGTTGGCATTCTTCACATACCTTATGCATAGCGTCAACCTTAAACTTTGGCAAACATACAACAATATTTTAGGCCTTCATAGACTTCAATCGCTGTACATTCACATGACCAATGCGCTTGTGCCATATGTCAATATCTGTAATGACACCTATTCCATGCGCAAACATGGCTGCCTTTATCTCAAGAATGTTCATATCAAAAGTAAACATCATGCCATTTCTATTACCATTTGCAACCAAGCCACACTTATTTTTGAAGTCTTCCACAAAACATCCTTGAGGATTAAACCTAACTTCTCAACCATGTGTCCAACAGAAACCAAATTCTTTGTAATATTTGGAACATGAAGTACATCAGCCAAGTCCTTCATTTTGTCATCCTACATAGACACGTGAGAGCTATCACTGCTAGGGTTGGTCTTTACATTAAATGGATGTAAAGAATGCTTTCTTGCATGGTGATTTACAAGAAGAGGTGTACATGATACAACCACCAGGTTATAAAAGTGATATAAAAGTGATGCACAACCAGATTTTGTGTGCAGGTTACACAAAGCCTTGTATGGCTTGAAGAAGCCACCTAGAGCATGGTCAAACAAGATTGGGGAGTATCTTGTTACCATTGGATTTTAGTTATCCAATGCAGATTTTTCATTATATGTGAAAAAGATAGATAGAGCGATCATGCTATTAGTCATCTATGTGGATGACTTGATTATCACTAGTGATAGTGATGCAGATTTACATGATATCAGGATGCTTTTGAAGAAAAAGTTTGAGATGAAGGATTTGGGTGAGCTACGGTATTTCTTGGGCATAGAGGTGGTGAGATCATCTCATGTCATTTTGTTATCAAAGGCAGTATGGATTGGGCATGTTTTCCAAGTATGGTATGACAATCTGTAAGCCTATTTCAGTGCCATTGGAGCAGAACACAAAGCTTTCCACATATATAAGTGAGTTTTTGGAGGGCCCCACTACATACAAGCGCATAGTGGTTGATAGTTTGATCTACATGACCATTATAAGGCCAGACTTGAGCTATGTTGTTGGACTTGTGAGTCAGTTTATGCAGGACCCTAGGAAGCCACACTTGGATGCCTCTAGACGGGTCCTCAGGTACATAAAGTCCACAGTTGATTATGGACTTTTCTATGAGGCTCGTACAGAGATACAGTTGCATGGGTACATAGATGTTGATTGGGCTAGTAATATTGCAGAGATATAGTTGCATGGGTACATAGATGTTGATTGGGCTAGTAATATTGTAGACAGGAGATCTACTAGTGGTTTTATGTTCTCATTTAGGAGTGCTACTATGAGTCGGAGCAGTAGGAAGCAACCAATAGTTGCCTTGTTGAGTATACAGAGGCAGAGTACAGGGGTGCTGCTATGGCAGCTTGTGAGGTAGCTTGGTTTCAGAAGCTACTTGGTGACATGGGAGAGCCCGTGGATAGGGTAGTTGTCATATATTGTGACAACATGAGCAACATACAATTGGCCAGTAACCTAGTATATCATGCTAGAACGAAGCACATTGAGGTGCATTATCACTTTGTTAGGGATAAGGTTCTAGTAGGAGATGTAGATCTGGTATATGTCAGCACAGAGGATTAGGTGGCTGACATCTTCGAATGCATTGGGCACATAGAAGCTCCATAAGTTTAGGAGCTTACTGGGAGTGTAGTGTGTGGAGTTGAGCTCGAGAGGGAGTGTTGAGATATTGAGCTCAACTAGTGCTATGGTGGACATTGATGACCCGCCTCTGTGATAACTTCCGCATCTACACCACTAGCATGGTTGGTGATATTATGGGTGATATGTGGCTAGTGGGATGACAAACTGTGTGACAGCCATTTTGGATTACTAGAGATTGGCATACTTATAGCACCAGCTCATTTAGTCGGGTTCACATTATGGACCGACCCTTGTATGTTGTAGTAGTTGAGGTACTAACCCATATAGTGTGTACTCTTATCTTTATGTTATGTTGGTTGAGTAGAGAAGAAGAAGATAGAAGAAAATTCAGCTATCCAGCTCTCTCTTGTTTCTTTCTCTCTCTTGTGTGTGTGTTTTCTTGCTAGGGTTTGAAGTTATCCCTCTCTCGCACATTCTCTTTAGGGGGGTTCTGCATAGTAGTTCCACAAATCATGTACCTACATTCAAGTAAATTGGTGTGAAACAATCCTCTTTTTGATGATGTAAACTATCCTGAAGCTCCCTCGCTCAGAAGGTCACACCCATTGGTTAATACCTCATGGAGCCAAATGGTGTTTGTCTTTGACAACACTAGTGAGAGAAAAGACCCTCCCAACTAGCACTGGACGAGAAACTCTTGACCTCGAGATAGGAGAATCCAAGGCTTAGTGTATGGACAGACCACCTGTCCAAGAGAAAGACCTTACCTCTCCCACACATTCATAGAGAAGCCTTGCTTCGAGGATCCACAACTTTATCCTCGGTAACACATAGCCAAAAGAGCCACAAACCAGGGTGAGAGGATCATTAACAAGAAAGTGAGCCCATGCCATCTCTAGATCCTAGAGTAGGAATAGGGCATAATGAGAGCCATCAGACCCGAGGCCCACCAACCACCAATCTGGAGAGCCATGCCTGTCTCAAGAGTGGCTGATTCATTTAGGGAATAGAGACCCATACAAGACCTAGGGCCACGTCCATCTTCCCAAGGACTGGAAACATCATACAGAGAGAAAGGGGAAACCCAACCCCATCTCATCAGCCCAATCCACCTGTATATCAACACTACCCACCCACCACATGGAGCATACCTAGGATACCACATGAGACCACAAAGGACACAACCTAATCCACCCATAAGACATGGGCCTCCAATGGTCTATTATCCACCTGGCCCCACTCCTCCTTCAATTATTCCTCAACCATCACACGCTCCAGCCAGGGCTAACACCATAAATGTTAAGATTAGCCATGGAAATAGGGAGGGGGTGGGCTGTAGGTATCACACCCCTAGTCCCAGTTCAACCAGCACTAGTGTAAGATTCCTCCTTAGCCTGAATAATGAATAAGCTTTTACCTCAATCCCCTGTAATCATTCCCTATTTTTAAATACAAGAAAATATTTTTTTTCCTTGTTTGTGCCTAGAGAGAAGAAAAATTCTAGAGAGAGGTAATTCAATATTGAAATATTTTTAGATAAAAAAATCTCCTAATATCAAAAATATATTTTCCTGAAACAAAAGTTCAAAATAAATTCTCCAAGGTGCATTAGGAATCAATTAAAAATGACATAAGTGACCTTAGCCACCTAAGGGTCTAGATTTTCAAAAATTTTTGGATTATGGTTCAATTAAGGGTTCAATTAAGGTTCCTATAGGCCATTAAGATTAATCCAAGTGTTGGGATGAGATAAATCCAATGAATAAAAGAAAATACCCAAAAATAAGTAAATGCTCACATAAGATGAGGAGTTGACTGAGTACAAGGTTTATTAGTTAAAAATTAAGAGATATTACTAAAAAATGAGATATTTTGGAGGAATGATGAATTTTTGACACCTTCATAAGGAGAGGGGGACCTTTGAGGTAGGCGCATCATTCACATGTATGGGAGGTTTTTTAATTCAAAAAAATTGTGATATTTTTATCTCTCCTCTCTCTTGGATCAAAATGGGAGCTAAACTGGTCCAAATCTTGTCCAAATTCAGCCAAACTGAAGCTGGAAAATTCTAGAACCTAGTTGGAATCAGTTAGTGGCCTCCCTCACCTATAAATAGATCCTCATTCTTTTGTATTCTCATTTGTGAGCTATACCATGCCAGTATCACATTAAAATAATCATATTTTCTATTATCCCTAAAAAATCCTCTACTTTTGGAGAGATTGGAGCTTCTCTATCACTTCAACAAATCTTGGAGCTTTCTTCTCAACTCACTAAACCAATTGATTGATTGGGGGCTTTACTTCTAGATAAAGAAGCAAGCCAAACCTAGAGCTAAGAAGGAATTTCATGGTTTTTGTTAATATTCTCAAATGATTTCACTTCTCAATCCCTCTCCAGCTTGAGAAGTTTCTAATTAGTTGTTTGTAATGCAAATTAAGCTTTCTTTAAGAACTTTAATGATTAATCACAAAAAAGTTAATCTTTATGCTTAGTTTGAATGCTTTTTATGTATATCTCTCTCCCCCAAAAGAATAGTCATTCCTATGGCTAATTCTTTAGAAAAAGAATGCTTCTCATTGATAAACTCTTAATTCAAAATGAAACTCTAAGCTTGTTAAGCTACAAGTTAAGAAAATAGTATTTTTATGCTTTTGTGTTAATAAAATTATGGTAAATTTATGATTTAATTCCATAATTTGGATTTAAGTTTAAGGATAGTTCTTCTATCACAATTGTATTACAAAGTTATTCTTTTCTAGAAAATTTAAAAATTACCTGTAATAGCAGTGACGCTATGGTAAAATTTTAGAAATTAATCCATATCTTATTTTTATGCATATTGCTAAAAGAGAACTTCCTACCATAATTTAAGATGGGACATCCTATGCAAAAGAATGATTTTTATCATATTCATGAGAAACTAATTTTTAGTATTTATGCATAAATAATTAATTAAAGAAAAGAGAAATTTTTGATAAATTTATTTTTATGCAAAAAGAGGAATTCCCATGATAATGGAGATCCATGTAATTAAATGAAAAAAGAGAAATTTTGTTATATTAAAAAAATGTATATTTTTATTTAATTTTAAGAGAAATTTTAGATCAATTTATTTTATGCATGAGAAATTTTAAATGATAAAAGAGTAATTCCCATGATATTTGGAATTCAACCACTTAAATGGTAATATCAAAATTTTTTGGCATAATTAAAATAATGGATATTTTATTTAATTTAAAGAGAAATTTTAGATTAATTTATTTTATGATAAAAGAGGAATTGCCATGACATTTGGAATTCAATCATTTAAATGCAAAAGAGGAATTTTAAGCATATTAAAAAAATAGATATTTGTATTTAATTAAAAGAAGAATTTTTGTGGTATTTAAGTAGAGAAAGGTTTAAATTAAATGTTGGTGACAAAAGAGAAATTTTCACCATAATTCCACCTAGAGAATTAGGGTTGATAAATTAAATTAGTAAAAGAATATGTTTGGGTATTTTATGTGGATAAATCACCAAATTGATATTTACCCAAAAATAGATTAAATGGAAGAAGAGTATTTTCGTAAAAATCCGATATTCTCATATAAAACCATTTCTTAATCTATTATGGTTAGAATGAAATTCATAAAGTTGGAATTTTCTTACGATTAGAAGTTTAGTAGATGTTTATATGAAGAAAATCCTTGGAATCAAAGTTAGAAATAAACCAAATGATTTTGGTTAGACCATGAGTGTGAGAGGGACGGCCAGTAAACTACTTGTCCATCTCTCGATCTAAATTAAGCAAAAACTTCGTGACCAATTCCAGTTCTTATTAATACAAAGAATAGACTAGCATTGAATTAACCTAGCTTTTCCTTTACCGAAATCACCAAGAATCTAGTTGGACATTCAGTCAAATGATGGGTAGATTACCTTGTGAGAGATCAATGATTTTCATTAAGAAAATATGGATTAAGGAAAAAAAAGGGTTTTGTGGAACCAATCTCAAACCGAAAATTTTACTTGCATAGAACCTCTGTTTTCTTTTAAAGGACTGTTTTATGCCAGAATGCTAGAGGAAGAATTTGGTATGTGTTTAACTAAGAAGAGACTCGTTGCAGCAGTTGGCGGGCGAGGGACGTCGCTCACGGCAAAGCCTGCCGAGGTCTTGACTAGCCTCGGTATAATTAAAATGGTGTGCTTCCGGTACGATGGGTGAGGACCGATGAAGCGGTCCCTGAGTGAAGTGCTAGGACACCTAAGTAGGATCCTAGAGGGTTCTGACTAGGTGATGCACGGGCTTGCGGTTGCTAGGACACCCATGTGTACGTCAAGGAAGATTCGGATGAACTAAAAAGAATGACTTTTGTGAATCGAATTTTGATATTGGATCTCGTTGGTTGACTAGTTGGTCTTCAACGGAGAGTCCGGATGATATATTTAATAAAACAATGGACTCAATACTTTGGAGGATTATGATGAGCAATACTATGATTTTCATTGAAAGATTGTTTCAAAGACATCCGAATCTGTTATAATGGCAATTTCATATTGGGTATGTACGTGGTATGCCTACCTTAAATTTTGCTTGAAACGCCGGGTAGGGGGCTTGGAAACTCTTTTCCTTTGGTACCCGGGCAAAACATAACCAAATGTTTATAAAGGAATCTCGCCAATACAGTGGTTGGGCGGTTGGATAACCTATGGGCTGGATTGGGGGATTCCTATGATATAAATAAATTACGATTAATTCATTAGTTAGATTAAGTCCTAGGAAGACCCTTGTTATGTGGGAGGGAATCAGCGGTGGCTGTTGTGCCTCGTTAAAGGAGGAAAAAAGCGATGATTCTATGGACCAAGTGCAAGTCTCTTCTTTGATCTGACCATGTGACTTTGGGTTTGGTCGGATCAGTTTGAATAGATAAGACATTGATTCGTTAGATTAATTCTCTATCCTGGTGGAATCGCCCGTGCCTTCCGGGCGAGGGAAGTTTTCCCGGGTTTGGTTTCGGAACCGCCGCCCGGCTAGTCTCTTGTCGGGATATCTGTGGTGGGTGAGGCCCCGAGTGTGGATCCCTGCTCCGTACGAGAAGTTGACGTTGCTTTCGCCGCCAGCACCCTCCTCGGAGGGGGCACCGCGAAGGGGGGGTCTCAAAGCTGGGTATTAGAGCTTTGTTGAAAGCTAATAAGGAAAAATGAATTCTTATCAAAAATTTATATTAAAAACTGAGAAAGGGCATTTATGTATTGTATTTTCATTTATTAAGCTTTATTAATGAAGATTTTTAATCAAAGAATTTGGTTTTATAGACACACTTCTCTAGTATTCTTGATCTCACCCAGTCACAAGATATGACTGCTTTCGTCTTCGAGCATCTCATCTCTTCCTCTCTAGAACTCAAACGAGCCGAGCCCGACTCATAGGCCATTTCGAGGATTTATATTTCCTTGACCCAGCGAAGAGACGGTAGCACAAGTTGTTTGCAGAGGGCAGTATGTCCATGCCTCTTGCAAACAACGCACGATGGTGAGGCAGAATATCTCTTTGGCCATGATTTTGATGAGGCTAAAAATGATACATGGCATTATTTTATATCACCCTACGCCTCGAGATTTCAGACTTTCCTACCATATCTATAGACTTCTTAGTCGCTTTATTCCTAAGGAGAAGATAGTAGCTCCCTTGGCTATAAGGGAACATTTGTATCAGGGCATGTCTGTAGCCTAGTATCGCTGTCTTATGCATCTCCCGAGGAGATTTTGACTTTTTGGAGCCGAGATGCTCTATGTACATATTGTAACCTTTATTTAAATAAAGAAATGTCTTGTGGGAAAATTCCCTGTTATATAAGCGATTGTTTACTATATGACGAATTGATGAAGAAAAATGTGTTACTCAAACATATGTCATAGATCTCTAAAATAAGATCGTTTATCTTGTTTAAGAATTTATTTTCCAAACCTCTTAAGTATTAGGATCTCGTGGACGAAATCAAAATAAAAATTTAATAATGTATCATTTTGGAAGAATCATGAGGCGAGGGAACCGTGGGTGGTTGACAGCCAGACCCTCTCACTTATGAAGAAGAGCTTGACCCCGACGTTCGCAAGGCTCTTCACAGAACTCAGCATGACCCTTCAAAGGTGAATGGGAGAACTTGAGCGAGGCTGTAGAGAAGTGGGTTGAAACCATGGAGGAATATGATGAGGTTTGTCGATGAAGATGCATAGGCTCAAAGGATTTCCTTTGAGTTTATTATTAGAGATAGATGGTTGAGCCCTGGGTGATTCTTCGGGAATAGCTGTTGATTGTGAGGTTTTGGCATCAAACTTCATAGGTGAGGATGGGGTTGAGGGAGTAGATGCTCTAACGGAGTCAATTGTTGACGTAGATGGCAGGTCATTATGTAGAGGGGGTTTTGGCATCAAACTTCATAGGTGAGGATGGGGTTGAGGGAGTAGATGCTCTAACGGAGTCAATTGTTGACGTAGATGGCAGGTCATTATGTAGAGGGGGTTTTGGCATCAAACTTCATAGGTGAGGATGGGGTTGAGGGAGTAGATGCTCTAACGGAGTCAATTGTTGACGTAGATGGCAGGTCATTATGTAGAGGGGATTTTGTGGAAGAGGCTTGTAACGTTTTGTGTTCAACATCATAGAAATCCATTAAAGTTGTATCCTCTTCCTTGCAGTATGGTATTGTCCACTTTTTGTCGGGGCTGACCATCATGATGACTCTATCACTAGCAAAGCATAGTGGTGCTTGGGTAGCAATAGTCCATTTATACCCCAAGATCAAATTTGCTTCTAATATATACTCAACCACAAAAAACTTTCAAGTAAGGGTGTTAGTTTCAATATACATTGTATGTTCAAAGTACCCCAAACATGGCATGTTCAAGTCTGGTGTAAAGGGAATTCTTTCAGGATGTGCTGTGAGTGTTGGTTGACCTAAAAAATCCTATAACTTGAGGGTCATGAGATTATGTTCTCATGTTGAATAAAGCTGTGCTTAAGTCCTGGTGATTTTATTTGAAATTCCCAATCCAACCATATCCTAGGGATCTTTTCAGTAAGATATGTTGGAAGTTCCAGCTCTCCTTCAAGCTCTCTCTCTCCCGTAAAAGCAATTGTACAATGTCAAGAGTGTTCAAGGTGACTCTTTTCATAGATTCATCTATTGAAATGAATACAACAATTCACCTATCCAAGTTCCACCAAGGAAGACATCATACTCAAGGGAATCTAGGGTAACATGGAATTTCAATTCCATATCTCCACCGATTGTTTGAGTAGTGTAGCTAAAGTAACCTGGAACTTCAATGTTTTGTCCATTGGTTTCTCTTGCAAGAATATTGTCTGTAGGGATGAGTTTAGGTTGTCCCAATGAAACCCAAGTGTCTATTTTCATGATGTTTTGACTAGATCGAGGGCTAATCAATACGTGTTTACGCTTAACATCATTTCCTATAGGAAAATCCAACCATGATAGAATCTTCCAAAGGAACCATGGATGTTTCAATTTTTGTTCAAGCTTCAGATCCCATTTTTGTTTCATATTCCCATTCACTTTCATCCTCATTTTCACTCTCAGCTTTTTCAAGAGTACCAAATGTGTACACTAGCACACTTGGCCCTTTGACAATTCTTAATGAGGTCTATTTGGAAACTTGCGCCTCCTCACACTACTGTTCTATGGAGTTCATTATGTCTTGGCATAACTCATGTTGAGCCCTTAAAGGTGCAAGTGCTAATGTTATGCTGGCTTCACCATGCGATAAGAGCATTCCTCCAAATGAGGTTTTGAGAGACTGTTTTAAATGTACTTTCTCAAGAGTATAATTTGTGCAGTCTGTCTCGAATAACTCCTCTAAATGTGCTTTCTCAAGAGTATAATTCGTGCAGTCTGTTGTCTCAAATAACTCCTCCAAAGAGACTATGTCTTCCTCTTGAAAGTGGAAGCAGTACTCCTCTGGGCTTTGTATTTTGGTTGCTTTGTTAGAATTGGTATTATGAGGCTAGGTTACAACCAGTGACCCTGTAAGACACTTAACCAAGCTAAGCATGCTCTCCTGAGCTTGCTTTTTGCATTCCGCATAGATCATGTCATCATTATTATCCATTTGGGGTGGTTGGGTGGGTTCTAGTTTCTTGATTGGTCTATGTGGTGCACTGAGTGAAGAGTCAGAACTTGTATCCTCCTCAATCAGCGAAGTATAAGAACTTGTTTCATTTTCTGACTTTCTTGGATTGTCAGTTTTTCATTATGTTTGCCCATGTGATGAGATCGAATTTTCTTCTGGGCTTTTGAACCATGTGTTGCACATATGGATTTTGAGGTTTGTGTGGTGGTCTTTAAGGTGGATGCTTCTACATCATGTACAACTTTTGGCTCTTTTGGGTTTATGTCCCCTTTTGGGTTTATGTCCTTTACAGGCTCCTTTTCCCTATCTTTTAATTCAACCTTGGTTTCGATAGTTTGTAGTCCCCTGTCTTTCTTGGGTTTAGAACGCTTTGTTTTCTGTTTTGAGTTCTGCTTTAAAGCATGTTCTTCTACCCATGTTGAGGTATTGTCTTTTGTGTTCTTTTTTATTGTTTCTCGTGCCTTGGCCTGTAAACGTGCCTTGGCTTTGTAAGCACATTCAAGGGTACTGTGGACAATTTCTCATTTTGCACATTTAAGATGTTAAGAGTTGTATTTTATGAGACAAGTTGTATTGAAGCAACTCATCTTGGGAAATCTTGGAACAATGGATTAATGCCACATCGTTTCCACATGGGAAATCTTGGAACAATGGATTAATGCCACATCGTTTCCACATGGGTTGCAAGGTGTCAGTGATTATGGGCATGGAAGTATTTCAAACTGTGCAGTCTGGCACCTTATGAGGTCCACAACAATAGAAACATTGAAGTGTTTGATTAACTACTTCCTGAGCAATTTCTACCCTTTGGACTATTTCTGTTTGGTGCACGGGAGATGGAGGTTTTGAGTCAATTGTGGATGAAGTGGGACACTTTTTAGTATCATGGTCAAAGATTTTACAATATATGTAGTATAGCAAAACAAGTGCCTTGTATGCACAATGGGGATTAGGATGGTCGTAGTGATTGCACTCAATACAAGGCATTTCGTTCCTCAATTGTAGAGGCATTAAGGATGTTTGGTTTTAAAGGATCTCATCCTCTCTTAGAGATGTCGATTGAAAGGTTTTAAGCAAGGCTGCATAGAATTCAGGGAATGTCAATTCTGAGATTGATATTTCTTTTGCCATTGCTTCACTTGATTTAGGTGAGGAAAATCTTGTAGCATGATCATCTTCCAGCATGTTGTCATCTAAACGTACTACTTCTTTATAACATTGATCGAATGTTTCCAGATTGGATACAATGATCAGGTTATGTAAGTTGTTATTCTTTAAGCCCATCATGAAACATCTCTTCAATTGAATATCGTTTAATTTTTTCCATGATTCACATCGTGAGTCCAAGAGTTTTATCCGTAGGATAAAGTCTTTAATGGATTCATTTGGTTTACGCTCAATTGAATAGAGTTCTTTTGCTGCACTCCACCAATCACCTTGTCTAGAAAAGCCATGTATAAAGGTTGATTTCAAGATTCTAAAGTTGGTCTTTATTGTCGTATCAATGTGATGAACCATCGTCTAGCTTTTCCCTCTAAGAATAGGTTCAACACATGTACCTTGGTGGGACAGTTGGGATTTCCAAAGGCTTTACATCTTTGTTCAAACATTTGAATGAATTGAACAGGAACTGTTGTTCAAACATTTGAATGAATTGAACAGGAACTATTGTTCCGTCATATTTGCCCATGGTTTTGGAAATTTGTACGATTGTATTTCTGTATGAGTCACTGAGGCCATATGTAAGCTCTCTTGTTGGAAGAGACTCACTGAGTCCTTGGGCTACCCCCTTCTCCTAGACTAGTAAGTATGTCCAAGGTGTGGGCATCCAGGAAATGGTTGGTATCTATAGGAGTCATGGAGATGTTAGGTAAGGAACCAAAGCCCTGTGGGATCGAAGTAACAAGGGGTGTAAAACCCGCTGGCACGCTTGTTATAGGCATGACCAACGATATTGGGAGGTGCATTTGTGGCATAGATCTCAATGGCTCAAAGAAGTCAGCCATTGGGTTCAGTCCTTGTGTGATCCTTGGCAATCCCTCTATGGTTGCCATGTCTAATTGTGTAATTGCTCCTTACTCAGCAAGCACATATGTTTTTTTTTGGTTACTTTTTATATTTTCTCAGAGCCCGTTAATACAACCTCCTCAAAAGGCTTGGCGTTCTCTTTGTTGGCTAATGAGTGTTCATTTGCCCTAAATAGCTTAGGCGCTATACACACGTCCTCTTAGAGATAATTTTTCAAAAAAAGCGTATGCTAGTAACTTCCCAGATGGAAGAGGAGGTCCTAAAACCTATTTTACATCACTGTCTCAAGACAAAAATTTTCACAAGATTTTTTTTTCCTATTTCGCAGCATGTTTTAAAGGGTGTTTTGAAAGGAATTTTGAAAAACTATGTATGAGAGAGTTGTAGTATTTTTCGAGTACTATAACCTCGTTTCCCTGAGTCGTCTGTGATTTCATCGTTTAGACTCTCAAAAAGTAGCCCGAATATGGTTCGTCTTCATTTTCGCGTTGTTTTTTTTACGATTTTTCATGTTTTTTGGGCTGTTTTTTTGTCTCGATATTTGGGTCAAATTTTGAGGCTACTGGTCGGAGGCGAAAATAATCAATGTGGACTTCAGACGACAGAGTACAAAGTTGAAGAGCTCGATGTCAGCTTTTCGATGAGCCCTAGAGCGCCTTCATTGGATATATGGTTTAGGAGATACGGGTCTCCAAACAAGGGTGTTTTGTTTTGGCCGAGATGAACTCCCTCACGTCCTGAACTAGCAGGTGCAGTTCACATCGTGAAGTGGAATTGATGAAATTTAAAAATTTTGAATTTTTTTTTTGGTCCCGTGAGTGAATGAAGGGTGTCAAGCCATGAAACTTTACTGGTTCACGTTGTAAAATGGACTTCACGAAAAAAATTAAATTTGATTTTTTTTTGGCCGACGGACCCCCTTTCATGTCGTGAACTAGCAGGGTGCAGCTCACGCCGTGAAGCAGAATTGATAAATTTTATAAATTTTATTTATTTTTTGTCACATAAACGAAGGGTCTCATGCCATGAGCCCTTAACGGTTCACATCATAAAGCGGACTTTATGAAAAAATTTAAATTTGATTCTTTTTTCTACGGATCCCCTTTCACGTCATGAACTAGCAGGGTGTAGTTCATGCCGTGAAGCAGAATTGACAAATTTTAAAAATTTTGATTTTTTTTGGTCACGTGAACAAAGGGTCTCACGCCGTGAACCCTTAACGGTTCACGTCGTGAAGTGGACTTTACAAAAAAATTAAATGTGAATTTTGTTTTGGTCGCATGAATGAAGGGTCTCATGCCGTGAACCCTTAACGGTTCACGTCATGAAGCGGACTTCATGAAAAAATTAAATTTATTTTTTATTTTTGGTCGCATGAACAAAGGGTCTCACGTCGTGAACCCTTCACGGTACACAGCGTGAACTAGACTTAACAAAAAAGTAATCTTTTTTTTCGATGCGCGGGCTCTGAATGCGTGAACCCTTAGGCTGTGAAGTTACAGAAATGGTACACGACGTGAACCAATTTTGATTTTTTTTTTGGGCACGGGCTCCTAGGGCGTGAACCCTTAGGCCGTGAAGCTGCAGAAATGGTTCACGCGACATGAACTATTTTTCAAAAAAAAAATTGAGTCTAGTGTGCAATACGTATTTCCCTTTTTGGGGGGGATATTTTTTTTATTTAAAATTAAGGAGATATGGGTATTTTTCCAAAAAGGTAAGTGGGAATAAAAAAAGTCAACCTTTTCATGACACCCCTTATACCCTTCATAAATGATCCCCAAAATGGACAATTTGACAACTCATGAGCATCTACTCATTGAATGCTCGTTAGCCTTAATGGGTTATATAAAAAAGTGATTAATAATTAATTCAAGATTAATCATTTCACTAATCTTTTTCTCTTTTAAACTAATCAAGGACTCTAATTAACCACTAATCTCTAATTAATTCACACAATTGACCATATCATTGGATAGAGCAAGGGAATGCTAATCTTTGTGCATCAACAAATGTGTAAATTATTTTAAAATAGGAGATTCATTAGACTCTTGAATTGGTCTCCTCTTTTAAGGTAAAATTAAGCAAGGAGAGACAAATTTCTCCAATTAATGTAAAAATTGATGCAATTAGGTGTTTTGATACATGTAGGTACTCTCAAAACACTCAAAAACACCAATTTCAACTGCTCATACAATCAATTTAGATCCCAATTAACACATTTTCTATTTTTTTACCTCTTGAACAAGATTAATAATCCTTAATGACAAAAACCAGTCTATTAAGAGAAATTAGTCAAATTCAATGATTTTTTGATGGTTTTAAGACATTCTTTGAAAGATTTAGCTACTCCTAATGCTTGCTAGCACTCTAATGCAAATAACTTCAATAAACAAACACACAATTAAGCTAAAATTAATGATTTTAGTTCTATGTTTAACACTAAAGAGAGCTAACATTCACTAAAGAGAGCTAACATTCACTAAAAATTAGATTCTATTGCATTGTTTGATGCAATGGATGCAAACTAAGCCTACTACAAACTATGTGCAAGCCCAAAGAACATGAAAAACCACAATAACAACAACAAGTTAAGCTAAAAATTAAGCAAAGGCCATTCTTTTCAAAAACAAAAAAGAGAGCTATTCTACACCAAATCACACACAAATCATCATCAAATCCACACCTTTTTCATGGAAAACCATTACTCAAGATAATGGGAAATGGGTGATGCATAGATTAGAGGAAAAATGAGATGGAAAAATCCAAGAGATGGCGACAGTGGTGCCAAAAATGTTATGGCTCACCCTAACGCTCCTTGAAACACATCCAATATAAGAGATTATCTGTTGAATCGCAACTGTCGTAATAAGGATCTTTATAATGTCAGAGATCATAACCCTTGAGGTCTCCAAGCTCTATAAGTCCTTGAGAAGCAATTCCACCATGCCTCCCGCGAGCGTTGTCACACCGCCGCGTTGCACTATGGGTACTCGTCTCTCCTCTCACCTCACTTCACTCACACACACTCACTAGCATGCATTAGGGACAGAGATTAGCGATAGGATTAGCAAGAGAATGTATCAATTTCATAATGGGAGAGTATGTTGTATTATGAGAGATATTCACTTATATACATGGTCATAAGTGTTTACACTAACTTAAACTGTGGTTGGCCGAGCACTTTAGGCTCATAAGAGGCTTAATGCTATTACAATGACTACTCTCATAATATATCTATGAAGTATATCACTTAGGACTTCATCCTATCTTGCTACCACATGCTCTTGAAGTGGGAATCGCCACCATAAATACTCCATCACACCATTACGGCGGGTGCCCCTCCAAGTTGTAGCTTTGACACTATTGCTTCATATCTTTAATGTATGCCACTCATTTACACCACTCCGTTTTCCCACCCACCTACCTCATCAACTCCACCCTAACCTCCATCCTTAATTGAATTCAGGCACTAACAGATTTACCTTCAACCTCAGCAAAGCCTTCCCCCGTGCTACATGCCAACCTCACCATAGGTGCCTCTTCATCACCTTCCCCTCCAACCTCGTCACCGTTGCCACCCAGACACCCCTCCCCCAACCCTTGGAAGAAGGAAAAATTCTTCCACCTCCACCACTTGATCATGAGGAAGTCAATCCTCCGCTCAACCCACCCAACTAGTGGGACCCCCCCTCAATTGGCAGGACCCCCTTGAAAGAATGGAGTTCGAGTAGGGAATCCAAATCGTGGTCGATCGACAACTCCAGGTAACACTAATCACACGCATTACGGATCACATGGACATCCATGTCCTACATCCATACATCGATGCAAAGAATCACACTTACAGGCGATAGCATCCCCCCCCCCCCCGACAGCAAGGAGGGTACCATTAGGCACCTATCATTGCTCACCCCATAACATTCAATCTCATGGGTGAGCAACCAGTTTGGAGGCATCCCTTTTCATTGAATCCATTCATGTGAGAGAACTACTGCAAGGTGTCGCGCCTCCTTCTCATATCAACCCTAAGGACGTGTCGATTTGAAGAAGGTGGTCTTGGAACCTCTTCCATGAGGAGGAGTAAAGAACCCCAGGTTGCAATTCAACTTCTCGTGGTTTTCTCCTCCGATGCCTGCCCTAGCAGCCTTGCACAGAAGTGAGCATGATCAAGGGCTTCCATGACTTTATCTAAAGATATGATCAGGTTCCACACCCAGCCACGATTACAATGATTAGATTCTTTAACTTGATCGTCACGCTACTGGAAGCATTCCCCGACTAGGATCACTACCATGAAGGCATGCAGGGATTGGCCTTTGACATCAACAAAGGGCTGACACTAAAGTAACTTATACCTGCTTATGCTATGATCATTGTTATGTTTCACCTTATACACCCACTTACAACCAATAGCTTTCTGGCCTTTAGGAAATGGCACCAAATCCCAAGTCTTATTTCCATACAATGCATCCATCTCCTCATCCATAACTTTCTCCAAACACACAATTCCAATAGCCTCATCAAAACATGGTTTCCATAGCCTTCTTTACACTAGGTTTCCTCATTTTTGGAATCCCAACCTCCTCATCAAGGCTCATTTCCAAGACACTAGACTCTCTATCAACAAGAGAATGCCCTACATAAATATCATGCATACCAAGGGGCTCTACCAACTACATTTCCAGAGCTGGTATTATGACGCAACCTCTCACTTCATGGTCTATCAACAGAACAAATGGATGAGGACTTTCCTGGTCCACTCAATGACTATGATTACTGACTCGCATTTTGTGCAACCACGTTTCCACTTACATCAGCCCCAACATCTTTTTCAACAATATACCAGTTACTTATCTCATCAAATACAACATCCCTACTTACCGTCAATTCACATGTAGCAAGATTATAGCATCTATATCCCTTTTGCTCAAGGGAATACCCAATAAACACACATTTCTCTGCCTTTGGATTGAGCTTAGTACGTAACTCATCTCGCACATGCACATATGCAATACATCCAAAAAAAATTAAGTGAGAAAAATCAGATTTCCTGCCAGTAAACCTCTCCTTTGGAGTTACATCATGTATGGCTGTAGTAGGAGTCTTATTCATGATATAAACTGATGAAGACATAGCCTCAGCCCAATAGCTATGCGGCATATTCTTCTCTTCCATCAATGCTCATGCTATCTCTGCAATGTGCTTGTTTTTTTGCTCTCACCAACTCCATTTTTGTTGCGGAGTGTATCTACATGTAAATTATCTTTGAATGCCATTCTTTCACAAGAATTCAGAGAACTCATTGGAGAAGTATTCTGCCCCTCCATGTGACCTTAGGTACTTCGCATGCTTTCATGTCTGTTTTTCAGCCCATGACTTTGAAATTTTGAAAATGAGTGAACACTTCGGTCTTATCCTTCATGAAATACACCCACACTTTCCTCGTGTGGTCATCAATAAAAATAATGTAGCACCTGTAGTCACCCATAGACGTAGTCTTCGCAGGACCCCATACATTTGAATGCACAACATCTAGTACATTTTTGCTCACATTTCTCTCATGTGGAAATACATGGTTTGTTTTCTTTCCAAATTGGCATGTTTCACATACTTTCTCCATACCTTCAACCTTGAACTTAGGCAGTCCTATCACAATTTCTTTAGTCTACATAGACTTCATTCTTTCCACATTTACATGCCCAATTCTCTTATGCCAAATGTCTGTATCTGCAACAACTCCTAAACCATTTACAAACATTGCAACACTCACTTTAGGCATATTTACATTCAATGTAGGCATTATGCTCACTCTATTGCCTTTTGCAACTAACCTGCACTTATCTTTAAAGTATTCTACATAACAACCATTAGGGTCAAATCGGACCTGTAAACCCTATTGAATCATTTGGCCAACCGAAACCAAATTCTTTGTAATGTTTGAAACATGAAGTACATGTGCAAGGTACTTCACCTTACCATCCTGCATAGACAATGGCACATCTCCAACATGGGTAATCGGATGAGTAGTGTCATCCCCTATTTTAAACAAAACTTGGTCTTTCAAGACTCTGCATTTCCTTGAACCACTCACCATGGCTTATCACGTGGTTTGTAGCACCTACATCAGTACACCATACATCATCCTTACATGCTGCTACATCATTTCCAGACACAACATTACCTATATGTTGCATAACAAACAACCTCTCATTATCCTCATTATTTCTGCTAGAGGACACAGTGATTTTGCTATACTTTTCCATTTCACATGTCACTCTTTTTCTTATAGAAATCTTTCTCCACATGTCTAGGCTTACCACAGTAGAAACATCCTCGTGTATCATTATGTTGCCTTTGCTAATTACCACGACCTTGTTGACTTCCCCTAGCTCGAAACTAGCCTCTTCCACCTATGTGTTGTTGCGAATCTTGGTACTGTTGATGCTGCTGACCATAATTATGATCACATGTTCGGCCACCACCTTGGCCACATCCATGACCTCTACCTCGTTCTCTACCTGCACTTGTGTAGAAGGCATGTTGCTCTGAGAACTGTTTTTGTTTTGTGAAGATTGTTGATCTTCACTCTAATTCTTATCTTCAATGATCAGCATTGACACCAAATCTTTGAAGTTGGGAATGTTCTCCCAACTTCAATGATCAGCATTGACACCAAATCTTTGAAGTTGGGAATGTTCTCCCAAGCGTGAATAGACATCTTGAATGCCTTGTATTGTGTCCCGAGACTACATAGACACACTTCCATCTTATCATCATCAACAACATAAATACCAGTTGATGCAAGGGATTCCACAATGCCCTTGATCTTCAAGGCATAATCATTCAAAGACATATTTTTCTTCTCAACAATATGAATCTCATTCTTCAATTGAATCTTTCGTGGCTTGGTGTTAGTTTCATATACAACTTCACCAAGGTGTCCCATGCCTCTTTAGGTGACTTGGAATCCCATATATGCCCAATCATAGTGTCATATATGCTAATAGAAAGCTAATACATGACTTTCCTTTCTCCTTGATTCCAATCCTTGAATTCTTTAATATTTGTAGAGCAGTTGGATTAATCTCTGGTATCTCTGGTGCCTCCTCATGTCCACATTCAATGTAGTCCCAATAACCTTTTCCCATTAGAAAATTTGTTAATCTAAACCTCCAAGCATGGAATTTATTCTTGTCAAGATTCTTTGTAACAATCTGGTTTATTCCATCATTTGACATCTTGTCTACAACACAAATTTACCCAAAAATAGCACTCTTGTTTGACCTATACAAATTGTTGTATTCTTTGTAGTAGCGGTACTATATTGCACCCCAGTTATCCCAACTAGTGACCTGAATTTGCATACATACACCCAATGGCAACTTTAAGACCTGTTTGCATTACACACAATGTCTACACAACCAATCGCCCTTCTTGTTGCAATTCTAAAAATAGAGTTCTGTAGAGAATCGAAACTTACCCGTAGTGTCGATGAACACTTGCAAACTGAAAAACAAAGGTCCAGACGTGCCCAAACAGGGTTTCGACTTAAAGTTTTGGTCCAACGGGTAGTATAGTAGCCCTGCAGCTCTTCTCCTATAAAGAAAGCTCCTCAATCGGATCTCGTTTTCTGATGACTCCCAAAGAGCTCTTGAGAAGGTTATTGTAGCAACACAAAGGGGGAAGAGTAGATGAAGCTCTTACCCTCATACCTCTTCTTGTGCTTCTCTTGCTTGCTGTGCTCAGTCCCCCTTAGCATGAACTAAGCTCTAATACCATGAAAAGATGTAGGGGAGAAGAGAGCTTGAGCTCTTGCAAGCACATACACACTCACACAAACCCTAGAAGAGAACACACAAGGTAAGAGACTCAAAATTATTCTTCTTCTTCACACAAAAAAAGAGGTTTACAAAGAAGGTAAAGTGACTAACACACATAATAGAGTATATACATACGGTCCATAATGTGAACACGCTAAGTGGAGTAGGTAGGTGTGGACTAGTTGGTCTAGTCCATGTGTAGAATCTCTAGCAAAGATATGTCGGTGCGAGCTACCAAACCCGCTAGTGATGTAAATGTCGAACAGTCATGTAGGTGTCTCGTGAGTGTCGGCTCATGTTGAGCTTGACATCTCAACATGGAATGCATTGGAATCTACCGGCATGCCTAGATAGCTACCGGCATGCATTGGAAGCTATCAGTATGCATTGGAAGCTACAATCATACCGGCATGCATTGGAAGCTATCAGTATGCATTGGAAGCTACAATCATACCTACTGAGGTATGTGAGGTCTACTTTGCATTGTGGACTATTCTATGAGACTGGGATAGAGATATGTGTACATGGGTACACAGATGCTGATTGGGCTAGTAGTAGTATCTCAGATAGAAGATCTACTAGTGGATTCATGTTTTCTTTGGGGAGTGCTGCTGTGACTTGGAGCAGCAAGAAGCAGTCTACAGTTGCTCTATCCACTACAGAGGCCGAGTACAGAGGAGCTGCTATGGCATGTAGCTTGGTTGAGAAAGCTACTTGTAGATTTGGGTCTATCAGTGGATAGACAAGTTGTCATTTTCTGTGACAACATTAGCAGTATACAGTTGGCCAGGAACCCAGTCTTTCATGCTCGAATGAAGCACATAGAGGTCCACTACCACTTCGTCAGAGAGAAGGTCTTGGTAGGAGATCTTGACCTTGTTTATGTCAGCAAAGAGGATCAGGTAGCTGACATCTTCACCAAAGCATTGGGTACAGAGAAGCTCCGCAGATTCAGGGCTTTGCTTGGTGTACATGAGATGGAGTTGAGCTCGAGGGGGAGTGTTGAGATATCGAGCTCGTCTAGTGAGGCGGTGGACACTGATGACCCGCCTGGGGGATAGGCCCCACACTTACACCACTGGCATGGTTGGTGAGATCATGGGAGATATGCAGTCAATGGGATGACAAGCTGTGTGACAGCCATTCTAGAGACTGGCATAGTTATAGTGCCAGCTCATTTTAGTTGGGTTCACACTATAGAGAACCCGTGTATGTATTGGTTGAGTACCTTTCATATTATGTGTACTCTTATCTTGTATATGGTGTGTTGAGTGTTGAGTGAAGACGAAGAAGATATTCAGCCTCTGACCTTGTGTGTTCTCTATTAGGGTCTTGTGAGTGTGTGTGTGCTTGCAAGAGCTCAAGCTCTCTTCCCCCTTGCATCTTTTCAGAATATGGCATACATGCTTGTTTTGTTATTTGAGAGGGTTGATATGATTGAATTACTATTTTGAGAGGGTTGATATGATTGTATTGCTTTTTAGAAGTAGCATGCTTAAGTGAGTTTTAATGTTTTAATAAGATATAATTAGATTTGGGACTATCACTGTTGGTATCAGCGCACAGGTTGGGCATGCCATACTAAATGCAGATTTTGCAGGTCTTGGGTGACCAATATTATGTTGATTTCTGAGATACATCCAAGAGTTTCTTTTCTTTATAAAATATTTTATAAATTTTTTGTACTCATAAGGTGGCTGCACATCAAACAAATTCAGTAGTCAACCCAGGGCAAGAAGAGGAGCTTTTACAAGGATTATTGCATGTGGGTGTAACTCCAAAGGAAGTTATCAGACTTATTAATAGGAGTCAAGAATTAGAGGAAAGAATGAGAGCCATGCGTGTTTTAACCTCCATGGATTTGAATCAAGAAGAAGGGGATGGCTGAGAAGATGGAGAGATGCAAGATTGTCTAAATTTTAATGATAGAAAGGGTCAAAAGTTGGGCAAGGAGCAAGAAATTCCGACGAGCGGCAAGAAGAACCTAGTGAAGTTTCCATAAGCCCACAACCAAGAGTTGTTGCACAGGTTGGGGTCAATCTCTCAATACATCGATATATTACTTGAGTTGCAGAAATAGTGCAGGCCATGAAAACTGCTATGGACACATGACTTAACTTAGGTCATGTTAATGATTTTTTCCTCAAACAAGTTACAAAGAAAAGGTCATTACTAACCTTTAATGGGAAGGGGGAGAGGAGTGAAGAAGAAGAAGCAAAGATTAAGTAGCTTAAAGATTATTTTCAAACCTGTAACTTTAGTGATGAAGCTAAGGCAAAGATGGCAGTACAAGGTTCTGTAAAATTATGGTGGAAGTTTATAATGCATAGTAGGGACTTGCAGAATGAGGATATCATGTGGCCTCTAATCAAAAGGCATATGATTTAGCATTTCATGGATAAAAATTTTAACTTGGAGAAAAGGACACTTACTGTTGCAAAATATCATAATAAAAATTTTAACTTGGAGAAAAAGGCACTTACTATTGCAGAATATCATAATAAGTTTTGGGATTTACAGAAATATTCAGCTTTGTTAACAGAGAAGGAAAGATCATCTCATTTTTTTGAATGTCTTAAATAGGCAAATCAAATTTCTAGTTAAGGGTAATAAGCCAACTATAGTCCAAGATGCTATGTTGCATGCCATGACATATGAACATATGGGAAAGAATAATAAAAGTTTTTGAAATAAAAGAAAGGGGTCAAATCCGTTTTATGATGAGAAGGAAAATTTTAAGCAAAATAAGAGAATACAACTGCCCGAGAAGAAGAATGGTAACCAAACTTTCACATATTTGTCCACAGAGATGGTAGAAAAGGTGCGACGTTTACAAAAGGTTCATAGAACTTTTGACTACTGCACAACAACAAGCTAGAATACATGAGGTATGTGAGGGATTAACTATAGGAGATCAGAAAACAAGGCAAAGTGAACAAATGAATGTACGTGGATTTTCAAGTAATGAAAACACTCTTGGAGCAAGAGGAAAGGTTGTTGACCGAGGATATTGAAGAATATGCACATGTCAATGTTGTTGTTCATGTAGGTAAGGTCAAAAATCAAGATTAAATTATTGAAATTTGTATCAAGATTGTGAATAATGTATGTCAAGATTTGATTGACTTGGGAAGCATCACCCCACGTGGTAAAATAGTTAGGAATAACTAAATTTTACCAAAAGAAACTTATGGTAGAGATTGTTTCAAGAAAGCAATAGAAATGTAAGGAGTATGTTAAGAATATGCCCTTCGTCATAGGTGACCTAAAGTCAAAAGCGGATTTCCATGTGTTGCCTTTGGGAAGGTATGATGCCATTTTAAGGATGGACTTGTTCATCAAAAGTGGGTTTGCATGATTGGAGATGATGGTAAAGATTATTGCTTACAAGGTCAAAGGTGTGATGTAGATCCAAGAGACTGGTAGAATCTACAAACAGCACTTCCACAGCTTCTCCAAGTAGACATGGATCCCAATCACTCAAGACATCATCAAAAACTTTGGGGAAGTACATTTTGAGCTTAAATAAATGAATCGATATCGACGACAATAAGCGCGTATAGGGGAGAATCTGAGTCGATATATGGCACACTTAACGATGAGTAATTATTGAATTTATTAATTATATATGATCACCTTAGTCTATGCGACTCATAGAATAAACACTTTTGGTGGTAAACAGTTAGAAGATATATTATTTCACTTGTTTGTGACTAGATTTTAGGTATAATCTTCACAAAGGGCTATTTTGCAAAGTGTTAATGTTTTCATGTGTTTAGAATGAAAATTTGGCATAAATCCAGAAGTTTTAGATGATGGGAAACTCTACAAGAGTGTATGAGACTATAGAGAGCCAAATCCCTTTTGTTTTTGAGTTATTAGAGTGCAAAGTGGGGCACTTGGCTTTTTTTGTCAGTTTTATGCTAAAAACACAACTTTGGCCATTTTAAAGGCTCTCAAAAAGATCTTAGAGCTCATTTTTAGAGAACCATCACCAAGATATGTTTTATAGAGTGTTAGAATTCCTAAAACTTTGTAGTTTTGACTTTTCTCTAATTCCAAATAGATTAGAAGATATTACTATCCCAAAGAGACCAGTTGTCAAGCTTTTGCCTAGAAATTGCTATCAAAATAAAACTATCTTATCTATATAGAACGGATGGAAAAATGCATAAGCATAGTTATGTCTAACTATAGCGACTAGAGATGATCACGCTGGTTAGAACGTGATAATTAAATATGTTAAAAATAAAGATTGATGTATGAATTGAAAGAATTAAAAGACTAAGAGAAGTTAAGGACAGTTTGAATAAATGCTTATTTTTATACTTAAAGTTGATTTTGATTGATTTAAATATGCATGTCTTGAAAGATTATGGACTAGAGATGATTGTAAGATGATATGTATGACTTGTGATTTATTTGTTTTTGAATGAATGATTGATACGCATGTGCATGATGAGACTTGACATGAGAATGAGATTAAGGCCAACCATCCTTAGACAGGGAATGCCGGATTGTGAATGAGATTGATGTCCTCTAGGACCCATGTGGTAGAACCTAGCGAGGATAAGAATGAGATGGAGGTAAACCCAAGATGACCGCGACATCCAGTGTGGAGGTTGGGTAAAGTTCTGACAAAAGACATCGTGGAGTCAGCAATACAGCATCCTAAGTTTGCAAGACTTCGATCAGACATAGCAAAGCAATCCTTGCAGGAGGTGAGTGAAGCATTCACGCCTGCAGATGCACAAGGTATATGTGACATGGTTGGTATAAGCACAAAGTCTTACAGGATGTTGTTTAATAAAGTAAAAGAGGGTTTCAATTGCAAGCTTGGAAAAAAAACAGTAATTCCCATTCCAAAACCATTTCACGTAAACAAAGCTCGAAATATTCTCAACTTGGGAATGGTCGAACTTGTTGGAGAGCCTTGTCACGTGTCTAGCACATTGACAGTGACTAAAAAGAGCGGGGAACAGAAAATTATAGAGCTTACATACACACTTCTGAAAGTCACCTCCCATGGTGCGATAGGGAAGTTTGTTCTCTGTCCGAACATGCTTATCGCACTGTGGATGGGAAAATGTTTTGTGATTTCTATCTTTACTGCAATGCACACTTTTGATCAATGTCCACTTATGACAATCCTCTTCTTTAATAATTTCAGTATCGTTGATGATGGCTCGTACAAAACAAACAGTCAGAGAAGTTCCTTTAATTCCCCTGGTCAAACCAACATGAAAGATCATGGAGATAGTTGTCAGTAGGGTTAGGTATAGGTTTGATAAAATTATTGCTCCCTTGCCATTTAGAGATAGAAAGGAAGCTGAGATCCTGCTATTTCTCCTTCTTTGAAACAAAAAAAGAAAGATGAGCTTAAGGTTGAAGAAGTCACGTCCCCAGGTCCATTATTACGGAGGACTCGAAGGTTGGTAAGACAAAAAGACTTGAAGGGTGAGGAAAGAGAACATAATGTTGATGTAAGAGAATCTAAAGTGGATGAGAGTTTATCCAACCTTCTGCAATTAGAGAAAGAGAATGATGAAAGGCTTGTAAAATTACCTGGGCAACTCATTTGTAATGTATCCTTCACAATAGAAGATTACTTGCAGATCGCTCCCGAGAAGAAAAGCCTCTACATCAAAGAAGAAAAGAATGCCTATGCATTCACCTTTTAAGCATTTTATCTTTAAGAAAGGAACCCCCGAGAAGGTTGGCAAAAAGGGTATTCTAAATAAGAAGCTTCAATTCGTAGGCAAGAAGGCTTCTACATTTCATTTTGTAAAGATTCTTCTTGATACGAGATTTTTTCTCATATTTTTATTTTTTTAAATATCTAGAATTATTATTGAACCCCTCATTATTTTAGCAATTTAAGACAGCTTTAAAAACAATTTACAAAAAAATTGTGAGAGAGAGAGAGAGAGAGAGAGAGAGAGAGAGAGAGAGAGAGAGAGAGAGAGAGAGCAAAGTAGAATACGAGTACACAGATAAATTGAAATGTCACAAGATATTTTCCATTAAAGAAACATTGAGATACAAATTGTTTTAAGCCCAAGTCCTCAATACAAAACATTCCTAAAACTCTTAATCATCTTGCTGAGTAGGCTTTTCTTCAGTTGGCTTGTTTTGGGTCTTCTGAAGGATCGTTTGATACATGGCTTTGGCTATCAGTTTTCCTGCATCTTCAAGGTCTATCTGTCTGTTTTCAGAGTACACGATAGATTTATCATCTATATCCTCAGTAGAGGAATACATTGAGTCATCTTGTGAGACTAGAGGGGGCATAGAAACCTTGCTAGGAGCATCTTTATCGCAAGAAGAATTCGCATCCATGGGAGGCTAGCTTTTGTTATGAGCAATGAGTAAGAAATAATGTCACAACTTTCATATGTAGGATGTCTTTATATATTGCTGAAAACCATGTTATACAATCTTGTGTGCCATAAAACCACCCTAGTTTTGAACATCTATCATCGCCAATCCTGTGTGCCATAAAACCATTTTCCCAGCCTACAATGAATTGACCATTCATGTGTTATAATAATTTGCATACATGGGACAACTTTCTACAATCCAAGAAAATATATTAAAATACACATTAAAATGCACAATGCACTTTTGATTTGAAAAGGAAGCTTGGAAGGCATTGTTCTAGAGAAGTTCATTAACTCAGCGATATACCCTCAACCTCCCAGTCAGTATCTACCAAGGCCATCGGCTCCATTCGCTTATGAATCTTCCTATTATTCACCTTGAATTGCACCTTGCTAATATCCTAACCTCCTACGATTTGAAGGTGCTCCCTAACATTTAGGAGGCTCCAATGTCTACTTGCACTTACAACTTCCACCACACCACTTCCACCACACCACTTGGCAACCGAACACATATATCAACAGGTAAAACAACTTGTTCATTTGCCTGTATTGGAACCCAATAACTGTTCTTTTTCATCCACCACTCATAATAAAAGCGTATGTATAACGTGGAACGAGCTATGAGATACCAAAATGAAACACTAGACTCTACTATATTCTAATTAAATGTGTCATTTTTATGCACCCCCTCTACAATACTCCAATGCTCTCCAAGAAAGGTAACCATGTCATCACCTAGTACTTTCTTGCACACAAACATGGTAGATGTTTGTGAGAAGATGAATTGATTGAACATCTTAGCAAAAAGATGTATTGGGCATACCCAACTAAGACCCACAGATCGAGAGGTCTTTGCAAACTTTAAAGTCCCTTGTATATCACAAAGCATCTTTGATTTCATGACCATTACAGTCCAAGCATCTGATAGGCCATTCAATAGAATAGAGGGGGGGAGATGTTATCCTTTGTAACTTACCAAAACCACCATCATGCCTTGGAACCACATAGGAGTGCCAGTAAAAGAAAACTTTTTCTTTGAGAAGTTCTGCACAAGAAAACATTGCTTCATCGATATCTCCATGTAATGCTTGAAATGTTCCAGTAAGACTACGTAATGGTTGCTCCTCTACCAAGTTTGAGGGGAAAATGTCTACAAACAAGAAATAAGATGACTTAGAAAGAAAGAAACTTCTAGCACTCATGAAATCATATGCTCCTTTCAAACTCATGATACTTATAGTTGCATGGAAACTTAGTTTGTTGGCAAAGATGGATATCTCGTGTGTGTTGTGTAAACATGTACTACTATGGCCACTAGTTCTCCATTGCGTGCCGTTTTAAAACCCTGTAAACAACCTTTCCAATGAAGCTCCATCACATCTCACCGTCGAACTCGATGGGGACCAATTGTAGTAGGCTGTAGATAAACCCAAGAACCCTTGCGAAATGCCTCTCCCACCCAAGCACCATCGTTGTCCTTCCTATTGTGCAAGGATATCTCCTCAATCTCATCTTTTAGTCTTCTTGGTGCCGCCATATCAACCTGAAGCTAAAGGTGAAGCTTGTTGTGCAAAAGGTTAGGATTGGGTGAATGTTCTAGAATGAGATCTATAGATTAGGATTTCGGAGGAGCCTTAGAGAATGAAGAGATGAAAGAAGAGAGGAGATTAACGAGAGTATAGTTTGGATATTCAAGAAGCTAAGCGGACTTGAAAATGAGATTTTGGTCTATAATCAAGTTTGAGATGAGTTTTTTGGGGGAAAAGTGACTGTTTTGGAATAACGAGCCACGAAAATTATGGGACCACACCTACCTACTCTAACCCCCTACTTTTGTAGGAGACAAATGTAATTATAAGCACCGAAAGCCTAGTCCCCCTCCCTACTGCCTAGTCTCTCTCCCTATATACAAAGGAGACCAAATGTACACACTCCTCTATTCTTATTGGTCCGTTACTAATTACTTTCATTAGTAAAAGGCCCAAAATATGTTCAAATTTCCCCTAATGGTGTGTGTGTGTGTGTGTGTGCGAGAGAGAGAGAGAGAGAGAGAGAGAGAGAGAGAGAGAGAGAGAGAGAGAGAGAGAGAGAGAGAGAGAGAGAGAGAGACTGCCCAGAGGTTATGTGCACATTATATTATGGCATTGTATCTACTCTCTTGTCATTTCATACTAGAGCTATGTGCTGTTGGATTGAAGACATACTTCTTGTTGGTATGGGACACCAAGGTTAGGTATGTGGTTCTTCATTATGTTGATGTGTGCACCTTTGGTCGGGTGGATGAGTATATGCCTGGATTATATGTGTTTATGAATAGTGATTAGTTATAGAGATTTATGGGGTTTTAGCAGTGGTATCAGAGTGGTCTCTAGTTAATTTTTGATGTTTTTTCTCCTCTTAATTCTCTCATTATGCCAAATTTTTAGCTTTTTTAAAGTAAATTTTAATGTTTATAAGCAAAAAATGTTATTTGTTGGTTTATTTTGGTGGCGTATGGGTTGGGAACATCAATATGGCGGTTGAAACGTGGTGCTTCTCGACTTGGATGGACATATCAATGTTGCAAGGGAATTCCGTGAGTTGAAATTCTTTTTTTTTGTTTAAATAAGCATTTTACATATATTTTTTTAACCAAAATACTAAACATGCTATTGTGGGTATTTTTTGGTAGAAAAGATTCCCTACATTTCTACAATTTTTAGGAAATTTTTCTAATTATTTAGAAAACATTTAGAGCATTTTAATGGTAAAATAAGAATTTTTAATGCATTTTGTGGATTTTCGGCGAGCATGTTAGCAAATTTATGCAAATTTTCTGCTCAAAATTAGTGGGTGCAGCATGTTGATGCATGGGGTTCTCTCCCGTGTGCATGACATAATTTCTATCTCTCCCATCAGAATTCTCCTTCAATTTTTCTCTTCCGCATGGGAGCTCCCCTTATGTGGGTAGGTTTGATTAGTAAATAATTAGTAGTTAACCACCATGATTAACCAAGAAGAGAGGAAGACAATGAGAAGAAGAGTTGAAGTGAGTGATGAAATGGAGAAGGGGAAGAGAGAAGAGAAGCTTTTTGCTTCTCCTTCTCCCTCATGCAGCCCCCCCCTCTTTTGTTTCTTCAAAAGTTTTTTTAAAAAAAAAGCTTTGTAAAGCTTTTAATTAAATCTATTTAAAAAATCATCATTTTATGATTTTTAAAAAAAAAATCCTTGAACCCTTTGGCCTTTCAGGTCCTTTTTTTATACCATTCAAATTCTGGGAGTTACTTGTCTTTTCGGTTTCCGTGACCCTTGGCTGTCCGCATTTGGGGTGACTGTTCGGGTTCCAAAATTTGTGTCCGTTCAGGGTACAATTAAATTCTCAAAAATTCATGAAAATTAGAGAAATGTTTTTTCCAATTTTTGGAATATCCTAGTTTGTCGTCTCGTATGTGGTGTGTCCATTCTAGCGATAGCAATCGTTCGAATTCTTGTCAAAATCTATTTTTTGCCTGGAAAATATGAAATTCCATTAAAACTAAAGATTTTAATTGGATTTGAGGATTTTTGGGCGGAATTAAAAATTTTGTGATCGATAAGATTCTCGGGGTAATTTTTTTATAATCACCAAACTTAGAAAATTTCATAATTACAAAACTTAGGATTTTTTTAATAATTACCAAACTTTAGAAATCCTAGAAATTGGTATTTTTTGTATATCGATTGTATTTTGCTAAATTTTTTCTCTAAATTTTTCTAGAAAATTTAGATTTGGAGTGCCATCAGATAGGATTGTGGAGTTCAAAATCAGTAAATTTTGAGGCCCTAGAAAAATAAAAAAAAGTAGGGAAAATCATGATAATTGTTTTCTCTCAAGAATTTAATAGTTTGGGGGGTTATTTATTGTTGAAGTATGTTTTCACATGCTGACATTAGATATATGCGAGCTATTCCCATATAATTAATGCGAGTGAGTCTTGCTTTATTAGTAGTTATTTTCATTTGGATTAATTCTAGACGGTGTTTTCATGATTTTTTATCGTTGTTTAGCCACCAAATGCCAATTAAAGCATTTTTTCTTATGTGCAGTTAGTTCTAGTGATTTAATTTTCTACATCATTTTGGTTAAGGGTGGTCAAGTTCGTTTATTCGAGTGAATCGTGATTTTTTTGGAGAACCTTATTACCATGGCTCACATTGATTTCTCGATCAATGATAATGTCGATGAGATGTGTGATCATCCCGACTCATGAAGGTAAGATCTTAAATTCTAAGATGAAGAAGAGGAGACTATTGGAAAAAGTGAATTTATGGAAATGACAGAGCATCTTGAAGCAACTATTGCCAAATCCCATGATGACATAGAGTCACTCAAGGTGCACATCTTGACCTTGCAAAAGGCTCTTTTTGGCAGCGCCTCTTGCTCCTTCAAAAATAGTTTCTTCGTCGTTTGTTCCAAAGGTGTACGGTGGTGAGAAAAATGAGAAGACTCAAGAATTAGTAGATGCTTGGCTTAATAGGTGGACTACACACTTTGCCTTTCATCCATTTACCGATGCACAATATCTACAGATGGCACAGAGGTTATTGAGAAAGGGAAGGCATTAACTTGGTGGAAGGATCTGAAAGAAGATTCTATTCCTACCACTTGGCAAAATTGCAAAGAAGATTTCAAAAAAGAGTTCGTCCAACCAGAGGATAAATTCGACATAGTTTCCAAGCTTGTTAAAAATTGCGTGGGGAATTAGTCATTTGACCATTATGTGCAAAAGTTTAGACAATTGGCTGCCAAAGATAAATCAAATGATTATACCTTATGTGGGATTTTGATCAATGGTCTACGAGGTAAAAAATGCAAGGTCAAAATGGTTGAGGATGCTATTTAGGCAGCTTTGGTTTTTCATAAGACAATGGTCGGCGCTAATACTTCAAAACCATTGTCTAATGAAAATAAGTCCAGGTTCACTTTTTTGAAGAGTGGACAAAAAAGGAAGATGGTTTTTACACCAAAGCAAAAAAATTATGACATTGCCAGCAAGAAGCCAAATTTTTTTAGTAGGGATAATCTCACATGTGCCAAATGCAAATAAAAAGGACACATGAAGAAATTCTATCCTTTGAATGGAGCTACAACACCTTCCGCACCTAGGCAAAAGGCGGCACCAAAGAAAGTTATACCAAAGAAATATGTGAACATTATAGAACTTCAAGGTAAATTTTTTGAAGTCAATATTACGCATCCTGAGGAAACCAAAGTCCATATTGTACTTTCAGTAAAGACATTTTTATGCAAATGAATTATCTCATATTTATGGAACAATGAATGGAACTTAGAGTCATATATTGTGTGATCCCGGTAGTACTCACAATGTTATTGAAAATATTATGGTACACAAAGGATGAAGCTATAAACCACTCAGAATGATCACATTTACAAGGTTAGGATGGTTGGAGGAGAAGTCCAATTCTGGGACAAGAGGTTGTCAAAGCTATCGCTAGACATCTAGTTGTACTTAGAATGTCTTAATTTTCATATCATGACGGGTCATGTTGACATCATTTTAGGGATGAAATGGTTTTATTAAAAAATAAAGATTTTTCTATTAATTGGGTCAAATATTTGATGTCTTTTCATCACAATGAAAACCGTGTTACTCTTAAGAGAAACATTGTTGTACCTAAGGAAGCTTTCATTAATGAGCTTGAGTTAATGGAAAACCTTTTAAACTATGAACTTTTCCAATTGGTTATGGATCCAGTGTCATCATGTGTTCATTTTGATGTTAATAATGTTTCTTTAGATGTTTGGGAAAGTAAAGTGTTAAATTCCATTAAGAGCAAATTTCACGATGTATTTGTTATGGATCCAGTGTCATCATGTGTTCATTTTGATGTCAATAATGTTTCTTTAGATGTTTGGGAAAGTAAAGTGTTAAATTCCATTAATAGCGAAAGTAAAGTTTCTTTAGATGTTTGGGAAAGTAAAGTGTTAAATTCCATTAATAGCAAATTTCACGATGTATTTCTTGATGAGTTACCTCATGGATTACCTTCTAAATGAGAGGTGGACTATAAGATTGAGCTAGTACCGGGTGTAGTACTTGCTAGTATTCCTTTATATCGGCTTACTGAGGAAGATGAGGTAGACAAGCAACTAGCTGAATACTTGAGGATGGGTTAGATTAGATCAACTAAGTGTCCTTGGGGTGCACTAGTTCTCCTGGTTTAGAAAAAAGATCAAGGTACCTGGTGGATGTGTATTGATTACAAACCTCTTAACAATGTTACAATTCAAAACAAACACCCACTACCTAGATCAGATGATCTTATTGATAGGTTACAACCTTGGAGCTAAGTATTTTATAAAGCTTGATTTGGGAACCATTTATCATCAGATCCATATTGCAGAGGAAGATGTTCCTAAAACTGCTTTTAGGACACGTTATGGCCATTATGAATTTTTAGTGTTACCCTTTGGTCTCACTAATACACCAGCAATTTTTCAAAAGATGATGAATGATTTATTTCGGGATTTGTTAGGAAAATACGGGGTGGTTCTATTAGATGACATTGGAATGGCCAATTTTGTGTGCGGTCAAGCAGTTAAGATCTTTCTTAGGTTTTGTGGGGCTTCTTCGAAAATCTATCAAAGATTATTCAAAGTTAACAATTCCTTTTAGAAACCTTCTTAAGGGTAAAAATAAAAAGTCTAAATTCTCCAATTGAGTGGAATGAGAAGCTGCAGGGAAATTTTGATAGTTTGAAAAATAAAGTTTGAGATGCTCGTGTGTTAGCCTTGCCAGATGCTAGTAGGCCTTACAATAGCGAGTCGTGAGAAACAATACATAAAGTCATGCAAACGACAACTCAAATCCATTTTTAGGAAAAAACATTTTTAGAAAATTCATGGAGACGAAAGACACACTTTCATGTCAAACATTAGAAAAAAACACTACTTTTGTGAGAAAAAATGCATAAAACATTACTTACATTTTACTCTAAACCCAAAAAACTTCTAATAAAAAAAGAATTATAAAAGAGAAGAAACTCTTCCAATCAACTATGAGAGTCACTGGAACCTTTGCTTAAAAATATCAATTATTTTCTAGTGCAAGTGTCAAGAAGTTTTTTAACTCAAATCCATACACAATAATTTCTATATCACGTAAATTAAGCATGTTCACACGTCGACAAATTTCACTTTTCTTTCCTTTTTTGCTTTGTTTAAGCATCTCTATATTATACTTTCCGTTGTGAGCATAGATAAGTTTTGTACCAATACACATTTCTACACTGCGTGTTGTATGTAGCGTGTTATCAACAAACTGATAGGTGATAAAATTGACATTACTTTTAGACCCACTATAATTTGATGAAACTCTTACATGGGGTTAGTGCATTGTTTAAGAAAATAATTTTTCTTTGTATACAAAGTTGATCCAATGGTCGAATTGCATATTTTTATATTCAGACATGTAGGTTTATGGAGTCCATGGCCATAGAAGAGGTTTATTGTTGAAAGAAACGATGTCTCTAGATTTAGATACAAATCCAACAATCCAAATGGTAAAATTTTAGACAGTAAGGGGAGTACTATAATTTATCAATTTACTTTATTTTGATTTAATAGTTCGATTTAGAGTTATAGTCTTTGTAAAAATAGTTTTCAATTTATAACGGTTAGATTTTGAGCCATGAAAATGATAACAGTTGTCGTTTTAAAAAACTGATGGAAATTTGGATTTCACTTTGTTGACAAAGTGGATTCTAGAATCCAAATTTCCATTGACTAACGTTTCTGTTGTGACATCGTAATTTTTGTTTTAAAAAAAAGAAATTTTGGTCCATAATGAATGAAAATTTCACTTTTATTTAATGAAAAGATTAGTCCATCAAAAAAATCCATCGCCCAAAAAAGCTTTTGTCGAAAAACTCTATTGACAAAATTTTATTTTCGTCGACAAAAATTTGGATTCCAGAATCCAAGTGGATTCTAGTATCCAATTTTTTATCGACGAAATTTTTTCTATCGATGGAAATTTTTCATCGACAGAATTTTTGACGGATTTTTTTCCATCGACGGATTTTTTTTCCATTGACGAAATTTTTTACAGAATTTTCCCCATCGATGGAATTTTTTCCATTGATGAATTTTTTGATGAAAATTTTTTGGTCAACGTAATTTTTTTTCATCCAATAAAAGTGAAATTTTCGTTCATTACGAAACAAAATATATATTTTTGGATGAAAATTTCACTCTCACAATAGAAATGTCAGTGTGTCTAAAATTTTGGATTCTAGAAGAAGTGTTAGATCAAAATAAAGTAAATTGATAAATTTTAGCACTCACTACCATCTAAAATTTGACTATTTGGATCGTTATTTTTCTATCTGAATCTAGAGAAATTGTTTCTTTCAAATAAGCCTCTTCTATGGCCATGGACTCCATATATCTACCTATCTTAACATCAAATATGTGATCTAATTCAATGATTAGATGAGCTGCAATGATTGAGATAAAGGTGGTTAAATTTTTGGAGAAGAAAAAGTATATTTTTATAATTCTAAGTAAAGAATATATTATTCATTACATAGACATGCATGAATTATTAGTAGTTTTAAAGAATATTAGATCTTGTATTGACTTTGTTTTTTTCATTTTGTTATTTGACACGCAAAGTGAAAAACTTTTCACCTTTAAATTAGCAATATGTACATTTTCAACAAGAGGTTTAAAACTATGCTTAATTTGTAAAATTTCTAAATACATTTCCTTTCAATGTCTCTAAAAGAGTTTAAAATTGATCAATATTTAGGACTAGTGAAAAATCAAGATAGTTTGTTGCAAACGACAACTCATGAATCGTCGTTTTTCATGACTCATTGTTTTACATCATTGAGACTTATGCTAATGATTTTGTGATAGGTGCACCTTTATTCGAGGATGGGAAGCATATGGCCTTCAAGAGTAAGAAACTCAATGATGCATAGACTAGGTACCCAGTTTAGGAGAAACACTTGTATGCGATCATTTATGCTTTAAAGGCATGCAGACAGTATCTCTACGGGTCTCACTTTATGGTCTTGACAGATCACCAATCTTTGTAGTTCATTTGTGATCAACCAAACTTGAAAGGTAGAAAGGCCAGATGGGCTGAGTTGATATGTAGCACTTTGGTTTCATGATTAATACAAGAAAGGTAGCTTGAATCACATTGCTAATGCATTGAGTGGAGTTAGTAAAGTTAATGAACTTAGATTCATAGAAATTACTTCTAACTTGTACGATTCACTCGGGGAAAAATGGGGTACATATATTTTCTTTGAAAATTATTGAAATTTGGAAGAATGAGGGTCCAACTTTGAGGTAGAACAAAACCTGGTGAATCAAGGAAAAGCCAACCAATTTTTTATTTGGAATAGTATCATATTCTAAAATGATAAGGTTCGTGTGACAAATGTGCTAAAAATTAGACTCGGGATCCTCTTTGAGTGTCCCATATGATACACCATTGGTAGGACATCCTCACATTTAGTGTACCTTGGCTTTGGTTAGAAGGACATTTTACTGGCCAAAAATGAAAGATTTTTAGAGTTATGTGGTCCGATGTCATCAATGTCAGATAAACAAGGTTGAACATCTTAAATCTATTGGGTTATTACATCCTTTGGATATTCCATCTTGAAAGTGGAAAAGTACAAGGTTGAACGCCTTAAATCTATTGGGTTATTACATCCTTTGGATATTCCATCTTGAAAGTGGGAAAGTATTTCCATGGATTTCATTATGGGACTTCAACGTACCAGGAGGAGTCACGATGCCATTCGGGTAGTTGTGGATAGACTCACAAAGATGGCTACATTTTTACCCACAAAGACAACAGTCAAAGTGTCAGAATTAGCTTACTAATTTGTCGAGTAGCTGCTTAGACTATATGGTCTACCTTTTGATATTGTGAGCGATCGAGAATCTAAGTTCACGGCTCATTTTTGGCAAGATATTTTTAAGAAATTGGAGACTACTTTAACTTTCAATTCCTCTGATCACCTGCAGTCTGGTGAATCATATGAAAGAGGATATGCTTCATGCGTATATCTCTAAAAAACCATCGAGTTGGGAAAAGTATCTTCTAATGAATGAATTTGCCTATAATAGTTCTAAGCATACAGCTACTGCTTATAGTATGTTCATACTTATGTATGTATGGGTATTAACCCATGGCACCTGTTGATGTCGGTCTTAAGGACATTGAGCTTGATGCATCGAGAAATTTCTTGTGTGATATGCAAGAAATGCTGACCCAAGATCAGGATTCTATCAGAAGTGCTCAGGATAGAGCATGATTTTATGCTGATAAGAGACGCTTATCACCTCGGTCTTGTCAGCAAGGAGCATGGGTTATTTGAAAGTTCCTAAATATTCTCAGACTTTGTCAATAAGAAAGTATCTCCTAGATATTGTGGTCCATTCCGAGTTGTACATCAGATTGGCATGATTGCGTATGAGCTAAAACTACCTCCACATGTCAGAGTTTATCCACTAGAGAGGTGTCCAATGAGGGTTAGTGAGGCTTCAGTTGAAGACAACACAGTAATTTGAAATGATATAAATCAAGAATTTTTGAGAAGTTGGCATTGGAAAGTCACAAATTCCAGAGTTTTCTATTATGATTGCCAGGTGAAGTTACAACATTAGCTACATCATTTGTTAATCAAAGCCCAAATAGATTATCTCGACGAGGCGCACTTGCTATGGTATGTCCATCTTTCTCAAGTTGAAAAATTGAGTATGGTCAAAACAAGAAAATAAACCAAGATCCACAAGATGAGCAACTGATAAAAGATTGCGTCGAAGATCAGGAACATGTAACACCTCACAAAGTTCGAGTAAAGGAGTGTGTTCCCAAGTAAAGATCACTAATACCCATAACTTGACATGTATCATCAGCAAGATAAAATATCTTCTTGATTGGTAAAGTATGATAATTATGAATCCACTGAGCTTGATATGTCATGTTACTAGTGGCACCAAAATCCACTATAAATGTACTGTGACACGAAGTGGGGGTCTGGACTTCGGTCACTTCTTAGAATCAAAACACACTTGTATGAAACCTCACAGCTTCCTCACCTCCCTTTCTCTCCCTAGGTTAAGATAAAGATATACACATCAAAGGTGAGATCATAATTCATGGAAGAAGGAAAGATGAAAGGCTCAGGAGAAGCAAGGATTTCTACCAGTCTTGCAGCTCCAAACAAGAGAGCGATTTGGACGGAACATATTAAAGAAAATGAATATACCAATCACTTACAAGAGGATAAGACACATGGGGTTTGCCTTTTGATAAGAGATTAGGAGGAATTAATCATGATTAAGAAGAAATAATGGCCAAAAGTCTATAAAAATAGAGATACACAGGGAATTGTAGTTTTAAATTCATAAAGTCTGTACAAGAGAGAATTATATAGATGCGTAGAGCTTGAAGAGAGCTTCGTGTCTATATAAAAACTTTCAAAAACGGGCAACCGAGCGAAAAGTTATGAGCATTTTACTACAAGACTATAAAACTGCCAAAATTCTATAAAAACAGAGATACATAGAGAATTGCAGTTTTAAATCCATATAGATTGTGCAAGAGAGGATTAACTAGATGCGTAGAGCTTGAAGAGAGCTTCACGCCCATATAAAAACTTTCAAAAACGGACAACCGAGCGAAAAGTTATGAGCATTTTAGTACAAGACTATAAACTTGCCAAAATTCATCTTTAAAAATAGTAACTTTGGGAGAGATTTTGATCATCAATGAAGTAAGGGATTAAGAAATTAGTTACATGAGTGGAAAGAGCATATAAAGAGCTTCCTAGCCATATGATCAATTTTAGAAAACAATACCCGAGTGATGAGTTGAAATTTGGGTATTGGACCACAAAAACTACACTTCCCTCTCTTTGCATGAAACCTCAATTTTCACATAGCCTCTTGCCTTTCATCTCCTTCATGATTCAAGCTAGAGGGTAAGGGTTAACATTGCTCAGCAAACAATCGTAAAGATTTACCTATGGTCCCCAAAGTCTTTCCACATGCTCATTATCGCTAAAACCATTGGTACCTCCAAAGGAGGGCGGCAATAAGGCAAGGGCTACCTTGAGAAGTCACAGGCCCACCAAGATAATAACTCCTTATCCCACTTATCATGAATCATCAAAGAGGTCCAAAATTGGGTTAAGCATGAGGAGCTAATGCTAAATGAGATATTCACATGTAAAGAGAGTGTTTGAAATAAGGGTTTGAAGATAAGAGAATGGCAATGACACAAAATGCTCAATTGAGGAGGCTCCTTCATTTGATTTGAAAGAGAGAGGAGGGCTCCTTTTATAGGTGGAGAATCACCCTCTCTTCCATTGTTACAAATTACAACATAAAAACCTTCAACCCTTCAGTGACATAACTAGGGTAGATGTCACCATCAATTGTCCTCTTAGGCTGTCTTCTATTGATTATTAAATTGAAGACTTTTTGACTTTGAGAGTGTGATGAGATAATAGCCAAATCTAAGTGGCATGTAGGTGGAGATCCCACTTACACATGGCAGAATTCTCCTCTTCCATGTAGGCATTCTAGAAGAATCTTTTCCAATTATGCACCTACACACACTCCTCCACATGCCTTCCACACTCCCCAACTTGTAGCCTTATGGTGAATACCATATTAATAATAATCCATGTGAGCATGAAGGCCCACTTTTATTTTCCACATCACTAGCCTATCTACCATACCAAAGTATTTATCAAGCATACTTGTGGCATTTACAATGTGTGTACCCTAAATCAAGCAAAACCATTATATTTGAAGATAAAATACTATTATCAAGGTAGCCGCCAAGCCGCCGCATCACCACGCCGTTATTCCATTGTGGGCGCCGCAATCTTCTTGAACAAGCTTCCACCTTATTACCATTGAGAAACCATCAAAATATGCACAAAATTGAAAATGAAAGATATCAATTTTTCATGTCACACCTTTCCCCCCCCAGCAGATCCTCCATGCTTGTCTTGGGGGTCTGCTGGCCACGGTGCTCGAGGGTAAAATATCTTTAGCTCATTGGCACGTCCGGGAACGTCCTGGCCACTCGCATCCTCTAGAAGATAGGTGTTATTTTTGAACTTTTGCTTTATCCTGAAGGGGCCTTCCCAGCGTCGAAGAAGCTTCTTATCTAGCCGTTTCTCCACACGGCCATCATACCTCATTTCCTCCTCGATCAAATAAAACTATCCCCCCAGCCCCACATTGCCTGAAAGGGCTAAAGGCTCCATCGAAATGCATAGTGAAAGCAGTTGGTGGTGTCTCCAAATCTTCATATACTTCTTCCTTTGCTCTTGTTCCTTCTTCCTCTTCCTTCCTAGTAAGCAAATCTGCAAGAGAGGCCCTAGTGGTGTTTTCTGTAATAAAAGTGAAAGAGAACTCTTGAAGCTCACAAATCCACTTTGCAAACTTCCCTCCTGCAGGATTGGGTTTGCGGACCAAGAAATGTAAAGAAGGTTGAGATGTGAGGAAGAAAAAAGGGCGAGGTAACAAGTATGACCTGAACTTCTTTACTGCAAAAACAAGAGACAAACCACCTTTCTCCATTTCACCATAACTCTCCTCAACATCAGTGAGTTGTTGGCTTGCATAATACACTGGTTGCATACGCCCTTTCTCTCCCTTTTGCAAGAGTATAGCACCCACTGAATGTGATGAGACACTTGGGTTCACATAAAAGTCCTCCCCCCACCTAGGAGGCTACACAATTGGACTTTGACTCATGCATTCCTTGAGCAAACAAAAAGATTGAATTTGATGGGGCCCCCATTGGAAAGAAACATTCTTCTTTGTTAACAGATTTATAGGATACATCTTTTCAGAGAACATGTCAACTACCCAAAATCCTCCTTACCTCCCTTACATTGGTAGGTGGTGGAAGGGCCACAATTGCATGCACCTTCTCAGGATCCATCTCTATGCCTTCTTTTGAGATAACATGTCCCAAGAGAACCACCTTCCTTCGTGCCAAGCGGCATTTTCCAGGGTTAAGACACCCTTTTGCATCATCAATACTTTGCAAGGCATCATTAATACTTTGCAAGACCAACCTCAACTTTTCCAAGTGATCCATGCGGCTTGAATAAATGCAAAAATCATCCAGAAAGACCCTTATAAGCTTTCCCAATTAAGGTGCAAATACCTGACTCATGAAGCGTTGAAAAGTTGCTGGTGCATTGGTCAAGCCAAATGGCATCACCCTATAGGCATACACTCCCCAAGGGGTGATAAATGAGATTTTCCTTTGATCTTCTTCACAAATCCGGATTTGAAAGTATCCAGAGTATCCATCACACACTGAATACAACTCATGACCTACAACTTGATCCAAAATCTCATCCTGAAAGGGTAGAGGATAATAATCCCTCTTTGTGCATGCATTCAGAGGGCGAAAGTCCACACACACACGCCATTTTCCACCCTTTTTGGGAGTGACTACAACTGGGGAAATCCACTTTGAATTCTCTACTGGAAAAATAAATCCAGCTTCAAGCAAATTAGCTACCTCCTTCTTAAGCACCTCTGCTTGCACTACTCCCAAACGCCTTAGCCGCTGTACCAATGGCTTACTTTGGGGCTTGAGATCAATCTTGTGCTCTACTAGGGTAACTTGGCGTACTTGTGAGTAGCTGTTTGCAAAAAGGTTAGGAAATCCATCCAACATTTTTAAGTAATTCCCCCTTTCAGTACCTGCTATGGACTCATCAAGAAGAAGTTTATTCTGTTGGTGAAGACTAGTGAGGTTCACATCTCCTTTCTTGCACATGGTTGAAGAAGCTTCCCCTTCCAAGGCTCCATTGTCTTCAGCATTCCCTTCCAGGGAAAGACCAAATGCAACTCCCTCCACCTCCCCTTCTGAGATGGAATCCTCGGAGCTACCACTTGTCTCCTCTTCATCGGCGGATAACTCTGACTCTGAACTTTCAGAAGTTGAAGGTTCACCTCTTACCACTTTCTTGCGACGACTCTTGATGTTGTAATGGACCTTCTTATTCTCACCTTGTAGAATAAGATCACTTGTCTCCCACTTTTGAATGGCCTTCACTTGGCGAAGCCATGGCCTGCCCAATATCAATGGGTAAGCCCTAGCATCAGGCTTTGTAGGAATGACCTGAAAAGTTGTAGGCACAGAAATACCACATACATCCACTCCCAAATTCCTGACAATTCCTAAGGTTTTCACCCTAGTATTATGAGCAAGTTTGATGCGATAGGGAGAGTTAGTGGAAGACAACTTTAAATCAGCATCTTTCATTGTTTTTTCACTCATGACATTGATTGATGCACCTCCATCAATGTATGCATTAAAAATTATTTGTCCCTCAATGATGACATCAATCATCACAGGCACATCATCTCCTTCATCAATACCCACCTTTTGAACCATAGGAGTCCCATTATCCCTCTTCTTCTTTTTCTTAGATTCCCTTGTGCTAGCCAGCTTACCCCATTCCTTTCTAAGCTTTGGAGAGAGTGCCAAAAGCTTCCCAAATGTGATTTGTGCCGTTTTCTCCCTAAGATCTGATAAGAGGTCATAACTAAGAGATCCTTGTCCAAGAGGAAAGTCAGATTGTCCAATTTTTCTCCTAGATGACTTCTTCTTCTTCTTCTTATTTTTCTCCTCTTCTTCAGATTTATCTTCTTGTTCTTCTTCCTGACTCCTAGTTTTACGACCCCTTTTTTCCATTAATGGTATCAAATATTTCCTCTTCTTCTTCTGAGCATGTTTCCTCTAAAAGTGTAAACTTTTATCCTCACTTTTCCTCAACTTTGGACACTCAGTACGATAGTGCCCCTTCTCTTGACACTCATAGCATGTGACACTACTTCTATCCCTAGGTTTATCCTCAGCTCGTGGAACCTTGGGTGGCCTTGCATTGACTAAGTGTAACTTCAAATCAGCAAATTCTGCCATAAGTTGTGCAATGTTATGATACAAGGATGGAGCTTGTACCTGAGATGTTGCTATCTCTACTCGTGGTGGGGTTGACACACTTGGAGAAGATTGAAATGTGGACTCAATATGAAGAGTGGCCTCCTTCTTCAAAGCAATACGAAGAGCCTCTTTAAAATTAGTGGGATCTTTGCTAAGAACTTTTCCATGTAGGCGGGGATCCAAAGCCCTGATAAACTTGCTCATCTTAAGGTCCTCCATTGTTGCTAAATAGCTCTTTGAATCTTCCATACAAGGTGAAGAAGAAGAAGCAACAATATGTAAAGCAGCTTGTTGATATTTGATGAATAAGGCTTCATACCTCACTGAAAAGGCAGAAACTGACTCTCCATCCTTTTGGAAAATTTGATCCAATTGCAATAGTAAAGCATTTGGCGACTCCACTGTCCCAAATCTCTCCTTCATTGCTTTGGTCAACCTTTCCCAATCATTCTTGGACTCCTCTGGCAAAGCTAGATGTCACCATCAATTGTCCTCTTAGGCTAAGTCTTCTATTGATTATTAAATTGAAGACTTTTTGACTTTGAGAGTGTGATGAGATAATAGCCAAGTCTAAGTGGCATGTAGGTGGAGATCCCACTTACACATGGCAGAATTCTCCTCTTCCATGTAGGCATTCTAGAAGAGTCTTTCCCAATTATGCACCTACACACACTCCTCCATATGCCTTCCACACTCCCCAACTTGTAGCCTTATGGTGAATACCATATTAATAATACAATTAAAATCCATGTGAGCATGAAGCCCCACTTTTATTTTCCACATCACTAGCCTATCTACCATACCAAAGTATTTATCAAGCATACTTGTGGCATTTACAATGTGTGCACCCTAAATCAAGCAAAACCATTATATTTGAAGATAGAATACTATTATCAAGGTAGCCGCCAAGCCGCCGCATCACCACGCCGTTATTCCATTGTGGGCGCCGCAATCTTCTTGAACAAGCTTCCACCTTATTACCATTGAGAAACCATCAAAATATGCACAAAATTAAAAATGAAAGATATCAATTTTTCATGTCACAGTACCACCATCACACGAACAAGAAGCATTTAATCTGATGCAATATGTTGGTTAACACAATTTACCTTCTTGTGATCAATATCATCAACAAGATCATGAAAGTTATCAACAACATAGGCGTGATTGCGTTCATCATCATACTTTTTCTTTAGACATTGAGAAGTGGTATGATTTTTACGACCACAATATGTACATGCCATAGGCGGACTTGTGGTTAGTCCCTTATTAGATCGAGAGAACCCATGTTCTTCATCATATAATTTGGCAAAATAATCAGATTTATAATGTCCATTTTTACGACAATAATTGCAATACCTGCTAGAACCATATTGTCCATTACAGCATCCTCCACGAGAAAAATGATTTCCACCACACAAGGGAACCATGAAAGGGGGCGCTTTTTGGAGGTAAGAAGAGTAGCCTTAGAAGAAATTGAGTGATGTGTAAGAAGAGCATATGCAGAGGGCTCTATACGTTGTTCATGACATTATGAATATTCAATAAGAGATATGCAAGCACTATCAAAATCAATACCATCTTTGTTAGAGAGAATCATGATAATATTATCATATTTTTTATTTTTGATAGTGTGAAGAAGCTAGGCAACAAGTTGAGGGCGTGCAATAGGAGAACTAGTAGCAGCAAGTTATTTAACAATTTCTTTGAATGATTCAATATGAGAAGTCATAGACAGACACTTTGTAATCCAACCCGTCCAACATATTACATAGATGAAGAATTTCGGTGGTGATAGATTTCTTCTCAAAAGTAGAAATAAGATATTTTGAAATATTGTTGGAAGTGGGAAGATTAAATACATCCAACATAAGAGAATAAAAAAAAGCAGACAAAATATACCATCGAGTAGCCTTATCTTTCTTTGTCCATTATGAAAGTATTTGCCAGTCAATAAATAACTACCCATCAATAATAAGTAAACCAGCAACATCAATAGGTCATTGAGGACATGGAGAATTTCCATATACAATGTCAAGAAGATTGTCACCTTCAAGAATCAAAGTCATCTTTGCCTTCCAACCAAAAAACTGACCTTGAAAAATAGGAGTAGAGTGTTGACCAAAAGGATAGCCATTAATAATAGAAATATTCACCATGGAGAGATCGCGATGAAGATAAAAAATGTAAGAATAATAAAAGATATTTTTTAGGGCAAGCGCCTTGATAATAAAAATGAACATCACCAAGATAGTAGTATTAATGCTTTTCAAGACGTAAAAAATATATGAGGCATAAAAGCCTTCATAATAAAAAATGAACATCACAAAAAAAGTAGTGTTAATGCTTTTTGGGACGTAAAGAATAATATGTTTAAAAAGAGGAAAAATTTCTCAAAGCGTATATATAAATAAGTATTAATGCTTTTCGAGACGTAAAGAATATATGAGGCAAAAAAGCCTTGAAAATAATCACGTACGTCACCAAAATAACAATGTTAATGCTATTCAAGACGTAAAGAATAATATGTTTCAAAACAGGAAAAAGTGCTCAAAGCGTATATGTAAAAGGGAATGCGGTCAACAAAAATTATAATCCAAGGCAAAAAAAATCAGCGGAAAAGCTAAAGAAACTTATGCATGACAGTGCGTGCAGAACACCAAAAAACAGTCATAACTTTCACCCTATAACTCCATTTTAAAAGCTTTTTGATTCAAAACCGAGCGCACAAGTGGCTCTAAGATTTACAAACCGTAACAAATATAATCTATAATCCTATTTGTTGGTCAAATCTTCAAATTTGGACTAGAAGGCCCTCAAAATTTATCGGCAAGCTTAGTGGGTCAAAATCCTACCACTTGTTTCAATACACAACAAGGAAAAAGTTGATGTTTCGTGCAAAATCATAGATACTTACACAGATAAACATAGATTATTGCTAAAAGAAACCTACAAATTCCATAAATTACTACAAAAGGAAATGTTCAAAATTGTTCAAACCAATCTTCTTCATTGTTGAAAGAGTAACTCGCTCTGATATTGTGCTGACAGATATGAGATAGTGTAAGAGAGAAAGAGAGGTACACGAGACATTTCTCCCAAAGTAGTGTGTATTATTGATAGTGCATAGGTATGTATATATAGGTGATATCTAGGTCAAGCTAGGGTGAGCTATATATAGTCCAACACTTACTTCTTGTTTACTACAAGTTCCCATCTATCAGTTCTCAACTCTAATTCCATGTGTTTAGGAGCGCCATGAGTACACAATTTCTGTTGGTTGCCCCATTTGCTAGCCAATTCAATGGTTCCATAAATTCTTCACCATCCCATTCACATGGTCTATCTTTCTCCTCTTATTATATGTCAGACGAAGTAAGTAGAAATGGAAAAAGCTTGCTTAAAAATGCAGGCATAAGCAAACAACACTCACCAAGTCTATCTTTCTCATCATTTGAAGTTGGAACTTCAAATAATCAAGTCACTCCACCTCATTCGAATGGCAATGATAGTACCATGGGTGACCATGTGAACTTAAAATAATCCAACCACTCCACCTCATTCAAATGGCAATGATAGTACCATGGGTGACCACGTGAATTTGATGGAGCAGCTAACATCATCACCATTATATCTTGGTATTACAATGGAAAGAAACATAGAGGCTATTTATGTATAGACAAGTAATTGAGAGTAGCAATCAAAGAGGAGTGCTCCGAAAAAAGTGTTTAGAAAATATTGGATTCTAGAGGCTTAAGGAAATACGTATGTACTACTTTGATATAAACAATAAAGATCAATATGTCTTAATCTCTAAATGCAAAGTATAACTCTTGAATTCTTGAAGGTACTTTCTTCTAAGGATAGAGTCTAATTTTTTATTATTCTTAATGTAATCCATGTACTCATGGTGAAAGAACTTTATTTGCTAAATGAAAGACATATTGGCCATATACTCATTGTCGTTGTTGTGATCCCATGCCAATAGCTTTTCTTCATCAACAATAACCCCCACATACACTTTACAATCTACTCAATCACAAAAGGGGCTATCTTTGTTTTCCATATGCAGCGGGAGCCCCCAGTGACATAGTAAGTGTACTTGCCAATATTTGAAATATCAAAAGACTATTTATCAAGACATTTTGTTGGATTGGCAAAGTAAAATAAAAGGAACAACAATAGCATGTTGATTGAGCTTCATCTTTTCCAATAAATTTCCCACATGGACAGTGTTTGGATCTCTAATCTCCATTGACCTTCTTCTTATAAGAGTATCAATAGGTTGCCGCTTAAGAATCCTACCATTCTCCACCAATTTTTCTCACTTAAATTTTTCCCTCATAGCATTTTTTTGTGATGCTATAATACCCGAGCTCAACTCTACTCCAGGTGTGATAGGAACATTGTCTTCATCTTCATCCTCCAAGCTAGAAGATTTTGGAGTTGGTGATCGAGTTTTGAAATCATTTTTAGAACAATTTCTACCCCTAGATGAAGCTCGGATATCTTGCTTACTTTGATAAGATGGTGTGGCAACAATTGCTCATTGTTTGGGGGTGAAAAATTAATCTTTCGCTGGACCTTGTGCTAGTTGTTTTTGTAGAAAAGCTGCCAAAGCAACAAGTAGATTACTTGAGTTTTGTAAAGCAATAAAGAGAGGTGAAGGCCCACATTGACTGATCTAAAGGTTTCCTTGAGGCATAATAAAATCAATTACACAATCCTTTTGGAGCAACTATAAGAAGAACATGTGAATCTCCTTCATCTTCTCATGTATAGTCAACATTGAAGACTTTTTCACAAATCTTTTGACCTTCTTTAAGCTTTGTGCACCATTAAGCTTTTCAATCACAAAAAAAATGAGTTATCTTTAAAAGTAAGAGACCACTCATGATTTGGATATGAATGCCTTCACACATCAGAACCATTGATGATTTGGATATGAATGCCTTCACACATCACAACCAGTAGCAAGGGAGGGTATTTGAGGTGGAGCATTAATAAAATGGTGGTACCCCTATGAGGGAGCCACATAGTAGCTTGTTGTTTTGATATTACTCCTTTGGGATGGTCTTGGATCTATCTTAGCAGTATTAATATCTCTATCATCAGAATTAGAATTCTCTTGAGGAGATGTTTCTTCTCTACCACTAGGAGACATAGGAGAAGTTGATTAACTGGTTCTGTACTTGACTTTCTATATAGCTCCAAAGGTGGTAATTGAACCTAGAGCCTTATATAGCTCTTGAACCTAGAGCCTTATAAGTCTCTCGATAATATCAAACACTTGAGTGTTTCTTATCCCGAGGTAGAGATGTTTTTGTTGATGACGGAAACAAGGACTTGTTCTTTGGTAAGGTTGTTGCCATTTTGAAGTAATACTTCTTGTTGGTTCATAGCCTACTTTTATGGCCTTCTTTACAGTCTCTACTTGAGGTGGAGAATCAAACCCTTTTGCCTCTTCGATCACTCTTTTTATTGTGTTCTTGCTTTCTTTTCCCCTAAATAAAAAGAATAATTGCATTCCAAGGAACCACACATTAAGAGTTAGGTTACAAAAGGAATAAATCAGCAAACAAAAAATATATCAAAACAAATCTTAGGTACACAAATATAGGACAAACATTAAAGAAAATTTAAAGACAACCATACTTAGCCTTATCTTGGCATGTGCAAAACTCTCCACTTTAGCAGAAGGCAAGTGCATGCATGCTCTAATAAGATGCACTGAATGGGATTGCCCTTGTCACCATGTATGGGAATTGTGGGATTCTTAAAGATGCATTGAGGCCAAAGGCAAAAGGGCAAATAGCGGAGAGGTGGAACTACAAGCCAATTAGAACTCGAAGAAGGAAAGAGGATGCATGACATCACCTTCAGGATGCCCGATTGATTTTTGACACGATATCAGAGCGGGATGTAGCAGATCTCAGCGTAGCTCTCGGCTTGGTGTAGGCGGCATTGCTCTCTTGGTGTAGGCGGTGTAGCTCTCGACTGCTCTCTTCGGCAAGGCACTTGGCTTGGTGTAGGCGAGATGTAGCAACAACTTTGATGGTGTAGTTGTTGTCGTAACCTTACTAGGAAAGTAAGGAATAGTTTCCATGATGGTGCCATGGACGATGGCAGCAAGGTGAAGAGCTGGAAGTGCACACACCCACGTCTCCTATGCCTATCCAAAGGTCCACATTAGTCTTGGAGTAGCTAAAAAAGAACAGACTTATGTCCACTGATTGGGAAGTCCCCACGGTATATGGTGTGCAGCAAGGCAATGGAGTAGATGGCAATGGAGAAGATGGCGACAATGGTAGCAAAGACGATGGCATTTATGGCAACAACAACGATGGAGTAGACAACGATGATGGCAGATGACAATGGTAGCAAGTTGGCAGCATGCGGCGATGGTAGACAACGATGGCGTAGTCGGCAACAACGATCGAGTAGCATGGTGATGTCAAAGACGATAATGGAGAAGATGGAAGCATGGCGATCAACACGATAACAACAAAGAAAATAGCAGCATGACGATGGAGAAGACGATGGTGGTGTGTATTTTTAGAAAAAGCACTTGAGGTAGTTTTGGAAGATGTGACAATGGCCATGTCTTTTTGGAGATTGGTGAACTTTTGTAGCAATTTGGATGTTCAACATCCAAATTACTACAAAACTTGTGAGATTTTGTAGCAATTTGGATGTTTAGCATCTAAATTGCCACGAAATCCAACCTGGAGTGAGACAATGTCAACGTAAGCCTCCATGACATGAGCTAGATACTTGCTTTATCAACCATCTGGAGCATGTGTTCCAGTAGCTGTACGAAGGTGTCTTCTTGCATTGAAGCTTATTCATGCTACATTAGGAGAGAGGAGGATTTGTTGCAATTTGGATGTATCCAAATTTCCACAAAACTTAAGCTAGAGTGATATAAGTGAGGTTTTATTTGATATAAGGCAACTGCAGTGCCAATGAACCACATTATTTTTTTAATGACAAAATGGATGTTGGGCATCCAAATTGAAACAAAAAGGATGTTGGGGATCCAAATTGTAACAAAATGGATGTTGGACATCCAAATGGAAACAAAATGGATGCTGGACATCCAAATGAAACAAAATGGATGCTGGACATCCAAATGAGACATAATGGATGTTGGACATCCAAAGGAAAAAAAATGGATGTTGGACATCCAAATTGAAACATAATAGATGTTGGACATCCAAGTGGGAACAAAATGGATGTTGGACATCCAAGTTGAAACATAATGGATGTTGGACATCCAAATGGAAACAAAATGAATGTTGGACATCCAAATGGAAACATAATGGATGTTGGACATCCAAATTGAAACATAATGGATGTTGGACATCCAAATTGAAAAATAATGGATGTTAGACATCCAAATTGAAAAATAATGGATATTAGACATCCATATTTACTCAATTTGGATGTGAACATCCAAATTTGGGGTAATGTAGTAGTAATGTTTGGTTGTCGAACATCCAAAATTGGTCTTACGAGAGATTTCATCTAATGAAAGGTCCAAGACTTTTTTCTAAGTTCTAATTTTATGAATGAATCAACATACATTTTTAATAATTATGATTTTTTTACTTTAATCATTTTTCTTTGTGTGAAAAACAACTCTCAAAAACAAATTAGGTACATGAAATTTTATAAATAAAATCTTTATGAAATCTTTTTGGGAGAGTGTTTTGAGCTATCTCGCCATCTTCGTAAAAATTGGTGGTTGCTTGAATTGCAATTTTGGGTTGTGATGCTACTTTTACTACTCTCCTATTCTCTCCTTCTTGTAGAATGGAAGCTTCTACTACCTCTTAAAGAGGCCTACTCTACTAAAAATAGCAAGTAACATTATCTCAAACATTATCCACAAATAATATTTTCTTTAAAATTGGTAGAGTTTTATTACATAATATTGCCTTGCTTCTTGTTTATTGGAAGTGCCCATCTATCATTTCTCAATTCTAAGTCCATGTGTTGAGGAGCATCATGAATATAAAATTTCCCTTGGTTGCCCCATTTGTTAGCCAATCTTGTGGTTCCACAAATTCTTCACCATCCCATTCACATGGCCTATCTTTCTCCTCTTATCCTCTATTAGACGAGGCAAATAGAAATGAAAAAAGTTTGTTTAAAAAATGTAGGCACAAGAAGACATCACTCACCAGGTCTATCTTTCTCATCATTTTAAGTTGGAACTTAAAATAATCTAGTCACTTCACCTCATTCGAATGGAAATGATAGTACAATGGGTGACCATGTGCATTTGATGGAGCAGCTAACATTGTCACCATTGTATCGTGGACTCTTATTTTACAAGGCTTTGGAAAGGCTTCTTCTCTAATGTCACTATCGCACGCAAGTTCAGAATAGGCGTGTGTGCTACATGTGCAAGGTTGAAGACAAGCAGAAAGGCAGTGTCAAGTCCTGAAGATGAGAATATGATCAAAGTTGCTTGAAAACTCATAGACAAGAGCAAGCTAATGAAATAAATAAAGTTATGAATCATAGGAGAAAGTGTTTCTAAAGTCCAGAGAAACACCTAGGGTTAGTAATTGATGGAATAGATCAGAAAAAATCATGTTTTTCTCACTTCTCAAGCCTACCCAAGCACATCACTGATGATACATTGTTATAGATGCATTTGGTTGGGTGCTTAGTGTACAATGGTCAAGTCCACCCAAAAGTTTGTTCACTTATCCAAATATTCATAATGATCTAAACTTGACTGTCACTATTATATACAGTATGTCACTTCTACATGGGAAGGACCACTGCCAAACATTCTATACTTGCAACTCGACAATAGTGCAAGGGAGAACAAAAATTAAATAGTGGCTATCTAAGCATGCGTGTCTCCAAAGGGATTTTTCAAAAGGTGAAACATTAGGCAAAATATGGACTCTCATTTTTTCCCCTTAAGAACTTTCACACCTCCTCTCTCTAGAGAAATGGGCTCATGGTGAATTTTTTGCAAATCAAATCAAAAGTTGGCAGAGATTGTACATTTGGAATGTACTCATTGAAACCTTTTGAATGATATATAGCATGATGGGAAATTTTGATTATTCAAGAAGTCCCCAAATTGGTGATAATGTGGCATGTATAATCATGCCACATTATCACCAATTTGGGGACTTCTTGAATAATCAAATTTTCCATCATCACAAGTTTATGAACTTCTTGAATAATCAAAATTTCCCATCATGCTATATATCATTTGAAAGGTCTCAATGAGTAGATTCCAAATTTGTTATCTCCGCCAAGTTTTGATTTGATTTGTAAAAATTTCACGCCCATTTTTATGTAGAGAGGAGGTGTGGAAATCCTTATGGGGAAACAATGAAAGTCCATATTTTGCCTAATTGGTTAATTTTCTACTAGTTGGCCACACTCATGATCACATTGATCAAATGTTCAGCACATTCTCCTAAAAATTGTCACGTCATAATGCTTTTAGTTTGCCTACTATGATGGAACTTGTTGCACAATCCTACACACCAAAGCCTATCATACTTCATCTCAAAGAAACATTAGATTTCAAACATTTTGTGAATGTACGAAGAATTGACAAAAGAATGTGCTTTGAGGAGCTCAATGATTTAAGCTACAAGAATGCCTTTTTGATAAAGAGATTAGAGAATAGTGATAAAATTTTGCATTATGGTAAGAAATTTTCAACAAATGCAGAGTGGTTGCCTAGACTTGTCTTAGCATTCCTCAAGTTTATTCCAAACATAACAATGAAGGCAACTAATATGACACCGTTAGAGACACGAAGCAAACCTGATGGGAAGGAGATTCTCCCTAGAGTAGTAGCGTGTAAAGAACTGCATCAATGAGTTTTGTACTCCCACTAGTTCTATGCATTGCTTGAAGGGAGCATTCACAAAGGATGAAGAGTGTAGTGGCTTGAAGTCTTATGATTGGCACAAAATCTTACAGTTTGTGCTACCAATAGCCATTAAGGATTGCCTCGAGGACATAAGAGGAACAGTATACAAGATTAGTGAACATGTATGATGGATATCAAAGAAGGATCTCGATGTAACAAAGTAAAAAGGGCACTCAAGTTAATTAGGCCCAAGGTCAAGGGATGAAGGGGATGTGGAAGGGGCCAAGGGTTAGGATTTGGTCATGCCCATGGACATTAGTAAATGAAGTGTGAAAGGGTGGCCTAGTATATAAGTAAATATGGGCCAATGTCATAATTTTGCAATGTAGCCACCCACCTTCCTTGCTTGGGAGAGAGTGTAGGATAAGACAAGAAGTATTGAAGCACTCTGATCACTCTTTAAAAATGAATGACTCCCATACAAGTAATGATTCCACTTCTTTATTGCATGAAGTATTGCCAAGATCTCTTGATCATAGACATGCATAACCATTTCCTTCTCATCAAGCTTTCGACTCTCAAAATCGATCACTCCATGTTCTTGGAACAAAATAGCCCCAATGCCTCTTCCACATGCATCGATTTGAACCACAAATGGCTTCGAGAAGTCCTTGCATACAAGTATAGGGGCTGATGTGACCATATCCTTGATCTCTTGAAAGATCTTATCGGCTTTAGCATCCCAAAATAAAGCCTCTTTCTTAATCTTGTTAGTGAGAGGTGTGGAAATATGAGCATACCTCTTAATGAACCTCCTATAAAATGATGACAAGCACAAGAATCCCCTTAATTGAGTAGTACTTTTTGTCATGGGAAAATTCTTAACACACTTAGCCTTCTTAGGGTCCACCAAAATGATTTTCCCACTATGTGTCCAGGATATTCAACCTTTTTTGCCATAAATGTACATTTTCTCTCCTTTTAATATAAGTTGTTGGCTCTTAAAGCATCCAAATAGCCCTTACATGCATCAACTGCTCCTTCTCCCCCTTTGCTATATATCAAGATATCATCAAAGAATACAAGCACCCATTTGTAGAGGAAAGTTCCAAGCACCTTGTTCATTAGAGCTTGAAATGTTACTGGTGCATTGCACAACCCAAACCGCATAACCAAATAATGGTAGAGGCCTCTCTTGGTCCAAAATGCCTCTCTTGGTCAACCTTGGAGAAGAAACATGCACCTTTCAACTCATCAAGCAAGTCATCAATTCGTGGAATGGGGAATTTGTTCTTGATTGTAGATTTATTCAAGTCCCTATAATCCACGCACATGGGAAAAGGGACATCCCTCTTCTTGACCAAGAGTACAAGTGATGGAAAAGGTGATTGGCTAGGACTAATCCATCCCATGTCCATAAGCTCTTGTACTTGCTTTGCCACCTCACCCTTGTCCACTTTTGACAATCTATAAGGTGGTTTGTTGATGGGCTTGGTATGCGGTTCAAGCTCTATCCCATGATCCACCTCCCTTTTGGGCGGTAAACATTTTGGCATTTGGAACAAATCCTCATACTCATTCAAAAATTCCTTCATACCTTTATGCATAACTTCACCCTTTTGTTCATTTCTTTCTTCTTTGCAAAGTTGTAAAACATATCTGCATCCCATTTTCTTTTGCTCCTTGTTGAGTTGTGTTGCATTGATACTTGGCACATGAGTTCTGGTCAATGCATAAAACTCATATACCATTGCTATAAATTTATGTGAAACAACCCAAGAGTTGCCAACCAATCACATCCCAAAACAATGTCAATGGAACCCATATCCAATACAAGTAAATTAGCCTTGCAAGTATAATAATTTACGAGAAGCAACCTCACATCCTTGCATACCATTTGTGTAATTCATATTTTCTCCACTTAGCTACTTGAACCTCATGCTACAAAGACAAATCTACAGGCTGTAATTTAAGACTGAACATGGATTTGGTGTTAATAAAACTATGTGTGCTTCTACTATCAATCAAAACATGTGCCACCCTTCCATTAATGCATGACTTCAACCTTAATGTATTGGATCCTTGCAACCAGCATAGGCCTCCCTTCAGATATTTCATAGGGTAGACATATTGTCTTTTTCATGATAAGCAAACATAGGCATTGGTAACCCATCATCATAGTCAACATCTCCCTCCTTTAATCCACCCGGAGCAGAGCAAAATTCACCATCCTTCTCTACATCATCAACTTCATTGTTGGCATCTTCAAAGTCCTCCTCATACTCATCCACATCCTCCTTAATCTCTTCATGGTAAGGTTCGGTAAGAATCATGCTTAGGGTCATCTGGTTGGCCTTACAAACCTTCCAATGATCCTTGTTACATTTGTCACCACACTTGAAGCATAAACCCTTTTTAGATGCTTTTGTATCAACTTGCTTAGTGAATCTCTCCATTCGTTGTCATTATAGTGTTTGAAGTCCACTTATATGTTGAGATACTGAACTCAACTAGTGCTACGATGGTGGAAATTGATGACCCGCCTGGGTGATAGCTTGCGCATCTACAACAATGGCATGGTTGGTGAGATTATGGGTGATATGAAGCCAGTGGGATTACAGGCTATGTGGTAGCCATTTTGGATTACTAGAGATTGGCATAGTTATAGCACCAGCTCATTTAGTCGGGTTCAAATTATGGACCGACACTTGTATGTTGTAGCAGTTGAGTGCTAACCTATATAGTGTGTACTCTTATCTTTATGTTATGTTGGTTGAGTAGAGAAGAAGAAGATAGAAAAAAATTCAACTATCCATCTCTCTCTTGTGTCTTGCTCTCTCTTGTGTGTGTGTTTGCTTGCTAGGGTTTGAAGCTCTCCCTCTCCCCCACATTCTCTTTATGGTATCAAAGCTTGGTTAGTGTGTGAGAGCTAAGGAGGCAAGCAAGAGCCAAGAAAAAGCAAGGAAGAAAGCAGTACTACACACGAAAGAGCACCATCATCTCGTTCCCCTTCTTGGTTTAGGTACAACACCCCCTCAATAGCTCTGGGAGCTACACATCTCTGATCAAGAGCTATCTTCGCGGGAGCAAAGCTATAGGAAAAGATTTTGGTCCTATATTGGACATAAATATTTTTGGCCTGATTCGTGTTTCGAGCGTGTTACGAACACCATCTCGTCACTACAAGGTATTTTCTGGAGTTTTCTGGAAGTTCTAGTACATAATTGTTTTTGCTCAAAATCTGGTTATTACAACGCATTTTGGAAGTGCAGACAGGGTTTGCAAATGTATTGTTGATACTGGGTGTACGTACATGTACTCTCATCACATGTAGTGACACATAGGATGTGCTGAGGTACTAATGCTCAGCAAATTAGAGGAGATACTATTATATTACAGGTTGCATACAGAAGTTGTCTATTTGCAGGTTATTTGATTGCTGCAGGAAAACATGTCTGAGGTAATTTATCAGATTGTTAGTGAGAAGCTGGATAAGAATAACTTCCATGCCTGGAAGTTTAGAATGACCAATTTCCTAATGGGTAAAGGATTTTGGGATTATGTAGAAGGAGAGAATTAGGAGCCTCTAGAGTTATTTGAGGAGAATGCCACTCCTGCTCTGCAAATATAAAGGCATTCAAGGATTGAAATCAGGGTGCAAGAAAAGTCATTTACTGGATTTCAATTAGTGTCACAGACACCATGATAGGACACATACAGGATGCAAACACTCTCACGGTGCATGGCAGAATCTGGCTCAGATGTTCTAGACTAACACAAAAGCAAGGAATTTGCAGTTAAAGCAAGAGTTGCATACTGTGGAAAAGAAAAGCATGTCCATCAATCAATATGCCTTAAAGATGAAGGGCATTGTTGAATACCTTGGGTCTATCAATGTATCAGTGGAGGATGATGATTTGCTAAGTGTCTGACTGAATGGGCTTGGCAAAGAGTACAAGCCATTCAAGACCTCCATTGTAGTTAGGGAGAATATTTCCAACTTTCGAGACTTGATATCTATGCTGATGATAGAAGAAAAAGATTTAGGTGAGGATTCTTATTTACAAAGCAAGAATACATCGGAACAGGCTCTAATTCAAGTAGAGGCAGAGGTAGAGGCCGTGGTCGAGGCCAAGGTGGTGGGGCTGACAAGGAAATCAGAATTTTAGACAACAACAGTCCAATGATTCACATTAGCAAATCATACACAGGTGGAAGAGGCCAGTGTAGAGGTAGGGGGAGACAAAGAGGCCGAGGTGGTTGGCAAAGAGGCCGAGGTGGTTGGCAAAGAAATCAAAATGCAAATAGCATAGAGTGCTATTACTATGGCAAACCAGGACACATGGCAAAGGATTGCTACAGAAAGTAGAATGACATTAAAAGTGGGAGGTTGCAGCAGCAAGGCAATTATGCATCATCTAGCAAACATGGAGATGATGATAGAAGTGAGCAGCTGTTTGTGATGTAGCACATGCTTAGTTCCATAACAGGAGATGTGTCACGATCTGAAGATATATGGTATGTGGATTCAGGCACCTCTAACCACATGACCAGTCGTGCTAAGTGGTTTAGGGATATGTAGAAAATGGAAAAACCAAGTTATGTAGAAACATGTGATGATACTATGCATCCCATTGCGCATGCTAGTAAAGTGCCATTGTCTATACAGGATGGTAAAATGAAATACTTGATTGATGTACTTCATGTTCTGAATATTACAAAGAACCTGGTTTCTATTGGAGAGATGATTGAGTAGGGTCTGCAAGTGACGTTTAATACTCAAGGATGTTTTGTGGAAGACTTCAAAAATAAGTGTCTCTTAGTTATGAAGGGTAACATAAATGGCAGGATGTTTACTTTTGACATGCCCTGAGATAGAGGCAGCCATGTTTGCACATGAAACAGGTGTAATTGCAAATATTGACATATGGCGTAAGCACATTGGTCATGTGAATGTACATTGAGTGAAGTCTTTGTAGGCCTAAAATATTGTTACAGGTTTGTCAAAGTATTGACGATATGCATAAGGTATGTGAAGCATGCCAAACATGCTTTCCCACATTAAAAGCATGTCAGTGCAAGGCCATTGGATGTCATACATTCAGATGTATGGGGACAGACCAAGACTACAACAATTGCAGGTTGCAGGTACTATGTTACATTCATTGATGACCACACTAGGAGAGTGTGGGTCTATTTCATGAAGGAGAAAAGTGAGGCATTTGCTCACTTTCAGATATTTAAAGCCTTGGTTAAGAAGGAAAAAGGCATGCAAATAAAATGCCTAAGATCAAATAGTGGGGGAGAATATTTCTCCATTGAGTTTAGTGATTTCCTAAGAAAGCAAGGAATCGAGGCAGTTTACGTGCACTTACACTCTGTAATAGAATGGTGTTGTAGAAAGGAAATACATGCACATTGCAGACGTGGCACGTGCCTTGATGGGTGAAAAGAATATGCCACATTATTTTTGGGCAAAAATAGTAGCAGCTGCTGTGTACATTATGAACAGGACACCCACTACAATTGTTCATGGTGACTCCTAAATAGAAGTTTACAGGCATAAGATCGGATGTGTCTCACCTGAAAGTGTTTGGGTGTATTGCATCATATGTACATGTTCCTGGATGAAGTGAGAACAAAGTTGGATCCAAAGGTAAAAAAATGCATCTTCATTGGTTATGCTATGGAGAAAAAAGGTTATAGATGTTATAACCCTACCTGTGAGATGCGAGTAAGCATAGATGTTTTCTTTGATGAGATAAGTAGCTCGTATGCACCAGTTTGAAGGCAACAGAAGATGTAAATGTAAGAAGTGCTGATGTTGCACCACATCTAGAGCAGCAATCAAAGGTGTGTTGAGTGGATCTGGGGAGTCCTCGAGCAGTGGATCTGGGGAGTCCTCGAGAAGTGGATCCAATGTTGGCCCATGGTCAGGTAGGTTAAGGGGGAATGATGCAAGTACACATGTATCACAGAAAGGGAAGGAAAAGGTAGATTAATCGTTTGTTCTTGATCTATCTCAATAGGTCACTCATATGTGGATGGTCACTCTAGTGGCTCTAAGCAAAGCCTTGATGGAGCTTGGCATTTTGTCTGTGGTTACTCCTAGTGTAAGGAGAACCAAGGCTATTTTGAGGACACCTGGTAGTGATCCGGGTGTATGCAGGTCTATGAGGGTTAGATACCCTGTTGACAAGTTAAGATATGATGGATATACAGCCCATCATTATGCTTACATGGTAAAATAAATATAGGAGGTTGAGCCCAGTTTCTTTGAGTAGGCAATTGGAAATAAGAAATGAAAAGATGCCATGGATGAGGAGATGGCAGCATTGGGATGCAAATGAAACATATGGGAGTTAGTGCCTTTATCTAAGGAAAAGAAGGCAATTTGGATGTAAGTGGGTGTAAAAGGTCAAGCACAATGCTGATGGTTCAGTGAGAAGGTACAAGATAAGATTGCTTGCCAAGGGCTATGCTCAGACTTATGGCATAGACAATGAGGAGACATTCAGCCCGGTTGCAAGAATGGCAACCGTGAGAGTTGTCATTGCTATGGCTACAGCAAAGGGTTGGTCTTTACATCAAATGGATGTAAAGAATGTTTTCTTGCATGGTGATTTGCAAGAAGAAGTGTACATGATGTAGCCACCAGGTTATGAGAGTGATGCACATCCATATTTTGTGTGCAGGTTACGCAAAGCCTTGTATGGCTTGAATTAGGCACCTAGAGCATGGTCAAACAAGATCGGGGAGTATCTTGTTATTACCATTGGATTTCAGATATCCAATGTAGATTTTTCACTATATGTGAAAAAGGCAGATAGAGGAATCATGCTATTAGTCATCTATGTGGATGACTTGATTATCACTGGTGATAGTGATGCCGACGTAGATGATGTGAGGATGCTTTTGAAGCAAAAGTTTGAGATAAAGGATTTGGGTGAGCTACGGTATTTCTTGGGCATAGAGGTGGTGAGATCACCTCATGGCATTTTGCTATCGCAGAGGCAATATTTCTTGGACATGTTATCCAAGTATGGTATGATAGGCTGTAAACCTATTTCAGTGCCATTCGAGAGAACACAAAGCTTTCTGTAGGTACAGGTGAGCTTTTGGAGGACCCCACTACATACAGGCGTATAGTGGGTAGTTTAATCTACATGACCATTACAAGGCCAGACTTGAGCTATGTTGTTGGACTTGTGAGTCAGTTTATGCAGGCCCCTAGGAATCCACACTTAGATGCAATTAGACGGATCCTCATGTACATAAAGTCCACAGTTGATTATGGACTTTTCTATGAGGCTAGTACTACAGAGATATAGTTGCATGAGGCTGGTACTACAGAGATATAGTTGCATGGGTACACAAATGCTGATTGGGCTGGTAGTATTGCAGACATGAGGTCTACCAGTGGTTTTATGTTCTCATTTGGGAGTGTTGCTGTGAGTTGGAGCAGTAAGAATCAGCCAACACACTTGCCTTGTCAAGTATAGAGGCAGAGTACAAGGGTGATTCTATGGAAGCTTGTGAGGTAGCTCTGTTTTAGAATCTACTTGTGGTGACATGGGAGAGCTCATGGATAGGGCAGTTGTCATATATTGTGACGACATGACTAGCACACATTTGGATAGTAACCTAGTATATCATGCTAGAACGAAGCACATTAAGGTGCTGTAGGAGATGAAGATCAGGTATATGTCAGCTACATCAGGTGGCTGACATCTTCACAAAGGCATTGGGCACAGAGAAGCTCCACAAGTTTAGGAGCTTACTTAGAGTGCAGTGTGTCGAGTTGAGCTTGAGGGGGAGTGTTGAGATATCGAGCTCAACTAATGCTACGACGGACATTGATGACCCGCGTAGGTGATAGCTTCCACATCTACACCACACTGGCATGGTTGGTGAGATTATGGGTGATATGCGGCCAGTGGGATGATAGGTTTGTGACAGCCATTTTGGATTACTAGAGACTGGCATAGTTATAGTGCCATCTCATTTAGTTGGGTTCACATTATGGACCGACCCTTATATGTTGTAGTAGTTGAGTACTAACCCATATAGTGTGTACTCTTATATTTATGTTATGTTTGCAGAGTAGAGAAGAAGAAGATAGAAAAAAATTCAATTATCCATCTCTCTCTTGTGTCTTGCTCTCTCTTGTGTGTGTGTTTTCTTGCCAGGGTTTGAAGCTCTCCCTCTCCCCCACATTATCTTCATTATATGATTTGTTGTTCCAAGAATCTTACAATATTGCAACGATTCATGGGATCTCTGATGAGGTGGGGAATCATGGATGCCTTTGATAGACTTGGAGGCCTGCACCACTTGGTGTGGGCTGAGATTTTCCAACAAATCTCTATCTCTACAAGGATGAGGTTGTGGTTCCTTGATGGAATGTTTTCAGGGAGGTACTTGTGGAGTCATCTTTTGTGCTTGCTGTAGAGTTCCAATAGGATGATGTCACTATGGTGTGCACTCTATTTTTGGAGCACCTGGGGATTGTTGTACGAGAGGTAGGAACTTGAAACTTCACATTAAGGACTTTGTTCTTGTGCTTCTTGTGATACTTGTATATTGTATTAGAAGATGGCCAAGAAGAGGTGAGTGAAGGAGTGAGTGGTTTTTATTAAAGTGGAGCTCAATAATTTGCTTAGTGTACTTACTAGAGTGTGATAAAAAATAGAAGCAGGAGGGAGCACACACAAGAGAAGCAAACCCTAATCCATATCCATCAATCATAAAGAAGGAGAGAAGCCATAGTAATCATCTCTCTCACACACACAAAAGAGAACACAACATAGTGTTATGTCCACACTACAAAGTAAACCTAATGTAATGTCCACACCACACATGACCAGTTGGACGCAGTCATAAACACACCACATGATATCCAACTACCATACTGTCACTCTGTCACAGCACCCATGTGCTATCCTCCAGCTGTATACGAGCTTGACATTTCAACACTCCCTCTCAAGCTCGACATGTCCATCTCTAGGACTCCCAATCTAGTACGGAAATACTCGAACTTATCCTTACCAAGTGCTTTGGTAAAGATATCTGCAACCTGCTCATCTGTCTGTAGATATGTCAAATCAACATGCCCATCTAGCACTCTCTCTCTGATGAAATGATAGTGGACCTCAATATGTTTGGTCCTGGCATGATAAACTGGGTTGCTAGCAAGCTGAATACTACTCATGTTGTCACAATGAATGACAACTCTCATATCACTCTGTAACCTGACATCATCTAGCAACTTCTTTAACCACATAGCCTCACATGCAGCTATGGCTACTCCACGATACTCGGCCTCTGTGGTAGATAAAGCAACTGTAGGTTGCTTTTTACTGCTCCAACTCACAGCTCCACTACCAAGGCTGAAAACATAGCCACTGGTAGACCTCCTGTCATATGCACTACCGGCCCAATCTGCATTTGTATATCCATAGACATGCATGTCTTTTCCTGCCTCATAGAAAAGACCATAATGCACGGTAGTTTTGACGTATCTCAAAATACGTCTCACAGCATCCAAGTGAGGTTTACGAGGACTCTGCATAAACTGACTCACCAAACCAACTGCATAGCTGAGATCTAGCCTCGTAATAGTCATGTAGATAAGGCTACCAACCATTTTTCTATACATGGTGATATCATCAAGCTCATCACCCAAATCAGCCCTAAGCTTCATGTTTTTCTCTAATGGTGTCAACATTGGTTTGCTATCATACCATACTTTGCCAGCATGTCAAGTGCATATTGCCTTTGCACCAGCCATATACCCTTGCTTGTTCTAATCACCTCAATGCCAAGAAAGAACCTTCACCAAGGTCTTTCATATCAAACTCTTTGCATAAAGAGGCCTTAACCTCATCAATGCCTTTCCCACAATCACCTGTGATAATCAAATCATCAACATAAATGACTATCATCACGATACCATCATGTGTCTTCTTCACATAAAGTGAAGAGTCTGCATTTCCAACCACAAATCCAATACTGACAAGATATCTGCTGATCTTGTCACTCCAAGCACGAGGTGCTTGCTTCAAACCATATATTGCTTTCTTTAACCTACAAACAAAAGTAGGATATTTTGGATGTACATATCCTTTTGGATGTTCCATGTACACCTCTTCTTGTAGTTCACCATTCAAGAAAACATTTTTTACATCCATTTGATGTAAAGCCCAACCTTTTTGTGCTGCTAGTGCAATGATAGACCTCATAGTAGCCATCTTAGCCACTGGGCTAAAAGTTTCATCATAATCAAGACCATAAGTTTGTGCATATCCTTTAGCGACCAGCCTTGCTTTATGTCTCTCTAGGCTTCCATCTGACTTGCACTTTACCTTATACACCCATTTGCAACCAATTGCATTCTTTCCTGCGGTAACTCAATCAATTCCCATGTATCATTTTTGTCCAAAGCATCCATCTCTTCATCCATGGCTTTCTCCCATACATGCTCTCCAATAGCCTCTGTATAGCATGTAGGTTCCACATGCTTCACCATAGATGTCATGTATGCATAGTACATAGCAAAATCTCGATATGTCAATCTTTCAATAGGATATCTGACTCTCTGGGATCTCCGCAATGCATGCGGGTCACTCTGTACACGTGTAACTCTAGCATGTGGTGGCACATATCTGTCCTGCCTAGCACCAGGTGTGCGTAAAACAGGTATGCCGAGCTCCTCATCCAAACTCTCTGAACTAGATGACTCATAACCTGTGATTCCAATTCCTTCGACCTTCTTCTTTCCTTTATCCATAGCACTACTCCCAGTGCTCACACTCTCATGCCTCAAACGTCCTGACCATGGACGTACACTGCTACTCTCAGCTTCTACTGCTGGCCCAGACATAGTAGTAGAACTAGAACTTGCTTGTGGCAAGCTCACAGGCACATCTGCCTCAAGTGAGTCAATGACTCCCTCATCTTTTGCTTTGTACCAACTAGCAAGCTCATCAAACACCACATCTCGTGAGATGACCACTTGTCTAGTTTGAGGGTTATAACATTTGTATGCCTTTCGATCCTGTGCATATCCAACAAATACACATTTCTCTGCCTTAGGATCCAACTTCCTTCTTCTTTCGTCAGGCACATGTACATAAGCTACGCATCCACCAAAGACTTTGAGATGTCCAATGTCTGGCCTGTAACCTGTAAGCCGCATCTCTGGCGTACTTCCATGAATGGCTGCTGTAGGTGTTTTGTTCAAAATATACACTGCAGTAGCACATGCTTCTGCCCAATAGTAATCTGGCATGCTCTTTTCATTGAGCATTGCCCTTGCCACTTCACATATGACTCTATTCTTTCTCTCAGCCACACCATTCTGCTGAGGTGTATACCTGCAAGTCAACTGTCTTCTTATTCCATGCTTCCTTAAGAAATGCTCAAAAGCTTTTGAGGTGTATTCACCACCTCCATCTGTTCTCAAACATTTAATCCAACAGCCATATTGCTTTTCTACAAGAGCTTTGAAACCCATGAACTTTTTCAGCACTTCACTCTTCTCTCTCAAAAAGTATATCCATGTCATCCTGCTGAAATCATCTATAAATGTCATATAGTATAGACTGCCTTTGATAGATAGGTTTTGTGCAGGACCCCATACATCACTGTGTACTATCTCAAGTGGCCTGTTACTCATATTTCCTTCTCTAGGAAACCTCAACCTTGCCTTCTTTCCAAACTGACAGGCTTCACAAACATGCATATGTCCATCATATTTGAATCGAGGCAATCCACTGACAATGCCTCTTGTTTGCATGTTCTTTAATCTCTGTATATTGACATGTCCAATCCTTTTGTGCCACATATCAATGTCTTGCACAATCCCATTGCTCTTTGAAAACATGACTGAGCTCAATTCTGGTATGCCTGCATCCAATTTGAACAACCTTCCTTCCTTCTTGCCCTTGGCAATCAATCTACAGCCATGCTTAAAGTCTTCCACAAAACAGCCATTCTCATTGAATCTTACTTGTAGTCCCTGCTCAACCATTTGGCCTACTGATGCCAAATTCTTTGTAACGGATGGTACATATAGCACTTCTGACATATTCTTCACATTTTCATCATGCATTCTCAAAGGCACACTGCCAACATGTGTTATAAGATGCTGAGTATCATCTCATGTGACCACATAACCATTTGTACCCAATGGTTGCATCTTCTCAAACCACTCACCATGACATGTCATGTGGTTTGAGGCACCCGAATCCATATACCATGACTCATCTCCAGCATTCTGAGAATCCATTGTCCCCATAATGTGCTTCATTGCAAAAAAATGATTTGAACTCCCATCATTGTTACTAGTAGATGCATAATTTCCATGTTGTGGTCTTCCATTCTTGACATCATTCTGCTTTTTGTAACAATCTTTTGCCATATGTCCAAGTTTGCCACAATAGTGACATTCAATCCCATTCAAATTTTGTTGAGGACCTTGCCATCGTCCTCTACCACGAGCACCTGTTCCAACTCTCCCCCTATGGGATTGAAATCCACGACCTCCACGTGGTCCAAATGATGACTGTGAATTCTGAAAATTCTGATTTGATTGTGGTTGAGTAGACCTGTCATTCCAACCACGTCCTCCACGGCCTTGAGGACTAAATCTCCCTCTGCCTCGAAAGCCTCTAGATGAGTAAAAATCCTGATTCCTTGCATGCTCATCATTACTGGATGAGGATGCACCACCTGTAATATTCATACCACCAAGTCCAAGCTTTAATTCTTCCACAATGAGCAATGACACAAGCTCATTAAAGTCTGGCATTCCTCCCAACCTTACTGAGATGGAAATGTCAAAAGATTTGTATTCTTTGCCTAAACCACACAATGTGAGGGCAACCAAATCATCATCATCCATTGGGGCATGGATTGATGACAAGGAATCTGCATAACCCTTGATTTCCTGAACATACTCATGTATACTCCTATTCCTTCGTGTTACACTGTGAATCTGTTGTTTTAGTTGTATCTTCCTTGCACCAGTGTGTGTCTCATACATTCGGCACAATATATCCCATGCTTCTTTCGGTGTATCTACATCTTGGATGTGAATAAGCAAGGCATCTGTTACACATATTGAAAAGTAATGCAACACTTTCGAAGACCGCTCTACCCATTGCTTGTGAGCCACCAACTAAGCATTATTTGGTTGAGGAGGTAGGAATGGCTCCAGGTCTTCATCCGACACGAGACTCCATAAACCTTTTCCTTTCAAAAAACTCTTCATTCGAAATTTCCACACTTGAACGTTAGTTCTGTCAAGCTTCTCTCCAACAAATTGTATCGGACCATCTCCCATGTCTGCAAGGTAGTAGATGCACCCCTTTGATCACAATGTATGAAGTACCTGTAATGCTCCAAATCTCTCCAAATCACATCAAATGATTGCAATATATGTGCTTTTAGATCCACAATGCTTCATCAACAATGTATACTCGATCAAGGTTGAAAACAAATGATACTTCTTCACAAAAAAAAAAATTTGGTTTTTTTCCTCGCCAGAGAACCAGTCAAAGATCTTGCTCTAATTCCTTCAAATCTTGTTCAAATTTGATGTTTATGCAATCATTGGCTTCATAACACATTGCTACAACATATCCTAGAAGGGTTTGATCAAATTCTTCAAGGTTAATGAGAACCACCAATTTTTGTAGCTCTCTAGTTTGCCTTTTTCTGCATATGTCAGGTACCACCTCTCACTAAAAGTGCTCTATCTCCTTCAAATCGGATCCAAATTCAAAACTTTTTGAATCAAAAGTTTAGAAACTCATAGGACTCTACTTGTACTAAAGGAATTAGGCCAATTTGATATAGACAAGGATTAATGCCTTGATTAGTGATGCTCTGTTTCTGGATAGACTTTCTGCAAACTTGCAATTCTCTGATAAATGACTTCAATGAGCTCCAAATACATCAAATGAGCTACAACCAAGCTTCACAATGCTTTAGCAATGCCTTTGATCAACTCCCCAAGCTTTGTTAATGGCATTAAATGGAGTAGTAATGAGTGAATGGCATGAAATCTATTGAAACTGTCCAGAATTCTGCTCAGAGATGAGCCGCCTGCTCCAGAGGGCTGTAGAAGAGGGGCATTTCACAATTGAGTTGATAGGGCTCTTAGAAATGACCTAATCTATCATGGGTATGAAGGGAAAGCTCCAATTTTGAGTAGTATTGCCACATTTGATCCTCCATGGGGCATATATTCTCTGGTTTGCAGGAGTCAAAAAAACTAGAATTTTTCTTTCACAAATCTCCTGAAATACATCAATGTTTCATGCAATGGTTTGCTCCAGTGTTGCTAATACATGTGCCCTTTCACAATACATGAGAACCTCTATGTTTCCTTTGTATTTTCCCCAATACATTTGACAAAATACATTCCTTCACAAGATTTCCATGAAAGCTTCAAAACCAAAAAAATTCTGCTTGCTTTGGCAACACCAATCTTGCTTGTTACTTGCTTTTTGTTACCTGCAATCCGCAGAGGGAGTTTTGCTACTCTTACCAGTTAGGCCAAGCTTCAGATCTGTAACCGAGGTGAGCTCCACAGCTTTCTTTTGCTCCACAGCTTCAATGGAAATCTTCACAGCTTCTTCTTCTTCTTCCCTCCTCTCACTCACTCTCACAACACAACTAATGAGCTCTAGGCTCTGATACCATGATAAAAAACAGAAGCAGGAGGGAGCACACACAAGAGAAGCAAACCCTAATCCATATCCATCAATCATAAAGAAGGAAAGAAGCCATAGTCATCATCTCTCTCACACACACAAAAGAGAACACAACATAGTGTTATGTCCACACTACAAAGTAAACCTAATGTAATGTCCACACCACATGACCAGCTGGACGCGGTCATAAACACACCACACGATATCCAACTACCATACTGTCACTCTGTGAGCACCCATGTGCTATCCTCCAGCTGTATACGAGCTTGACATTTCAACAGAGTGTTCACGTAGTTCACTGTTTTGGTCATTGATATCTTCATCACGCACCTCAATGATAGGTGGGGAGGCGAGGTACTACAGATTATTCAGGTTTCAAGGTGGACGACGATATCTTGGCGTCAAAAGCACAAGAGGGAACCTTGCCATACCAATTGGATGCAGACGGGAATCCCATCCTAGATGTTGAGCGTAGTAAGCCTTTCACAATGTACTTCATTAAAACTCGATTCAATAAGTGTAATCATTATATAGTCTTATCTTTTATATTTTGTCATCCATTTATATATATGCCAATTGGGAGCTTGTACTACGGTAGGTGACTACTTAGGATGGTCACCAATCGTGGGGATGCAGTCCTAGATTGCTTTGCTGGTATTGGGACCATGGCTAGAGCATGGAGGATACTCCAAACGATATTGCATCAGTGTGGAGATCGATGAGGTGTGTCTTAGTTCCTATCTACAACCACTTGCCTATGTTCATGAGGTGATTTGGGTCAATAAGTTTTTAAGGTTGAGGTCAGTGAGTATGCTCAATGACAACATCATATGGACATGGTTGCACCATCTCCACACGTTCCTCTCCATATCCTCCACTCATCTCAATACCCATGAGCCCAACACAGTCAAGTGCCTCATCCACATGGTGTTGCAAGGGAGACCAAATATCAACATGTCATGCAACATATATCCCACATGGCTTCTTTTACAATGCCCTCATCATGGTGGGCACCATGGCCCAAACTTACAAGGCTGCTATTACCACACCCACACCTGCACCATTTGGTACACTACAACAAAATGAGGGTTTAGAAGCGAAAATAGCAAGGCTTTTATAACTAGAAGGGTGCAAAGATGTCAGGCTTATATCGTTGCTAAACACACTGCTATTTTTGCTACAACGGGTTTGTTGTTAAGTAGCGAATGTACTTCATAAAATAACGTTGGGGCAGATTGGGGAGTCTGCATACAGGACTCCCCGATCTGGTGCCCCAGGTCAATGTAGACATAGTAAAACTAACATAACTTCACATCATCATGGACAAGTGTAATGTAAAACTTACAAATACCAAAAAGAAAAGACATTTGTAAACCATAGTTTTAGGAATGTCAAAATTCAATTACAATACTTAGCATAATTACATAAATGTATGTTTCCAAAAAATGCATATACAAGATAAAGCGTAATAAAAACCTATGTAGCTAGGTATTAGCTAGATCTCATGCTATGTGATTGGTATTGTTCCTAGGCGGCTCTAGCCGCTTCGCTTCTCACATTTCCATAGCTATCAACATGGACCTTTGCACCACCGTTTCTCACATTTCCATAGCTATCAACATGGACCTTTGCACCACCGTTTCTAGTTACATGATCCCAAAACACAATAAAACTAACACAAGTGAGAAACAGTTTTGCAAAAACAAAGAGGTTTAGGGTTTAGGAATGTACTTACTTGCCATGCTTGCCAAGCATATCCTATAGTAATAACAATATATCCCTCATCTTGCACTGTATCAAATAGAGCTTACAAACCCTGTTGTAATGCAAAATCATATTCCTCTTGCATAACCTTCTTTAATTAAAAGATAAGATACAATTTGAGGCTAATATATACTTACAAATATTGTTGGGATATCAATGATTCCTTCACGTGTAACATCACGCCTCAAATTATTTGCCATCTATCCAAGAAAAAATATAAATACTTAAAACTCTTATACATAGGAAGCTACCAGCATGTGTTGATGATTGCTATTGGCATATGTTGGTTGCTATACTACCAGCATCCATTGGTTGCTACCAGCATGCGTTGGTTGCTACCGACATGTGTTAGTTTCTACGGACATGGGTTGGAAAAGGCGCATGTGGCGATCCCCCAAGGATATGGGCTATGCAATTTTTGGAAGATAATCAAGACAACAATGAAACTATGAAGGCCAAGAGAGATGATTTTCCAAGATAGACGCAGGGGCAATGGGGTGGAGAGATCACCAAAGACAGAGGAGAGCACCATCTATAGTTCAGTTGAGCTGCTCTCCAGATTGGTTTCATTTTGTTGAAGGCTACAACCTGAAATTCCTACACTTATTGGAGGTTTGTAGACTGAAAAATAGCGCAGTGTAAGGTTTTTTGATTTGGATCAATAAGCATGACATGTCTTACAAACTAGCGCAATAATAAAATAAATCCATGATAGAATTTTTGTTTTTCATACCTCACCAACTGCCCCCATTTTGTACATGGCCTCACACACTTTTTAATCTCCACACCCACTAATGCATATGGAAAGAATGAACCATGTAACATAAAACAATGCAATAAATGTTATGTAGTTAGAATGGAAGAACATCATGAAGCTTCTATAAGTAACTTGAACATACCTGAAACATCTTGTGTCAATCATGCATTTTTGGAACATACATTGAGTTGTTCCTTTCTTATTTGTTTTTGTGAATGTCCCCTTTGAAGAAAGCATGACACTCGTAGGTGTAAGAAAGGAAGCAGTTTGAGACTTCACTCTCTTCTCCTCATTCATTATCATGATCCAAGGTGCTTTAGGTAAAATTACCTTCCCATTCTCTTAAACTATTAGCCAAGTGGTGGGGAGGCGTCCAATCAATCTCAAGCCTCCCAAACCACTAAATATCTATTGCCAATTATCTAGTCTCAAATATTTGATGCCATTTTTATGATGTGCATAATAGGATCTAGAAGATGATTGATTCTTAGCTTTGCCCAATATGGGAGATGAAAGAAGATTGAGTACCTTGTCATTCTCGGTTGTGGTTTATGGGATCCTCTCCACAATACTTCCCAATATCCTACTCTTAGAGGATATATATGGGGGGGATTTATTTTGTATATGGATTACACTTCTCATGATCAAATGGAAAAAGTCAGTGATAGCCTTCATACATGACATTCTTGAGATACATAGCCCATGATGTAACAAGAGACAATCCACAAATTGGACAAAAGTTGTGACCGGATGTTATGAGTCCCAATTATGCAAAATGAAAAAATAATATATATTTAAGGCCAACTCATATTTGATAATTCAAACCATAGGATGGTGATTCATAGTAGAAAACATATTGAAGCACTCTCCATATCCAAAAAATCATGCATTGTCCACATTAAAATTGACTTCACCTCCATGCTACATTGTGTAAGCGGTTGGGACACATCATGCACTTGGATGCCACGCCATAGTTTCTCAAGCTCCTCAAGCAAATTGACTTCACCTCCATGCTACATTGGGTAAGTGGTTGGGACACATCATGCACTTGGATGCCACGCCATAGTTTCTCAAGCTCCTCAAGCAAAGGTTCAAGGTGTACACATCCATGTTCTTGCAAGGAGGGAGATTGTAGTTCACTACTACCATTGGCCATGTGGTCCATGATATTGATTCGAGACCAAATGGATTTAATCCATCCATACCCAATCCAAGTCGTGATGTGTCTCATTCTTGAATTTCAACCACTCCTCTTCTATGTGTTGTCCTACTGGCAAATCTGTAGGGACCCTCATCCAGCCATTGATGGAATGATTGCTTGCATGCCATGTCATGAGTTTGGTGATAGACTTGCACTAGAACACGTGTTGAATGCAAGTATGATAGGAAAGTGCCTCAAAACCTTTTGAGGAATCATCGTACCTTGTAAATCACTTTAGTAACAAGACTTTCAAAATTTTGGATATTGAGTTGCATATTTATGAACACCTAGAAGTATCACACAATCATTGACACATGTATATATAAATTTGTAATCCATTATTCCAAGTGCTGTCAATCCTCTCACCCTTGTCATTGGCATCTTGTTGGTCGAAAGGAAGCATCTTCTTCATGAGCCTACAAAAGGTTTAAGAGATAAAAATTATTTATAAAGGATATAGTATGTCAAATTATAAATTTATAACCACAAATCCTAAGGACTCACCAAAAGAGGCTTGTATTGTAACAATACAATTTCTCCAACTATACATCGTTTGCAAGTTTAGTAACTCCAAGGTCACACGAAGAGTGGAGCATACACACCCCTTATATAGTGGAGCGCAAGCGTCTTGTTGCCAATTGAAATTCGTAAAGTGTGGTTTCAGGTTCCTCAAAAGATCTTATCCATGCCCAATTGAAGTCATTCATGATCTTATCCATGCCCAAATCTTCATCGACTTCATGTGCCATTGATGGAGACACTTCTTCCTCATGTCGAGCACACGGTCTCACCCTAATTGAATCATGGAGGTATCTCAAGCCTTTATGTAGTCATCTACTAAACATAGAGTAATGAGGCATAGACAACGTATTATGTAATTCTACAAGGCTATTATGGGTTTCATAGAGTAGCACAATGCCTATATGTAGCTTAATCCAGTACCATGATCATATCACCAACACCCACAACACCAGCAAACAAAGCGCCACTAACACAATTTCCAAGAAAACTTGAGCACTTCAACTTTAGGATAAGTTAAGTTGGAGACTCACAGAAAACATGCATGGGTTATGATTATAAGATGAGGAACAAAAAAAACCATTCAATAAGTGTAGATCAATAAGCTCCATCACTAATTGCACTAAACTCTCTTGTAGCACGAAAGGAACAAAACTTTTATTTTATTGCAAGGGTTTGCAATGTTATTCAGGGACATAAGAGGGTTCTTCTCACAGTGGAAATCCATGTCTTCATTTGAAACTACTTCAACATCATTTACAACATCTGGAATATTTTGGCAGAGAGAAACCTGTAAGATGAGAAACCATTCAAATTCCGTATGCAACAAAGCTTCTACCACAAATGGAAAACCAATAGTATCAACATTGGCTACCCATGGCTCAAGGACAAGTGACAAATACATGACCCAATCAATCACTTGGCTCACACACCTTGGGATGATATCAGTATTAAAAAGATAAAATATAAGGATGATACAAGATAGAAGGCTTCACATCTCAACTTGTTGATCTTAGTTTGCACACTGGACACAAGCATAACATTAGGTTAAATTTCGACTAAAAAAGGGGCCCTCTCAGAATTGCCATGTCAGGTTGTTCTTTAAAAATGGACTGATGATCAAGTTTTTGGAAATCAAACCAAACTTAATCGGAGATTGTAGATTGAGAATGTACTCGTCAAGATCCCAATGATATATAGCATGATGGGAAATTTTGCATATTCAAGAAGTTTCCAAATTAGTGATGATGTGGCATGTAATCATCACCAATTTGGGAACTTCTTGAATATGCAAAATTGTTGTTACATGCCACATCATCAGTAATTTGGGAACTTCTTGAATATGCAAAATTGTTGTTACATGCCACATCATCACCAATTTGAGAACTTTAGAATATGCAAAATTTCCCATCATGCTATATATCATTGGAAAGATCTAGATGAGTAGATTCTCAACCTACAATCTCCAACAAATTTTGGTTAAAATTTAACCATCAGTCCATTTTTTTAAGAAAAAGCTGACATGGTAGTTCTTAGGGGGGCCCTTTTTGAGTCCAAAATTTGCCTAATGCAACCTCGACAATAGCTCATACACAAATTAAACTCATCAAGATAGATTTTATCCTCAACCACACAACACCCAACGTACAAAAACACTCTAGCAAAATGTAAAAAGATCCAGTCTCACTAAGGGATTAGACAAGATGATGGAGTTGTCTTCATGTGACTATAAAACTAGCCGATCAGCCTCAATGAGACCTGCTAGCATTACTCTTCATGAGTCTAAGTATTGTAATCTAGAACTCAATGGCATGGACTATTGGATCCAAGCTGAATATTTCTTCACCTCCTTGCTTCTCAAACAACTCTTATCCACCAACAAGGATTGAATGCTCGATCTCCTTCTTTCCTTGGAACACCTCAAGCGAAGTTTGGTGAGATGAGCTCACCTTAAGACAATAATCACAAATACAACTTAATTTTTTCCTCTATCAAAATATCAACATGAAGCTCTTCTATGGCGCCCTCAATGGTGACAGCCTAATGGCTCTCAAATAACCCCAACAACCATACAATCAATAAGAGAACAAAACACGTGATGCACATTGCTTTACCACTCATGAACACCATATTAGATAATATAGAAAAAATCTCGCATTTTGGGAATTTTGAAATTGAGAGATTCCGTATAATTTGGGAATTTCCCACTTAATGTGGGAAAACATACATAGGTATAGAGATCCATATTGGCAAGGTGATTGATAGATCATGTAGGAAGGTGGTGTTGAGAAGAAACACCGTAACAAGGAAGTGGTATTTGTCTCTTGCATAGACTTGTATCAATTATATTGAACATTGAAAAAAGGTAAAACTTACAAATTTAAAAAGAAACTTTATAGTCAATGACACATTTTATGAAACAATCTAATAAATATCAACACTGTCAAGACAAAAGAACATCATAGGCACAAAAGATGGTTCATATTCAGTGTAGAAAAAGATACAAAAAGCATAACTATAGCACCACAAAATCAAATCAAGATTCTACTACTTCTCAATGGGGGCACCATTAAGTTCATCCCCATCTGGTTCCGACATGCTAGTGAGGTAGAAGCCTTCTTGTGCTTTTTTGGCTTCCCTAAAACTGGTATCTTGATTCTTGTATATGGCTTTGGTTTTTTTGGGTCTCCATGACCAAACAATTACATCAATCGTTCTCCACACTCGTAGATCTGCCTTGTTCTCCATCCAAAACCCCTTCCAACAACCAGTGTAGACCTTTGCATGTATCATACCATTCTTCCTTGCACAAGGTCCCCAATATTGTATCAAAAGCTTCTTGTAGTTTGGTGATGTCCTATCCATATCAATCTCTTATTCAGCCAGAGTAAGCCAAATGTCTCTATTTCTAGGTGCAACAATATAAAGTACCCTTGCTTAACATCATGCATTGGGTTGAATTTTTCCCTTGGTTTTTCTCATTGAGGCCCACAATAATAATCATTGTTCTCTTCGTAATTTGAGAATCTTGTATTATCTATTTGAGCATCTACATCACCCAGCTACCGGGCACATTTTGGCCAAAATGTGGGGTACAATCTAGCCTATAATGCTATTGGTTTCTCAAGCTCTTATCTTACATTATTCCAATAATCTATCACAGGCCTATAATATCTTGGCACACATGAGCCATTTCTATGACTTTGCCAAAATTTTATGTACGATTTTATTCTTGATTCCACACCTTCATGCCCCTTCACATCCTTGTCCATTGGCAATAGAGATAGAGACTCTAGTGGTAGTATTGGTTTACCTTCACTGTCCTTCTTCCATAGTGGGATACCCCCATGACTCCAATAAGCTATCGCTAGGTGCACTTTATCTTACATTACCAGTGTGTCCCCCTTCACGCAAGGAACTAAAATTGAAGCGGTTTTGAGTGGCCTATAAGTGCTTATTTCCCGTCACAAAGGTAGCCATCACAATATCTCTTGAATTCAGAGACTTTTGAGCAAGAAGGGCACTGGTTGAGGTAGTCCTTAAGGTATCCATCAAATGTGGTAAAGTGAAGGTTTAGCCAACTCTTAATTTCTCATAAAACCTGCTAAACATTGCATCTATGTACTCATGTGTGTGCTCAACCATTAAAAATCCCAATTCGAAAACCTTGAAAGCGGGCCCCTTGTATAGCAAGAAGAGACAAATATGCAAACAAGTACCGATTTTTTATTTTCACCAGCATAGTTATCTAGTTATAGGAGGAAGTTCTCAGGCAACTTACGGAATGATGAAGCCCTCCCTCATTTTGCAGATGGTTGGTTAGCTAGAACATGCATTGGTGTGGCTCATGCTCTTCATACTATGGGCCCTGCATTGGAAGTAGAACAACTTTCTTAAGCTACTTTAAAAGGTGGTGTGGGATTTCTAGTTGTGAAAGCTACATAATCATTATCACTTAACACCTATTAACAATAGGCGCTACCATCACTAATATTTTGGTAGTCTAAAGCTTCCCTTGAGGTCAATGAACCAAGAAGTGAAACATTACTTCTCGGAAGCCCTTTGTTAACCTATGAGACGGACATTGAGACGTACTATGTTTTACGTCATGTAATTAGTTTAACTATTCTGAGTCATGGGCCGAGCTTGTCGGCACCATATGCAAAGGATTGGGTGATCGCCGATGAGAGGCACACCTTGAATATCAATAGGATAAGGGTTAGGATCGGCCGACCATGTATGGGCGCCCATGTGTGAACGGCCAAGTCACCTATAAGAGTCAAATGTAACCCTAAAATTCTCATTCTCATGTGTTGAATACAAGAGTGCTCTTGCCTTATCTCCTTGGTTTCCTTCTCCTGCGTGTGTGAGAGAGAGAGAGAGAGAGTGAGAGAGCGATCAAGCACTCTGTAGTAGCGGCACGGCGGCGGCGAGGCGGTAGAGCGGTGACGGCGGCTCCTCCTTCACTGCTGCGACGCGAGAATCCTTCACGGCAGCGGTTAGAGCGGTGAGTGACACACCTTTGCATTCTGTTTGATCTTGTTTCCTGGTTGTATGCTTGCAGCCATTCGTGGCTTGCATACGGTGTTCGGCAAGTCCCCAACTACAACCTGTGTGGCAAAAGCGCACATTTTTGGTGCCGCTGCCGAGGAGATGCCCTGCACCAAGCTCTAGTTTGCAGCTCGGGCTGCTGCGTGAAGTGAAATTTACACTGTAGGAAAGGCGACTGTGTGTTTGTTGTTGAGGTGTTTCCGTGTTTGCAATCTGTTTCTGCAATTTGTCTTCTGCAATTCTGTTTCTTTTGTTATTTTTTCGCTCCGCGTGCGTTCTGTTCTCTGGTTTTCTGCGTGTGAGGGGGGATTTCTGAATCCCCAGGCCTGCGCTATGTGCGAACTGCGCCGCGGCAAAGTCTGAACCCTAGAAAGAAACCCTAGAAAACTTATCCCAAACAAAAAAAAGAAAAAATTAATTTAAAAAAATATAAAAATAAAAATAAAAAATTAAATTTTTTAAAAGAAAAAAACCAAATGTGTGAAGAGGAAAGATTTTTTATTTGGAGAAAAATTTTTTGAAAAGAAAAACCCCCAATTGACCCCAACCCCGACCGCGGCCTCACTCTCGGTCTTTTGATATATATCTATAGGAGAGTGAGCCTCCATAGCTTTCTTTCAAGTGAGAGCTTATGGGAAGTTGAGCCCTATATGTAGCCCACTCCCCAAGGAGTGAAGTGAGCATGTGGGATAAAGCCTTCACCCTTTCCTCCATAAGCAAATAGGCCTTCACCCTGTCCCCCACAAGGAAATAGACTGTTTTGAGGACCACAGGAGCTCTGGATAGGTGAACACGGTGCTGTAAAGCATGCTAGGACCCTTTAAATGATACGCTCATTTCGAGCTATCACACGCCCTAGTTCAGGTTCGACCATAAGTAAGGGGGTTAGAAACAGGTTAAAAACAATACAAAAACAAGTAAAAACGGGGTGTGAAACACCTAAGAAACCACTTGTGTGGACTTCAAGGGTAGTTACCAACGCCCGTAGGGTACCCATGTCACATGCATCTACGCTCTGGTCGGTGCTAGAGTCTGAGCCACTAGAAAGCGTTTCAGTTTACGCAAGCTCATACCATCCCTCCACGTTAGCATCTTGGCCTTCCGCTGGAACCCAAGAAAGTGCAACCCAAGATCCACGAATAGCGGCTAGTGACTCGTTCTCTAACTCAGAAGCCATGGAAGGGCACCCTACCAAGAACCCTGAGGAGACAAACCAAAACATGCCAGTTTGGGCCCCACAACCCGGATCTAGCATGTTTAGTCGTCTAATAGAGACCTTTAGTAGAGCTACATGCTCTGAACATGCGACAAGCGAAGTAAATGAAGAAGGAGGGGTAGTAGATTCGCCATTCACATCTTATGTAGACCCTACCCTCCCAAAGAGTGTCCATGTGGATATTCTACCCTCTTCGTTTAATGAGGGCTCTACTGAGCTACCACCTTCCGATGCTCTTCCTAAAGTAGAGGTTCCTAGAAGCCAATCCATAAGAAGTGATATTGCATCCACTTTAAGAGAACCGTTTGGCACGCCAAGTCTGGATGGGATATTTCTCAATGAAAATTGGGAATATGATCTACACACAGAGACTCTAACTGACCTATACATGGGTTACACATACCATGTAGGTTGGTTAGAAGTCCTACGATCTACATCTAGCGCCACTAATCTAGAGGAGTAACAACAAATGATATGTGAGGTTATTCATAGAATTATCCAATTTGAGAGGCAAAATAGGGGAGTGAACCTAGTTTCCATTGGCCCTATGAGGTTTTTGGATACGGGCAAGGCCAAACAACCAACCCTATCACAATTGGAGACTCCCTCGGTGAGTCCCATAGACCCTTCGTATGTTGTTTTGCCTGGAGTCTCAATGCAGGTTGAGCCCACGAGCAGTAACTTTAGCTTTCCAACCTTGGCTCAACTTTCCATTAAGGAATCCACAATGCCTACCCCAATGATGAGCATAACAAAAAGTGCACCTGTTACCACTGTAGTTAGTACGACGCCGCTCCATAGTGGAACAGTACATACAACTGTGCGTGCCAGTGCCTATCAACCATATGTACCTATCGCTACTCATGCTCATGTAGCTCCTACGCCTCTTAGTATGCCAATGGCGTATTCTCCACGACCGCCTTATCACAACCCTTATCCAAGAGGAGCTAGGCCTAGTCACATATCATATCCTATGTCATTTGCCAACATACCCAGACCAATGCCAACTCCTATCAGCCAGGCTATCCTAGAAGTGCCTCCACCAGCTATGCTTGCTCACCTAGGTGATCTCGCAGCGTTTGCCCAGACGATCGGACGATCTATTGCGGAAAACATGCGGGGCATGCCTGAGAGAGAACCTAGAAGCAAGGCAGTACAAGTGGCTAAGCTCACTCAAAACTTCAGTGGTAACGAGGATGTTAGGAAGCACATTGAAGTTTTTGAACACGTGTGTGATTCCTTGGAAGAGCACAATGAGCTGCATAAGTGTAAAGCCTTAGGCTTAACCTTGAGTGGGAAGGCCGGAGATTGGTATCGAACCTTAAGGGTTGAAGAGCGTACTCACTACCCCACTCTCAAGAGATTGTTCTTGAAAGAATACATACGTGCTTTGGGGAGTAGCATCTCAACTCCAAAAAGCTGAACGCGAGAAAGGGGGTCAGTGAGAGACTTTATAAGTCGATTGAAGCATCTAAATTCTCGCTGCACTCCCGATGAGCGCTTCAATAATAACCAACTGCTCGATAGATTCATCCGAGGATTGCGCCACGAGGACATATACAATGGCCTAGTCATTAGAGGTCTTACAACGTGGGAAGCAGTCACTGCCAATGCAATCCAGTTAGAAGACAACTTGATGATTGGTAAAAAGGTGTCTTCAGAGACAAAATTCGTTAGTTCGCAAGTATCTAGGCAAGATCCAATGATGGTAAAACCTATTGCCAAGGAGCCCAAGATATCCGAAATATCTGTGTGACCGACCTTACTAAGGCTCTCCAAGAATACTTTAGGGGTAATCGAGCTCCTCAAAATAGCCATATGTACCCAAGAAGAGAGCAACAATGGTGTTTGGTTTGCTTAGGACCACATAGCACGAGTGAATGTCCCACATTCAGAGTCAAACTCAATGGGAATTGCAATGCATGTGGTAAGTATGGCCATCAATCTAAAGATTGCCTAGTATTTAAGCGAATGTTGGCAAATCAGGCACCACTAGCCTAGTCAAACACACCTCAAGTACCCACGCTAATGCTTGCACAACCTGTCGAGCAACCGTCACAGCACATAGTTCCAAGGAGTCCGAATGTAGTCCAGTCTGTGTCGTTACCACCGCCACTGCTAGGACCACAACCTCCACATCCAAGGATTACTCCTATAAACCAGATGGGTTGTGAGTCACATAGTGCGTGTGGGGATTATGAAGAGGAGATAGACCCCACTGCTCCATACGGGATTGATACATTTGAAATGACTCCCCAGTACTACATGGAGGATCATTTCGGGCAAGTCAAGCCTGTATATCAAGCGGCTGCTCTCGCCACAAGAGGGCAAAACCTTAATACCTTGGCAAGGAGACCACCTCTTCAATGCTACGAGTGTGGTGGACCGCATCGTGTAGCGGAGTGCCCTAATAGGCTACACAAGATCGCTACTCAGATGCAACCAAATCAAGGAAGCACATCGAGAATGCTGGTACTTACATGTAATCGTTGTGTCATAGATCATTTGATTGCTCAATGTCCACATAATCCTAATGTACCCAAGATTATGCCATTGAATTTGGTTGAGGTCACCAACCAGGCACGAGGGACCACACCCGTTGTACCCACGAATGTAGTTACACGGTCAATGCTTCAAAATCAAAACTACATTCTTGAAGAGAGGGATACTGCATCAATTGCTGGAGCAAAGAAAAAGAAAACGCGATGGAAGAGATCGCTTAATGCCACGAGCTCCAAGCCTAGTTCAAAGACTAACATAGGGACAGGAGATGACCCCGCGTATATGAATGATCCTGAAGATGATTCCGATTCAATAGAAACCATGGGGACCAAAGCCACTACCTTAAGGGAGGAACCCACTCAGGAGCTCAACGAAGAAGAATCAACGAAGGAGAATCAACGAAGGAGAATCAAGCGAGTACATAAATAAGGAAAAACAGAAGGAAACTTCTTCGGCCCCACAACCAAGTCAGTTAATGCCCTCTCGACCACCCAAACTGACTGAGACTCCCCAAGAGAAGCCACGTGGTCCAAAAACCCTCAAGAAAAAGATTGGAACTTACCCAAACCCAGTTGAGGAGATTGAACAAGTGCAACACTTAAGGGGTTTGGTGGAAGAAACACAAAGAGAACTGGAGCCAGACCTGAGAAAAATCAAAATTCCAGACACAGTGTTTCCTACGCAAGTTCAGCCTCACAAGAACCATAAACTGTTAGCTATACCGAGTATCATTTGGGAAGAAAGTGAGAATAGGATATCCAGAAGTGGGCAAACACCCTTCTTGCTAGAAAGAATGTTTAGTGAGGGAATGCCTGACCCCATCGAAGAGGAAGTGATTCCATCTTCACCAGTCCCTAGTCAAGGGGCGATGTCTCAAAAAGTACCATTGAATATATCTAAGCTAATGGATTTCATGTCCTCTGAAATCAGAACCACAATCATATCCAAATTATACGGAGATCCTGAGCTATTCTTAGCTCTTCGGGCATTTCCTAATAGAGAACTAAAGGTGGGGCTACCACAATTTGCAAATATGGATAGACCCGACACACTTCAAGATGAAGGGGAACATTGGGATCTACAACCCAACCTAGATGAAGACTCAGTCTCGTTGAAATACCTGTGAACAAGTTGGGACAGTACTTTGAAGGTGACGAATCTAATGCCACCCTCCCCATTACTACCAAGGGATTAACTCTAAAGGGAATCCTTGATGGTGGTGCTGGAGTGAGCATTGTGACTAAAAGCTGTTGGGAATCTATGGGGAGACCTCACCTTGAAGTCACAAACATCATGGTTAAGATGGCAAACGGAACTATTGCTAAACCTATTGGAATGTTAAGGGACCTTAAGATCAAGGTTCTGGGGTACAAGGTAAGACATACCTTCATTGTAATGGATTTCTCCAAGCATCCTATGTCATATCAAATGATCTTAGGACGTCCTTTCATGAGGGAAGCACAAATGGTGCATGATTGGTCGAAAAACCATGTCTACCTACAATTCCAGGACTCTGTCATTCGAGTTGGTCTTGAGAATGGTCGTGCACATCCTTTAGGAAGCAAGGTTATCATTGATAATCGATCAGATACCACTATTCACTCTGCCCCATTAAGGTATTGCTATACATGCAAAAAAGAGACTGATGATGGGAAAGATTCTCCTTATATGGATGTCTTACCGGGTATGACTGAGTTGGATAACGTGGATTGGGTACACCTAGCGGCAACCATAGACACATGGGGAAATAGAGGCACAAGTTGGGTAACACCTGAGGGGCAAGATATGCCACCGTTAGTGCCAATAAACATGATAGGTGTTATGTACTACTCCTGATGGCAAGAAAGTGGCAAACTCCACTGACACTGAAAGTGGCGAAGACTCTGACCAATGCAACTCTGAGTATGAATCTCAAGAAGAAACTGACTCTGAGCCTGATGGGGGGGATGAATCATATGTGGAAGCAAGGTGCTCAAGGCCTAGGATTGTGACCTCCTATAGTTCATCCGAAAAGTGAGGGGGACACAAGGGAAGATCGACCAAGTGAGTTCGAATCTGATAAAAACAAAAATAAAAAACTTGGTAAGAAGAAAACGAGACATAAGCGACAACGCTATCGAGCTAATGTACGAACTGCAATAAACAAAGAGAGATCCACTACAGAATGGTTTAGTTCTGTAGGAGCCATTGACGCTCATCGGAAGTTAGCGGATAATTGGGGACAATACCTCCAAAGTGTCATGTGGTGTATTCCGCAACCTCATGACGTCGCCCAATTAGAGATCGAAGAGAAGCCGAAACTAAGTTGTACTGCAAGAAGGTGGCAAAACCAAGAGTTAGCTCAGCAACAAAAGGAGGCGGAATTGAAAGAAAAAATCCTGGCACAACAAGAACCAGTAGACTTACACCCCGCACCCGAGCATTTCAAATCATTCACCACAGGGGAACGTAAAGTGGTCTACACAAAAGCCCAACGAACGCCTACCAATGGGAGTAGCAGTGTCTACGATGGCCCTACGGTAGTTAAGGAGATAGACTTAGCAGATCCGGGTGAGGAGTCTAAACCAGTTTTTATTGCTCAAGACCTCACCCACCAGTCAGAGGAAGCTGCACTTAAGAAGCGTCTTAAAGAATTCAAAGACATATTTGCTTGGACATATCATGATATGAAGGGTGTTCCACCCTCAGTGGTGCAACACACGATTCCAATGATTAGCACTCCTAAACCAGTCCAGCAATGTCCCTACCCAATGAATCCTAAGTACGCAAAGATTGTACAAGAGGAATTTGAACAGCTTGTAAAATGTGGATTCATATACCCTATTGAGCACTCAGAATGGGTTTCTCCGATAGTCATCGTACCAAAGAAGAATGGGAAACTCAGAGTGATCTCAAAAAGGTTAATGCAGCCACCAGAAGGGATCATTACCCCTTGCCATATTCTGAACACGTGCTTGAAAGAGTGGCAGGCAAGGAGGCATATAGTTTTTTAGATGGGTACTCGGGTTACAATCAGATCACAATTGCAATCGAGGACCAAGCTAAAACAGCATTTATCACGAAGTTTGGAGTGTTTTCCTTTCGCGTCATGGCTTTTGGCTTGACCAATGCACCTACAACATTCCAACGATTGATAAACACGACCTTTAAGGAATATCTGAGGAACTTCTATGAAGCTTTCTTAGATGATCTTTGTGTTCATTCCTCTTGGGACGAGCACTTGATGTGTTTACGAAAAATATTTGAAAGGTGTAGATTACATCGCATCTCCTTCAATCCTTTCAAATACCAATTTTGGGTTAAACACGGAGTTATCTTAGGGCATATAGTGTCCAAAAATGGGATTTCCACTGACGAGAGTAAGATCAAGGTCATTTTGGAATTGCCCCCACCTACCAACTATAAGGGAGTCCAACGCTTTATGGGCCTTGTTGGTTATTATCGAAGGTTTATTCTATTTTTCGGCGAGATAGCTCGACCATTGTCTAAGCTTCTCATCGAGTTTATTTGGACCGAAGAATGTGATCATGCCTATGAGCTATTAAAGAAGGCCTTAGCGAGTGCTCCAATCTTGCGAATGTCTAACTGGGATTTAATCTTCTATGTGCATATTGATGCATCAAACTTTGCTATTGGGTGTGTATTAACTCAACCTGGAGAACACAAATTAGACTACCCCATTAGCCTTGCCAGTCGCCAGTTGAACGATGCTGAGATGAACTACACCACTACGGAGCGACAAGGGTTGGCAATGATATATGCAGTAAGGAAATTTTGTTATTACCTCCTTGCCACCAAGTTTGTTTTCTATGTGGATCATCAAGCATTGTTGTATCTAGTAAACAAACCATGCTCCACAGGAAGAATCACACGATGGCTATTGATTCTTCTTGAGTTTGATTTCACTGTTGTTGTGAGACTTGGCAAAAAACATGTTATGGCTGATCATTTGTCTCGCCTACCTAATGGTGAGGCTCGTACGGGGGTTGATGATGACTTACCTGACACTTCCCTGTTCATGGTGGAGACATGCCTGAATGGAGTGAGAAGATTGTTAACTTTTTGGTTAATGGCTTTCCACCCAAGGAGCTTCGTAAAGATCTAGCTCGAAAGCTGATCAAAGAATGCGAACCCTATTGCCTGATAGCCGGGACTCTTTATAAAAGAGGAAAGGATGACGTTCTTAGGTGTTGTGCCCGAGAGGATGAGTATCTATACATTTTGCAAGAGGCACATATGGGTGTAGCCGGTGGTCACTTCTCAGGAGTCTTAACTGCGCGAAAGATCTTACAATCAGGGTATTGGTGGCCCACTATGTTCCAAGATGCATCACTCTTTGTGAAGGGTTGCGCGATGAATGCCAATGATACAAGAAACCCTAGAGGAAATATCAGATGCATCTACATCCAATCAAAGAAAACCAACATTTGAAAAGTGGGGTTTAGACTTTGTAGGTCCAATTAGCCCAGCGGCCCGAAACACACAATCTCGCTATATTATTGTGGCCACTGACTATATGACCAAATGGGCTGAAGCGAAAGCGACACGTAAGGCAGATGCAAGGACAACAGCCAAGTTCCTCTTTGAAAATATAATCACACGCTTCAGTTGTCCTTTTGAACTTGTGAGCGACAATGGTACGCATTTTATAAATGAAGTGATTAAGGAGCTCACAACAAATTTCATGATATCCCATCATAAATCTACTCCTTACTATGCACAAGCGAATGGCCAAGCCGAGAGTACCAACAAGACCTTAATCTCTATTTTGACAAAGACAGTTGAAGCTCATCGCACGAATCGGGATCTAAAGCTTACAACAGCTTTATGGGCCTATTGTACTGCGTACAAAGTGGCTATTAATTGCACACCATTCAAAATGGTATATGGCCAAGAAGGAGTCATGCCATGGGAATTTGTCATTCCTAGTCTTTGTGTTGCTACTCAAGAGGGTTGGGATGGTAATCCCTTAGCAGAGCGTCTGAGCGGCTAAACGAAGAAAGATAATTGGATGTATACAATGCCCTTGTGGAGAAGGATAGAAGGAAAAAATGGTTTTATCGCCACCTAAAGGACAAGGACATCAAGGTTGGGGATAAAGTCTTGATGTATGGATGCGAAACAAAAAGAAGAAGCTCAAATATGCTGGTAAGGGACCGTATAGAGTATGTGAAATTACCCTGCAAGGTAGCGTCAGAGTGGAGACTCTTGACGGAGTTGAAACCATTGGATTCCTTAATGGGAGTAAATTCAAAAGATACAATGACCCCCTAAGCCAAGAGGAGTTATATGCAATCCATCAAAAGAAGGCAGCTAAAGAACAAGCTGAGCTTAAGAAAATACAAGCGAGAGTTGAAGCCAAAGAACGTCAACAGCGTGCTAGGTGCCAACGAGAAGCCAACTTGCGAATTATGCAAGCATTTTTTAAGGAGGCAGACGAGGATTCACTGGAATCTGACCCGCCTCTAAGATACCCAATTGAGTTACAGAGTCCTTACAGGGAGGTGCTGTATAATGCATTATTGGATACAAGAGCTCAACACAATTTGCTATCATATGGCGTGTGGTGTCAACTTGGAAAACCACCTTTATCCAAGAGTGCTATCCAAGTTCAAGGAATCAACAAGAAGAAAACCCCTGTCTCAGGAATTTTGCACACTCTGGTTGCTTATGACAAGGGGACCTAATCCAAAGCTTTTTGGTTATGCCTGCGGGTACCATGGAAGGGACTGTAAACTTAGGGTGCAAATGGATGATGGCCACCACAAGTGCAATATCGATTGGGCAACCAGACGACTCATAACGCAAGAACCAACACTAGGTCTGATCGCTCAAAATCCCGCACCTAAGTCATCCACTCAAATGTTAGATAATGAAAAATCACAAAGTCCAGTGGCAAAACCATCCTTGATTGTTTGCCACCCCTCTAACGCTTCAACGCGGCGAAGAGTGGAAACATGCAAGGTGGTCTCTAAAGCTCCGCTTACTATGCCAAAAAATACATACAAATGGGTCCCAAAAGCTTCGTTAACAGCTACTTCCCCTGCTCAATCTCGTTCAAACAAGAAGCCTCGTAGGAAGAAAAAAGCTACCCACCCGAGAAAGGGCAATGTAACATCACGATGGATCCCTAAAAAATTATTAGTAGCCCAAGGGTACTATGAGGGGAATGACCAGATTTGGGTCCCTAAACATAAGCTGAATCCCTCTACATCACCTGTAAAACCTTGCAAACCAACTGTTGCCACCCCAACGACAATTCAAGACTGTGGTAAGGGAAACCAATTGTTGCCACCCCAACGACAATTCAAGACCATGGTAAGGGAAAGGTAACAGAGTGCTCCGCACGACTTCTTCTAGAGTTAGTTTGGATTCCCAAACGATATCGATCATTACCATGTAGCTCAGGAAGGGGGGAGCCACATGAAGCTTCTAGCTCCTCATGCCAGGCACACGCTGATATAGAAGTTTCTACATGCTCTACACCTATTCTTGTCAACACCCAACAAAAGACCGATGAGTCTACATCTCCCCTTGTAATAGTATCATCGAAAACCATTTCCTCCATTCGTCAATGGGAGCGTACACTAGCATCTCTGCAATTGGATGTGGCCACAAGGGTCATAAAAAGCTATCTGCCCACATCACAACCTATGACCCGCTGGACAAATTGGTTCCAAGAGGCTGCAACATCATTGCAAAAAAATATGATCTACCCAAGGAAAGGGGGAGCATGTACTCACGCTCGACATTCTAATGCTTCCTCCTTAACCTTCTCCCCTGACCATGTAATTTCCAAATTCAAGGGGATGTATATATATAGCTTCATACATAGAAAAGAAAAGAGAAAAACAAAAAATAGTAAAAAGAGTAAGAGCACAAAAAAGAGGAGAAATATCCGTATACAATCAGGAACTAGATTGACCTATCATAAACCTACTGATGCTATATCTGTGTTTGCAGATATGGCAAATGCAAGAGCATCGCACACTTCATCCACCTTTGGTGAGAGGTATCATCTGTACCTTTCTCAGATATTCCACATGTGCTATCCTGTAATTGAAACTGAATGGGATCATATAGATGTACTAGCCAGAGAGGAAAATGTTGAGGAATTAGAATGGCTAATTCGCCTATTGACCATGACTGACCCCTATTCCGCAGAGGACATATCCCCGATAGCCCAATGCTTTCCTTTTCCACAAGATGACTATCCTCCCATGGTTACATTCTTGATGAGTTTATGTGGATGGAAAAATGAAAAGGAAATATCTGACAATGATGAATGGACGGATGAAACTCATGGCACTACTGAGGTTGACTTTATTTATTTGGATGATGCGGATAGAGGCTTAGCCTTAGGGCTAGAGCTAGGACTCTACAACATCCTCTTACCGTATCCTCAGTAGTAGTGTGGTGACTGGTAGAGGTAGGTTAGTGTTTTCAAGTTTTTTCTAGTTTGGATTCCTTAAACGAGTCTTTAATTTTTCACACTGATGTGCCTCTCGAGGTATAGTGCTTGTTAGTTGGTTGTACAGGTGGAAAAGTTTGAGGTGGGTTCACTTTCAAGTCCTGAGATAGCCGCAACGCTCATACATAAATATCTCATCAAATTGCAGGCATTTTTCTCATCGAATCAAGGAGATCTCCTAAATACAGGTGTAATTCTTCCATACCCACTCTCTTTCGTTTTTACTGTTCAATTAATTGCATGAACTATAATGCATGACCACGTGGAAATTGTCAATGTACTACTTAGTTTTTGAAGTTGCCTAACGTGCTTGTGTGAATCATTAATGAGTTTAACCTTATTGGATATATTCTTGAGAATGCATGTAGTCTTTAGTTAACCTTGGAATACGATTGTCTTAGGTCTAGGGTTAAACCATCTTAATGTTTGACACCTGGTTATGTGTGTGTTGACCTCTAGGACATAGCTTTTACCACTTTGTCGAAAGGATGCAAGACAAATTATAGTTCAGGAGCGAAGATCAAAGGAAATAAATTAAAAAAAAGCCTACAATAAATGGCAATACAAGTCTATGATGTGCTTTAATGTTGGCCTATCGCCTTATTGATACTTGGTAGGCGAGGAGTATTCTACTCTAGACCAATGCCTTGGTTGGTAGGGAGTAGCCTTGCCTAAGGTGAACTAATAGATTACTGGATAATGCCTTGTTTTAAATATGGTACCAAGATCGATGTTAATTTTGCCTTAGGAAGGTCACCATTGTGTGTAAAAATTGTCACGTGCATAAAAAAATAAAGGCAAAAGGCTCCTGTAACTCTGATGTTTCTTGTGTCCCTAGGCTTGCGGTATTAACTTGTTCTTAGAGTAGACACAGTGTGGTCATCTGTTTATTTATTAAGCTTGGTTATTTTTCTTGACTTAGGCCAGTTATAAACCTTGATTAACCTTTGACACCTTGCTAACTCTTGATTTACTTTCAATAATTTTAAACTCCTGTTAATTTGCTACACTAGCTCATTCATGTGACCCTTAAACTAAGTTCTCATAGCAACATCCATTGTGGTCTAACATGCTTGAATTTATACACTTTATATCTTTTGAATTATAGCATACTTTCACTCTACTTCCCTATTTTGCAGACGGTCTACCACAACAACCCTATCGAGCTTACCATACCATAGCTTCCGAGGACGGAATCTACATCAGGAAGGGGGGCATGTTAACCTATGAGACGGACATTGAGACGTACTATGTTTTACGTCATGTAATTAGTTTAACTATTGTGAGTCATGGGCCGGGCTTGTCGGCACCATATGCAAAGGATAAAGGGATTGGGTGATCGCCGATGAGAGGCACACCTTGAATATCAATAGGATAAGGGTTAGGATCGGCCGGCCATGTATGGACGCCCATGTGTGAACGGCCAAGTCACCTATAAGAGCCAAATGTAACCCTAAAATTCTCATTCTCATGTGTTGAATACAAGAGTGATCTTGCCTTATCTCCTTGGTTTCCTTCTCCTGCGTGTGTGAGAGAGAGAGAGAGAAAGAGTGAGAGATCGATCGAGCACTGTGTAGCGGCACGGCGGCTCCTCCTTCACTGCTGCGATGCGAGAATCCTTCACGACGGCGGTTAGAGCAGTGAGTGACACACCTTTGCATTGTGTTTGAGCTTGCTTTCCTTGTTGTATGCTTGCAGCCATTTGTGGCTCGCATACGGTGTTCGCAAGTCCCCAGCTACGACCTTTGTGGCAAAAGCGCACACCCTTTTGTTGTTGCTAGATCGCCAAGAGGGTGCTTATCCATCCTCTCTAAGTTATGTAAACAGAATGCAATGGAGCCAACTATGTGATTGGGGTCAAACGGCCATAAACCATTTAGCACAAAGGTGACCCTCCCCATTCCCATGAGTGATAATACCAATCAATGCCACCTATAGTTACCATGCCGAATCCGTATCCTTTGGTACCATCTGTAGTCTAGGAATGGATATCTTTTTTTGACCCGTCTTGTCGTGGATGATGCACAAATATTTGATTGGTTATGTTTCTAAAAATGCACGCCATCCATAGTACAAGATTATGCAAATTTGTTGTTTATTCATTTGAATGTTCCTTTCCTCCCTGATGCTTGCTCTTTCTTGTAGACTTGGCTTGGCTCCCATTCTAGCCTTGACTGAACTATACAAGCTACACTTGGAGAACTAACTTGTCTTTGTCAAGGCCATGTGTGGGAAATTTTTATTCCAAATTCTCCCAAAAGAAGACTTGGATATCTTTTTGTCATATCCCAATTGATCAAGTGTTGTGTTGATCTCATCTAATTTGTCCACTTGCTTATATGTTTATGGTATCTTAACTGAGTCTCCCTTGAACCATTCACTATAGCTCTACTCTTATTAGGCATCCACTCCAAGTTCATGTCTAGAAAGTCTTGAACAAGTTCTCTAGCCATACCAATATGCTTTAGGCTTATTCTTATTATTCTTGTGTTTCCATGCACATGTTGATGCACACCAGGCTCAAACTTTTCTCTGTAGCAGTAGAAGGATGTCTTTGGGATTCCATGCACTTCATACTATGCTTTACAATAGATAATCATCCCATTTAGCTTAAACTCATATTTAATCTTCTGAGTTTTTTATTCTTGAAGCCAAGATACAAAGAGCACATCATATACATAGTTTATATGGGTTTCTTGAAAAAACTGCCCCCAAAACTCCTAGCGTATGCCCATTACCATGTAACGGTCCACAAGCTGACAAGATTTACTCTAACAATAATCAATAGTGGAAACCTTTTGCACTGATTCAATTAACACATAAACACTACAAGTTGCTGGTGCTCTCACCTTTGGAATTCTATTTATGAAAGCGTAGATCCTTTTTTTAATGTTGGAGCATCATTAACCACCATTGGAAACTCATTAGTGGTCTCTTCTTCATCAACCTGCATGGCCTCAATGGCTACATATATCATTCTAATGGGTAGCATTGTAGTCTGTTTAATGGGCCACTTAAGTAAGTTGATGCTATCCACATCGGGCATAGTGCTGCTTCATGTACTCTCATGTGCCCTTTTAATAGCCACATCCATATAATCCTCACCAAGTTGCTGAAAGTTGACACAATTATTTGGAAACACATACAAGATCAACCCCTACTACATCATTTGAGTCTTTCTGTCATCCCAATAAAGGACCTTTATGTTCTTCCAAGATTCTTGAATTTTTAGGTCATTCTCTAAATATGTTACTAGTATTGCATCTACAATTGGAGGTTCCACAAGATCCGTTTGTTCATATTCACTTTCGATAGGCCCTCCAAAACTCACAAAGTCACCAAAAGTCCTTACCAACATTTTAGGCCACAAGATGATTCTTCAGTTTGCTCCTCTAAGCTCACTTGTGTCCATTGTAGGGAAGGGAAGATGTGCATCCTTCACACACTCCTCCACAAACACAGACACATTCCCTTGCCCAATCTCTGTACCGTTGTGGAAAAAAGTTGGATCTACTCTAGACATGTAACCAATATCAACACATTCGTTTGCTAACATCATATAGACCTTGACTCTAGGTTGAACATCTATCCCTATCACTTTAATATAAGACTCTTATAAAACATTCTCTACATATCCATGCCATATTATATCAAGATTATGCATGGTAGAATGGCCCTATGGCTAACCTTGTAAGCATAATGTGTTTTAGAATGGCCACACGGCAATAGACATAGGGCTATTATAAAGAACATCATGGATGGTAGAATTGCCTTAGGGCCAATCTCTTAACCACATTGTGTATAGTAGAATGGCCCTAGGGCCATTCTAAAACACATTGTTCTTGCAAGAACGGCCCTAGGACCGTTCTAAAATTCACTAATGGCTATAGCACAAGAGGGTAGAGAATGGCCCTAGGGCCATTCTACAATCCACAATGGGATTTGGAATGGCCCACAAGGCTATTATAAAGCAAATCGTTGGATAATAGAGTGGCCCTAGGGCCATTCTACCAAACATATTGTACATGCTATAATGGCCTTAGGGCTATTCTTAAAACATTGTTCTTGCAAGAATGACCTTAGGACCATTCTCTACCCTCTCATATGAAATTTTGGTGTGTATTAGAATCAATTTAGGGCCATTCTCTACATGTGAATGTATAAAATATAAAGATTGAATGGACATAGGGCCATTCTTGCAAGCACAATATAGTAAGAATGGCCCTAGATCCATTATAAGCCTATCAATGGAAGATGAAATGGCCTTAGGGCCACTGTTTCCAACACATTATGTAGGTAGAATGGACCTAGGGCCATTTTATAGCATATTGTGCTTACAAGAATGGCCATAACGCCATTATACCATTAATAATGTTGATGTTTTATGCACGCACATGCAGAGATTCACCCTAAGGCCATTCTAAAATTCACCAACAATTGACACAAGTGTGGGTTGCCATAGCTGCATGGGTGCATCAAGCCGCCTTAAGTGGCTCTGCAGCCATCTCGCGACTCGCCCATCCTCACAAACAAACATATGTAATGTCCTCTGTCTGATAGAGGGCAGTTGGGATGCCTCTCTTGATGAAACAAGCCATGACATACTCATCCACCCTACTATGTCTCTAGCCATGCTGTCAAAGACTTTATGTCATCGAGGGAATGTAGAGTCTCTAGCAGCATGCTCTCCAATAATGCAACAAGATGCATGGTGGAGGGATGTGGACCTCTCTGTCCAACCACGAAGATGAGTGCTGTCAAAGACTCTATGTCATCAAGGGAATGTAGACTCTCTGTCTCTAGCCATGCTGTCAAAGACTCTATGTCATCAACGAGGGAATGTAAAGTCTCCAACATGCCCTCCAATAATGCAACAAGATGCATGGTGGAGGGATGTGGACCTCTCGGGGATGGTCTCTGGAAGTGTCTCATAGGCCATGATAAAAACTGCATAATGCCATGTAACCGAAAGGATATCTCTCTCTCTCTCATTCTCAATAGTTTTGTATCACCCAAGTGAGATGACTACTTGCTGCATGGGCATTGTTTAGGGCTTCTATGGGCTCTTTTATGTGCCTGAAAGGGCAAATAAGCACCTTGGGGGCCAGCATCATGAAGGCTTGAGCCAATTTTAGAAATGTTTTTGGGTGGGCCATTGTAGTCTACATGGGGCAAGAGGGTCTTTTGTTAATGATGGATAAAAGAACCTTGTTGCTTTTGAAGCAATGATAGGTTGGAGGGTCGGTGATACATACATATGTGCCAAGGGGTGTGAGTGGTTGGTTGGACACTTTGCTAGTACTATGACATGTAAGGTTAACAAGGGAGTACTACAAAGTTATTAATGATGAGAATACTAGCTTAGGGGAGCATAATATGTCCCCAAAATGTTGTTTTCATCATTGATTAATTAAACAAAGATGGTGAAAACACACAAAGACTAAGGCATCTAGGTCACCGCCCAACCATAAAGCCATTTAGGCCCACCCCCAAGCACAAGCGGATAGTAGAGTTATGGCATGTGGAATACGTGGTGAATATAAGGCCTTATGCTTAAGCCTTTATACATAACACCTTATTCATAAAGCCTCTATCATCCTCATAAGACTTAAGCATAAAATTTCTACGCATAAAGCCTGGGGGGCTTAAGCATAAAGCCTCTATGCGTAAAGCCCTATGATGAAGTCTTTATGCATAAAGGCCTTATTCTTAAGCCTTCATGCATAAGGTCTCTATGAATAAAGATTTGAGGCTTAGTTATAAATCCTCTATGCATAAAGGCTTCATGCATGAATCCATAAAGCATCTTGCATAAGGCTTCATGCAATAAGCCCTTATGCATAAAGGCTAGGGCTTCATGCATTAAGAACTTATGCATAGAGGCTTCATGCATTAAGACCTTATGCATAGAGGCTTCATGATGGGGTTGGATGGGTTTTGAGGCATGGTTTTACATCCATACCTACTAAAATATAAGGAGCTTCTATGTTTTGATCATTTAATCAAACTGCTTAATGGTTTCATTAATTACTGTTGTAGACCCTATTTTGATCATTTAATTTAATTACTTAATGGTGAGGTTAATTATTGGTTTTTATTAATTACTGGGGATTTTTAGGATACACGTATCTCAGGCAAGATATGTGGCACTGACCATTCGCTTCTTATATCTTGCCCGAGATATCATAAATATACAAATTATTAACTCCCTCGAAATAAGATAAATATATAATTAATTTGATTTATGTATCTCTCCCAAGATACGATAAATATATAATCAATTCGATTTACGTATCTTGCATGAGATACGATAAATATATAATCAAATTGATTTATGTATCTCGCCCAAGATATGATAAGTATATAATTAATTCTATTTACGTATCTGGCCTGAGAAACAATAAATATATAAATAATTCTATTTACGTATCTCGACCAAGATATGATAAATATATAATTATGTTGCCCAAGAAACCTTTTATCATTTTCATATCTCGCGCGAGATTGCCTGAGATATGATAAGTATATAATTAATTCTATTTACGTATCTCGCCCGAGAAACAATAAATATATAAATAAATCTATTTACATATCTCGCCCGAGATACGATAAATATATAATTATGTTGCCTGAGAAACCTTTTATCATTTTCATATATCTCTTGAGATATAAATATACATGCTACGTTGGCATGCCACTGTCATTGGGCAATCTAGTCAACATCTCCAGCTATCTCGACCGAGATACGTTGGGATGATGACTAGATTACCCAGTTATGTTGTCATGTATCTCGCCCGAGATATTGCGTGGCTAGTTTTACCAAACCTGCATGGGTGACACATATCTCTACCGAGATATGTGGACACGGACAGCATATTGGTCATTTCGAACTCACCTGAGATAACCTAGGTCTACACGGATTCGGGAGGCTAAAAAATGTCCCACTTCTTGCTAAACTTCCACGAAACAGCCATCTTACCATGCTACCACCCAACTTTGTATGAGAATTGTTCCATCCTTGCATGCAATTAACCTATTCTACTACTAGTCTTTTAGACTCTTAAGTTGCCTATGTTTCACATTTAATGAAAAGTCTTTTGATTTTAAAATGATTCTTATATGGTATGCTAGAAATCATGAAAAATCTCTCTTATGGTATGCTAAGAATCATGAAATCTCTCTTGTATTGATTCTCCTATGGTATGCTAAGAATCCTTAAAATGCTTCTCCTATGGTATGCTAAGAATCTTGAAAGCTCTCTTGCAATAATTTTATAACCAATCTTTCATTAATTTACTTGGCAAGTCAATGACTATAATATGCCAAATGTGAATCCTTGGGATCCACATCAATTTTTAATGCCACAATTACTTTTACATCGCACCTCTAGTTGCTTGGCTAAGGCTCCGGTGATGAGGAGGCCCTTGCTAAATACCCGAGGGGCTCTTGCTAACTACCCTACATAGATCAAGATAAGAAATCCAATTTCCTAGTCTCTAACTAATGTTTTTGAGACATGGTACTTTGGTTCAAGATCACTAGTCACTTATCCTCTAAGGTATCAATCCTATACCTACTTGTCTAATTGATTAGATATTCTACTCACTATACTTGTTGACATCTCCCAACATCATTCACAATAAGCACTAGATATTCACAAATATAATAGGCACTAATAATCTCATTATATTGATGTAGTAAAAGGAGCATAAACATAGAATGATTTCAATAGCATTCTAATACATTTCTCTTTCTAAAATGTGGAAATGTTATCTCTTTGCTATGATGGGACACACCATTATTGCAATCAAGGGGACCTATGGGTTGCACTCACTAGCATGGATTACAAACATGTCTCGCTCATCCTAGGGAAAAACACCTAAACGTGGAAAGACTTCCATGAATCAGGCATGAAAGGTTGGGCATAAGCATAAGTCTTAGATGGCTATAGAGTAAAATATCATCAAAAGGGTACAATATCCTAGGGTTGGTGCCTTTTATAGTTCCAAGGACCCCATATGCCCTACACAACACATGTGCAAATTCCCCTAAGCCCCATGTGCCTAGGCCCATCCCCCATATGTATGTGCTCCACTAAACTCCCTTCATTACATAACATTCCCTGCTTAAATGATTTTGGCCTTAAAATCAAAGGGTGGTCGTCCACACATATTCTATATGCAAGAACCAAAAAACATGATATAAGTCACTACCATGGGAGACCCAAATACCATAACATGATTAGTATGACCCCAAGGGTCAAATGGAAAGGATAAAGGAGTCCTGTCAATAGTGAAGCTCAGAAATATCCCACCTGGATCAAAGGGAAAGTGTGAGAGACCACTATTGATGGTGGTGAAGGTAGGTGAATATCCCCTAGGGCCAAATGGGAGATGCCAGAAGCCAATGTCAATGACAATGCTAAGTATGAGTCCTCCTAGGTCAAATCAATAAGTCTAGAGAGAGAGAGAGAGAGAGAGTATGTGTGTACGTGCGCATGAGAATGTGTGTATGTGAGAGAGAGAGAGTGTATGTGTGTACGTGCGCATGTGTGTGTGTGTGAGAGAGAGAGAGACCGAGAGTGTGTATGTATTTGTGTGTATGCATTACTAATCTTATTAATATTTTCTTGGTTTGTATGTATGCATTACTAATCTTTTGCTCACACTTTTGTTGGTTTTGTAGGTCCTCTCATCCTCTCTTTCAACATCATGAAAAAGAGGTAAGTGCTTTCATATTTTTCTTCTCTTTCCTCTATTATTATTGCACCCTTGGGTGCTGGGGATTTGTTTTGTAGGTTTACCGATAAGATTTATGCATAATTCTTTATACATAATGCTTTTTGCATAGTGCTCATGCATAAGCTTTATGCTTTATGCTTAAGGCCTTATGCTTAAGCTTTATGCCTTATGCTTTATGCTTAAGGCCTTCTAAGCTTTATGCTTTATGCTTAAGGCCTTCTAAGCTTTATGCTTTTTGCCTTATGCTTCAAGCTTTATGCATAAGACTCATGTTAAGCTTTAAGGCCTCATGCAAAAGCTTTATGCATAAGGCCTCATGTATAGCTTTATGCATAAGCCTTATGCATAAGGCCTCATGCTTAAGGCCTTATGCATAGTGCTTTATGCATAAGCCTCATGCATAAGTTTTATGCATAAGGCCTCATGCTTAAGGCCTTATGAATAGTGCTTTATGCATAAGGTCTCATTCTTAAGGCCTTATGCATAAGCTTTATGCGTAAGGCCTAATGCATAATGCTTTATGCATAAGGCCTAATGCATAAGGCTTGCGTATAACGGCTTGCATAATGCATAGTGCCAAGAATGAGACGATTCTCGGCTTGCATAACGGCTTGCATAATGCATAGTGCCGAGAATGAGACGATTCTCGGCTTGCATAACGGCTTACATGCTTTCTTAATGAGATGATTCCTGGGGTCAATTGACTTAAAGAGCCGGGAAGTATTCATTTCATAATATTTTTTTAATATTTTCTTTGTTTGTATAAATGTGGCATCGGTCCTCATCCTCTTGTCCCACAGACCCATAGGTTGAGGCTCTCATCAAGTCTCAACAACAGTTTGCTAGGGAGGTAGCGGGCATCTTTGGCTATACTCCCACCCCCAAGCAATTGGTAGCCTATGTGCAGCAGGTACCCCTTTACCATCAGGTCCACCCCCATAGCCTACTAATAGAGTCCCTTACCAGGCACTTTACCCTTGCTAGACACTTCACGTGTCTTTACATTCACCCCTTATCCGTCAGACCCAGTTAGTGCTACAACATCTCCTACACCTGCACCTTCAGGAGATGTGACACCTGCATGAGAGTGGAAGTCGTCTCTATTGTAGGGAGGATAGTCGTGGAGATAGTGGCGATCGTACCTCACGTCACACTAGCACACTAAGAGTGGAGATAGAGGAGATAGAGGATGCCTAGGGCAATGCTTTGGGGGTGGGGATAGTTCTTCCAGAGTCACCACCACATCATAGTAAAATATCATATTATGATATCACAGATGTGGGCAGCATAGTTGATGACTCTCGTGGGAAGGAGGTGGTGGGTTGTTGCAAGATCAGGGTGTCCAGTTTTATCCAGTTTATGCTGGACTGGGACAATGCTTGGAGAGCAAGTTTTGGGAGGCAAGGTACTTAAAATGAGATCAAGTAAATAATAGAAAATATGCTTGTCCTTAAATTAACCCAATATAGCTTAAATTAATATAAATTAGTCTAATTAATTAAAATTAATCAAAAATATGATGAAATGATAAAAAAATGATCTTTTCGTACTTAGAGTGATCCAATTTATTTTTCCATAGATGCACCATTACAAGCACACTAATCCCTATAGGTTTTATATGATTCACATCAAAAATGTAATTTTACTAATTAGATTATTAATATTTACAGGCCTTCTGACAGTCTGGAAGAATTTTGAAAAAGAGATCATTAAAAATCCAACCATTAGATTTGTAATTTTTACTAACCACCACATTCTACTAATGTCTCAGTATCTACCCACTCTTTTGATCTACAAGATTGAGGATTTTAAGTGGTAGCTATTCTGGGTACAAAAAGTGGCGTATATTATAACACTTTAAAGACCTTGAAATATTTAAAGAAAATAGACAAATATCTTAAAATTTTCTCAAAAAATCAAGTTAAGCTCCATATTATGTGAAGCTCTAAGGTACAAAGTGGGAATGTCATATGAGTTTATATGTAAAAGATATTAGCATTTTATAAAATCAGTTCAAATCTGGGACAAGGTGTATACATTGACTTTGTACCTAAGAAAATGAGGACTTTTGACTATCTAATACTTAATCAAATTATGCAACTATATTTCCAACTTTGAATATGATGTTTCAACAAAAGAACTTGAAACAAAATTCCTTCATTTACTAGGAGAGATTAGCCACTAAAGGTAAACAAATGCCTGTTTTTTTACTATTTACAGGGTGCTTGAGTGGACAAAACTGGGCACCCTGATCTTGCAACCACCCTGGTAACCTACTTGCGCCAAGTAGTTTTTGCACATAGGAGCTTATATGCTTTTATCCATGGTTTTATAAGGATCTTTTGATCTTTTGGATAATTTTATGTGCTTTGAGGGTAGCATTTGCCTGTACTTTTGTACATATTCCAACTTGGATACCTAGTTGCTTATGTATCTAGGTGAGTTTGTTTTTCTACCCCCCAGCTTTATTGTGTTTATTGGGTAGTTATCATTAGAAAGGTGCCAATAATTCAAAATTCTTTTCTAATGATGTACTCGGAAGGAGTTATTCCTTGATGTAGTCTCAGGTATATAGAGACAGGTTTTAGTATGTGAAAGTCTAGGATAAGGCCATCTTATTCCTTTTATACAAGGATTTCTTCATATTTCCTAGATGGCATACTAGGGAGTTTCAAATTGGTAAGGTATGTATCATGGTTGGTATTATGGTGGTATGGGACGCTAGCAATCCCTCACATATATTATCTCATGGGATAATTTGGGCTCAAGATTGTTGCTTTGCTTACATCACTTAGCCTTGTTGACCTCAACATTCAAAGACAATCTCATTTTTTGAATTCATTTAAAGTTGTTGTGTGGGCATTCTCTAGATAAATTTTTTTTATCTATAGCCTGCATGTATTGAAGAGTGTAATCTCGTCGGCATTTTCACTTGAAATCTCTTTCTTTAGAGTTCAACAAGTTTATCTTGTTGTGTTTGGATTAAGGAAATTTGGATTCTTCCTTTGTTGGAATTTCTTTCTCTAGTTCCCTCCTTTAGGTGATTTATACAGTCAACCTCATGGTTTAACCTAATGGTTTACGGATGAACATATGTGACTCATCGGAGACGTTAATGACTCTCTATGTTGATAGGGATAACTAGAGACGCCGATAATTCCATGTACAGATGTGGGTACGTCGGGTTACCGATGGATACCTAGTTCCTGCTGTTATAATGCCATGTTTTCCTACTTTATTCCGAATGGTTTACAGCAAGGAAAACTACTTTGTGTATGATTTTCTCTGATCATCCGCAGTCTGATGGGAAAACAGAGTGTGTGAATCAGATTGTGGAGAGGATGTGCTTTGTGCATATGTCTCTAAAAATCATCAAATTGGGAAAAGTATCTTCCAATGATGGAATTTACCTATAACAATTTTAAACATACGACTATCGATTTTAGTCTGTGCATACTTATGTATGGGTATCAACCCAGAGAACCTATTAATGTCGGTCTTAACGACATTGAGTTTGATGCATCGAGAGATTTCTTGCATGATATGTAAGAAATGGTGACCAAAGCTCAGGATTCTAAAAGGAGTGCTTAGGATAGAGCACGATTTTATGCTGATAGGGGACGCTCATCTCGGTCTTTTGAACCAGGAGCGTTGGTTTATTTAAAAGTTCCTAAAGATTCTTAGACTTTGTCAACAGAAAAATGCTCGAATTTATTTCCTAGATATTGTGGTCCATTTCGATTTATACATCGGATTGGCACGGTTGCGTATGAACTTAAACTACCTCCACATGTTGGAGTTCATCCAGTCTTTTATATTAATAGATTGAAAGGGAAACTCAGAGGTGAGGATAACACAGTTACTCCTCAAGAATTCATTGAAGTCGAAGAATTATCCTATGTTCCACATGAACCTGATAAAGTACTTGAATTCAGGAAAAGGAAACTTTGTATAGTTGACTAATCCCTGAGGTTAAAATTAGGTGGAAAGAAAGGGAAATAGAGGATTCAACTTAGGAGTTGGTTGAGATTGTTTAGCATAGTTCTCCTTCTTTTCATTGCAGGAGTGCAATGTTTTGAGAGAGGAGAAGTATGTTATATGCACATTATGTGTGCATATACTAGGAGGCTAACCCACATTAGGCTTGTGAGAATGGGAGCATGGGAACAAGCTCTAGTGGAGCATGGGTTAGGACTAACCTTATGGGTTAAGGTTAGGGTCATGCATCCAAGGGTCACACATGGGAAATGGAGAGTCAAGAGTCACTTGAGGGCCCTCCTATATAATAGGGGCATGGGGAACACTCATGGGGCACACTCAAGGGAGGAGGATAAGGCTATGTTATCTTGAGGCTAGGTTATGATATAATGTTCTCTTGTATAGAGGATTAATCTACTCACCTACCATTTCACAATATAGCTACATGCTTGTCGATTGGAGTCATACCTCTTGATGGTATGGGACATCAAGGTAATGATGTACTTCATTATAATTCATGTGTGCATCCCCCCCTTGGTAATGATGTACTTCATTATAATTCATGTGTGCATCCCCCCCTTGGGGTGGTCGGGTGAAAGAGTTTATGTGTGATTTATGCATGTTTATGCATAACAATTATCTAGAGAGATCTTAGGGTTTTAACACCTTGGCACATATGTATATATCACCGACCTCGGGGGGGTCACTCATATAAATATGTAAGTATCACGTGGGTTCAACAGAAGGACATTTTAAATATTTAAAACTTACAGAAATATATTTACAGAGGAGATTTATTTATTGTATTTAAAAAAAAATTACAGATTTGAATAGGAAAGGATACATTATATTCACTAAAAAATTCATAGATAAGGGACTTTTTAAATAGGCCTTGAACGCACGTGATATAGAGGATTTACATATAGTGACCCCCCCGAGTCACCGACCCTCCAACCTATCATTGCTTCTAAAGCAACGAGGTTCTTTTTTCCATCATTAACAAAAGACCCTCTTCCCCATGTAGACTAGAATGAGCTGCAACAACATTTCTAAAATTGGTTTAAGCCTACATGGTGGCCCCCAAGCCGCATATTTACTCTTTGAGAGGTACATAAAAGAGCCCATAGAGACCCTAAACAATACCTATGCAACAAGTAGTCATCTCAGTTGGGTGATACAAAACTATTGAGAATGAGAGAGAGAGAGAGAGATAGAGATAGATAGAGAGAGAGAGAGAGAGAGAGAGAGAGAGAGAGATGACCTTTCAGTAACATGACATTATGCAGCTTTTATCATGGCTCGTGAGTCACGTCGAGAGACCATCCCCGAGATGGTCTCTCTTAGAGGTTTCAAGCACTCAGCTTCGCAAGACGAATAGAGAGATCCACATCCCTTCACCATGCATCTTGTTGCATTGTTGGAGGGCATGCTGGAGACTCTACATTCCCTTGATGAAGTAGAGTCTTTGATAGCATGGCTACAGACACAGCAGGAGGGTGGACAAGTACATCATGGCTTGTTTCATTAAGAGGTATCCCAACTGCCCTCCATTAGAGCGAGGACATTGCAGTTGTTTTTTCGTGAGGATATTGGGCGAGTCGTGACTGTAGAGCCATTTAAGGAAGCTTGGTGTACCCATGCAGCTATGTTAGCCCACATTCTATCGTGATATGTGGCATATTATGGTGACTTGCCCCATCATCATGAGATTCCGATCTACTTTGCACAATAGTTATACATAGAGTTTCTGTTGGAGCTTGAGGTAGATTGTCATGATTGTCAACCCAACACTGGCCATGGTCTAGGCCGGCTTCAAGACCCAGACAGGAGACCTAGTGAGACCAGGCCAGGTGTCTCCCACCTGCACTTCGGACACCTCGTGGATTGGAGATACTACCATTCACCACAATGCATGCGCTAGGTGTGTAGATCGCTCACCAGTTTGTCACTAGTTTGATCATGCTGCTAGAGAGTCTATTCAACACGTCATGGCTCTATTATCAGAACTGACCACTAGCACATTATTCTCCCAAACCCTTCTAGAGTAATTCATTTATGATGTGTATTTCTACGTTTATAAGCTATCCACCTATATTTTATCTTGTTTGTGTAGGGCCCCGCACAGTTTCACACCTAGGCTTCTACTTCATGCCAGGCTGAGGAGAGAGTTGGAACAACATCACCTTTGCAAGCACACCCTAGCCATGTCAGAACATTATTTAAATTGTTTTCCCATTACTCAAGTATGCTTTCTTGTATTTGTCTTAATATTGATCACTTTCACTTTTTAGGATACCAAGCTATCTGAGCTTCATCGACAGGTGTCACAACTCACTCTCGAGTTACAAGAGTCACACCAGGAGATTGAGCGGTGCTAGAGATAGTTAGTTCGTGAGGTGGACGACGTCGAGAGACATATCGCATACTACCACGTGGAGCACTACATGAGGGAGTGGACGAGACTTGGTAGAGATACAGGTCACCATCGTGTAATACCAAGCATTTTTATCAAGCTCCTTTCACCAGACTCTTTGGTTGCAAGACCACGTGCGAACACCGACACTATAGTTTATGGAGTTTGCCTCAACGAGTTTGACACTTGGGGGTGATACACATCAGGGTGCCACCACCAATTTCATCTTTATTGCCTTGTCTCCTCATTGGCGATGAATGCTAGGTTTTTAACTTGTCGATGCAGTGTGGAGTTTGGCCTATATTTCCTTTGGGGGATAGATGACTTGTACCCATAGCTACCAGTGACTATGCATCTTGTCTCATGGAGGCCTATCGGTAGCACTGATCATCAGCAGGCTATCCTAGACATCATGGCAAATGATGGATATGTTGCTGAGGATATGCGTGAGGATTTTAAGATTCGTGTAGAGAGGGATTTATCACCAAAGGAGGAGGAGGCACAGAGAGTACGATGGGCCTGCATCGATGAGTTCATCTTACAGGCTCGGCATGTTGTTTTATGCACCCCAGTTGGAGTAGGGAGTTTGGTGGACCGGGGTCTCGATGCACGTATTAGGTCGATGAAGCATTCTATACATGGCTGTTTTGTTGCTCGCGTTCACGTTGACCTCCTCTTATGGGATATGACGCATGATAATAGAGGCCAGGTGATTGATGAGGAGCTTAGTGATGTTGCTGCTGCTTTGCTGCTACAAGTGATGAGTCCTCCGCCATGGTAGAGGAGCATCTTACCCAAAGGACAATTGCAGAGCGGGTTGTACACAGAAGTTGAGGAGGAGACAGTAGGCACGTCATCCTAAAGATTATCAAGTCCTCTCAGATGAGGATTAGAAATCATATACATGTATATCACATCATGATTTTGTATCGACCAATCTACATGCCATTTGTATTTATGACCTCATGTTTCTATGTATGACATCCATGAGTTGTATGCCATTTTGATTTATATATTATTGGACTATGTCTTTTGTGATATTGTATTTCTATAAACTTTTATATATTGGACTATCTTTTGTGATTTTTAATTTCTATAAATTTTGTACAAGTAAGGTGCCATGCTATTTTTTGCATAGGGGACCCTTTGGGCACTATGTCAAAAAATAACGGATGGCAACACACCGGCCTGCCCATTCAGCGTCGTTTGATGGTGATGAAACTTTTCAAGTGGTGGAGTAGTAGCCCCTTGGACCTACTCGCAAATTTTCACCACCATCCAACATCATATGATAATAATGCCCCACCTAAACCCGCTACTTTTTGCATGGGGACCCTTCGGGCACTATGTGAAAAATAGCGGTTGGCAACACACCATCCCACCCATCTGGCGTTCGATGATGGTGATAAAACTTTGTGAGTTGTGGGGTAGAATCCCTAGAGAATTTCTTGCAAAGTTTCACCACCATCCGACATCGTATCATTAGGAAATTTTTGAGCTCATTTTGGGGCCCTGTAAGGAAGTTTGACCGGAATATTCCTTCCAAAGAGGGGCACTGGATAAAATTTTTGCAAACGAACTCCAAATTTGTCGGACCTCACATATTTAGATTCTACTCTTCAAAAGCTATCCATTGATATATAACACGATAGGGTTCGGAGAAGGGACAAGATAGATACCTAGAAGATTCCTTTTTGCCTAGGAAAGATTCACGTAACGTGAATCTTTCCTAGGCAAAAAGGAAGTTACGTGAATCTTTCCTAGGCAAAAAGGAATCTTCTAGGTATCTATCTTGTCCCTTCTCCGAACCCTATCGTGTTATATATCAATGGATAGCTTTTGAAGAGTAGAATCTAAATATGTGAGGTCCGACAAATTTGGAGTTCGTTTGCAAAAATTTTATCCAGTGCCCCTCTTTGGAAGGAATATTCCGGTCAAACTTCCTTACAGGGCCCCAAAATGAGCTCAAAAATTTCCTAATGGATAATGATGCCCCACCCAAACTTGCTATTTTTCACATAGGAGACCCTTCGAGCACTATGTGAGAAATAGCGGATAGCAACACACCGTCATGCCCATCCGGCATCCAATGTTGGTGAAACTTTCCAACAATTGTCTTCGTTTTTTTTTCTTGATGACCTTCATTGAACAGTCGACGGCGTGCAGCTTGCGATTAGTGAAACAAATGAAGAGATACACGCATGTAAACCATCAGTTAAGTGATTTTTTTTTATTTTCTTTAAAATTACTCTCACTCTATACGATTTGAGAGAATCGTATATCCCATATATCAAAAAGAATTTGGAAATGAATAGAAGGACTTTGGGAAAAAGCTAAAGAATTTGGAGCTCGGAGATTTGTGAAAAATACATTGAAGTCGAGGGTAATTGGCCTTACTTTCTACTCAAATGAATTTTGGAAATTACGAGTATGTTAAAGCTATGCCAAATGCTATCTTTTGCTTGTGAGATGTTAGAATATTAAGGCAGGTTTTCAGGTGAAAAAGAGCATCTTGATATAATGGTTTTGATGGCACTGGATGTAAAGGATGTAACTGGTCACATGTATATTGGAAAAATTTGAAGGCCTTGTTATGCCTACATGTGAATGGTTCAAAGGATTTCGAGAAAGAAGTCAGTGAGTAAAGGAACAAACAGTTGGTATGAAATTTTGTGCAATCATCAGGATGAATTCAAGGATGTATTGAGGTAAATCGACACATGTAATTGTCATTGGAAATAGTGATGTTCAATACTCCTTGGGAAAATTTGTGCGTGAATTTCCTTGTTAGATTTGACATTCACTCTCACAGCTAGAAGTCTCGTACTTTCCTGGCTGTGCCGCACACGTCACGACAACTTTGGTGAACCCGACGTGAAACTGCTGGGGTGAGAGTGTGGTGAAATATACAGGGAAGCTATGGCTGAGAATTCTGAGGGTCAGGGGGTTCATTTTGACCCTGGAGTTATGCAAATGTTTCAGATGTTTACCATGTACATGCAACAGCAGCAAGTTGCTGAGAGGGGACAAATTTCCACGACCAAAGCACTACAATCAATTGTGAAAAAGATGGATCAATTTGATGGGAAGGACATTACAAAGTACCTGCGCAATTATATAAAGGAGATGGAGCTAAACAGGGTAACTGAGGAGGATATGGTTCGAAGTTTCGAGCTGGTATGTGTTCCTGAAATAAGAGAGCGCATAAGAGGATTGCAGACAGCACATGGTGGCAGAAATTGGGAGGAGTTCAAGCTTGCTTTAAAGGATGAATATTTCATGGAGGATTCTGAGCGAGTGACCAAACGAACTTTCTTGGAATGGGTCACAAAACCTAAAATGGGAATTTCTGCTCCACAGAATTGCTAAGAGAGTTTGAGAAGCGCTATGCCCAGCTGTCAAGGATTGAGCGTGCAACTTTGGACAGAGAAAAAAACAGAGCTCTTCTTGCAAGCAGCTGGGAAAGATCTCCAGGAGAAATTGGAAATCCTCCTTGAGGATAAGGATACAGAGCAGGGATTAAAGAGTGATTGGAATGATGTTGAGGATGCAGTCACTATGTTAGCAAAGCGGCAGCGGAGGAGGGATAAAATGGTGATGGGCTCTGCAACCCCCATAACTGCTATCACCCCTGAGAATCTATCCAAACCAGCTGCTACAATTCCAAAGATAGATGGGCCGATGGATGAGCTTATCAAGGGTATGCGTGACCTAAAATTGAAGATGTCCAGGATTGAAGAAAAAGGTCTACCATTGGGACAGGCTTCTATGCAAAGGCCTCAAAGCAAAGAAGGGTTTACATATAGATGCATATGGTGTGATGACCCAGAACATGCAAAGAAGGATTGTGCTAGCTATAAAGAAGCTCTTAAAAATCAACTTGTGTTTTTCAAAGATGGGAAAATTCATCTTACAGAGACTGGTCTTCCATTGAGTACAAACTTTGGAAAGGGAGGGATGAAAAAGCTGGTAGAGGATATGGCTGCTAGTCATGCCATTTCTATGGTTGAGGCGGCAACCTATGGATTAAAGGTTGGTCAATTAAAGCAGGGATTTGAGAATGATGAGGATTATGAGAATGAGGATTTTTGGCCATCAACAATGGAATTAATTGCGTCAAAGAAAGTGTCAAAGCAAGCTTTGCATGAAGCAGGTGATTGTATACGTCTTGAGACTGGCTGGGAGGAGCCTGTGGATTTTTTATCCATTCATGCCTATATTGCCAAATGCCAAAATAATGAGGCACAGGTAGAGTAGAAGAGAAAAAGGAAAAATGAGGAAGGAGGGCCATCAAAAAGAGTTACACGTGGAAGTGAAAAGAAGGATCCTGGGCCATCACATATGCCTCCACATCATAGCAGACCTCCACAGGATGTTTCAATGGAAGAAGTGCCAGCAAAAATGAAGGAGAAGGGTAAAGGGAAAAGTCCACTCTACAAGCTTCAATCTGATATTGAAGTTGCAACAGATCTCAAAAAGGTGCTTGAAGAGAGAATTCTAAACAGCAGGGTGGAATTCACATTAGGGGAAGTCTTGGGGATTGCAAAGAAAGAATTTCATGATGAGATAATTGATATTATACGAAGAAAAAGGCAGTCCATAATTGAATCTATTCCATCACAAGGGGAGGCAAGCACTTCCAAGACTCATGGAGTACAGGTACAGAAAAAGGAAGAGAGAGAAAATGTGGTGGAATGTAATCACTCTGCTGATGGGGCACGACAAGTGCGCTTTGTGGAAGAGGATGATGAAAAAGAAGTTCTTACAAAGAGTCATTACTCCAGGAGCCATTGGGCAAGAGCAACCACTGAAACCCTTGTCAAGATAGGTGATTTGGAAGAGCCATATGTCGCTCTAATTGATCATGGGTCTGAAATAAATCTTATGGCTAAAAATCTCTACAACAAATGTAAGTGGCCAATGGATGTGGATCATGGGTGGATGATTAAAGCAGCTAATAACTCATCTGGAGAGCTTTATGCAGCATGTCCAAATGTAAGGGTAACTATAGGGGATGTGAAGGATGATCAGAATTTCTTTGTTCAGGAGATGTCATCGTATCCCCTCATTCTTGGGGAACCCTACATTACAGCTGTAAGGATGGAAACAAAAGTTTTGGATGATGGTTCAGCATATGCAAGAATAAGGAGTAAAGATGGCAAAAAAGCTGTTCAGTTTTTGACAGTTTGTATTAACCATGAAAGGAATCGTGAGTCTCTTCGAGCACAGTCACTTCCAAAGATAAATAGAGAATTCATGAATTACAGGGAGATGAGGGATTTTGGCCAGGTGCCATTGTAAAGCGGGATTCCAATGGTACAAGGGGAAATGAGTTCTCGCAGGACTCAATCAATGTAAATAGCTTTTCAACAAATTTTCAGGGATTTTCTAGCTATGGGTCATTGGTTTTTGTAAAAAGCAAGGATTTGAAGCGTGGTATGCGAAAACATATACAAAATGAACAAAAAAGTTTTGAGCAGTGTGGTCTTCTGGAGAAGAATGAGTTTATTTTAGGGGTGCTTGATGAGGTGTCATGTGTAGATACTATGGATGTGCTTTTTGATATGGGAAGAGCATGCTTACAGGGTGGAAATGAAATGATAAAGGTGTCATCTGTGGAAATGTATGATATAATCCAGGAATTTGAGGGGGTGGAATGTAAAAACATGAATTGTGAGATGGATGCTCATGTTGATACAAAGTACAAAACGGTTGCAAAGAAGGTGAAACCAGTTGCCTTGCCCTTGCCACCAGGAAGCAAGGAGAAGATAGATGAAGCTTCTATGCAGCCAAATCTTAGAGATCCGAAGAAAATTGGGCATAAATTTACTCAAGAAACTCTAAAAGAGCTGAAGATTGGTGAGAAGGATTTTCTGTTGCCAGTTGAAAGGGAATGCTTTGAGGAGATGCTTGTAAAACATGGGAAAGCCTTTGCTTTTCAGCCGCATGAGATAGGCTGTGTTGATCCAACTGTAACAGCACCAATGGTGATCTTTACTGTTCCACATGTACCCTGGAACCTGTGGCCAATTCCAGTACCAAAGGGTCTCTTGCCAAAGTTGATGGAATTACTAAAGGAAAAGATTAGGATGGGGATCTTGGAGCCTTCATGTGCCCCATATTCCAACAGATGGTTTACTGTACCAAAGAAAAATGGGACATTGTGCTTGATTCAAGACATGCAACCTGTAAACAAAGTCACAATCAGGAATGTGGGAGCAGGTCCAATTGTGGATGAGTTTGCAGAAGCATTTGCAGGGAAAGCTATATATTCTATGGGTGATCTGTATTCAGGATATGATCAGTTCCAGCTGGATATACAAAGCAGGGACTTGACCACAATGAGAACTCCTTTGGGATTAGTAAGGATGTGTACCTTACCACAGGGAGCCACTAACTCAGTGGGCCATGGCACATATGATGAATGGAATGAATAAAGTCTTACGAGACTTCATACCACAAAAAACTATGCCATTTTTGGATGATGTGCCAATAAAGGGTTGTGATGAGAAATACAAAGATGGGGATTTGGATTCAAAGGGGTGCCGCAAGTTTGTGGCAAATCATATAAAGGATTGTGACATGATTCTATCCAGGCTTGAAGAAGTGAATCTTACTTTATCTGGGTTGAAATCAGTGTTTGGAGTTGGTGAAGTGCTAATAGTGGGACATCTTTGTAGTACTAGTGGACGTCGACCTTGTCCAGCCAAAATAGATGCAATACAAAGAATGAAAGAGACATGCATTAATGTTAAGAGCTGAGGAGATTTCTTGGAGCATGTGTCTTTTATGTTATTTGGATCCCACATTATGCACATGTAGCAGATCCTCTTTATCAACTTTTGAGGAAAAATCAAAAATTTCTGTGGAGTGCAGTACATATTAAAGCTATGCGGAAGCTGAAATATTTGCTCCAATCATCACCCACATTGAGAAAGGCAGATTATGAGTGTGGCAGGCCTGTGATTGTTACAGTTGATACTAGTCCTACTGGGATAGGATGGGCAGTAGGGCAAGATGATGAGGATGATCATAGGTATGTAATTAGATTTGGAGCAAAGGTATTAAGCTTTCGGCAACGAAAGTATCCACAGATCAAGAGAGAATTATGGGGGATAGTCTCTGCTCTAAAATGTGAAAAAGAATATCTTATTGGGGCATCTGTACTTGTGGAAACTGATTGCTTGCCACTTCTTGGGATGATAGCAAGTTGTACCACTCCAGATATTGCTATGCTTAGGTGGATTGCTTATATCAAGTCACTAAATCCTGAGTTTGAGCATATTGCGGGAAAAGATAATCTAGTTGTTGCAGATATGCTATCAAGAGCTAGGTATGAAGATGAGAAAGAGATGATTAGTGACATTGATGATGTGGGTACAAAGTTCTATACTACAGCATATGCAAAAGGGGATCATATTTGCCTATCAAATGCACTTGAGTCTTTTATTGAGGAAATATATGAAGGAGATTGGTTGCTTATTGGTCAATATTTGAGTACTCTGACAAGGCAAGAAAATTGGTCTGACTCAGAATTTAAGAGAATCCGCAGAAAAGCATATGGTTATTTCCTAAAGGATGAATATCTCTGGAAGCATCCTAAGCAGAGGAATGCTATGCCACAGAGAGTCATATGTGATAAAGAGACTCAAGGAAAGCTTGTGAAAGAATTCCATGAGAGTCTCTGGGCTGGACATAGAAGTGTGTGGGCCACCTTTACCAAAATAAAGGAAAAATATTGGTGGAAAGGAATGTACAAGGATATTTCCCAATATGTGGAAACATGCATGGTATGCCAAATGTACTCAAATGTGCGGCATCGTGATGGCTTGCAACCAACCTACCCACCTGCCATGCACTACAAATGGGTAGTGGATCTAGTTACAATGCCTTTGGGAATTTGGCAGATGCGGTACATTGCACTTGCAAGAGAAGATTTGACAAATCAGGTAGAAGGGCGTGCTCTTAGAACAAAGAGTACAGAAACAGTATGCAAATTTCTCTTGGAAGATGTGATCTGCCGGTATGGTTGTGTTGGGAAGATAACAGCTGATAGGGGTGAGCTAGATGTTGAAGAAGCAAGGGAATTCTTCTCTAGAATTGGTATCAAACTGTCCCTAACATGTGCCTACAATCCTGAGGGCAATGGGAAAAGTGAGCGAGGACATCCTCCAATCATTAAAGCTTTGGCTAAGGCATGCAGAGAAAGAATGCGAGAGTGGCCAAAGCTGCTACCATATGCCTTGTGGGCTGACCGTACAACTCATAGCTCAGTGACAGGATACATGCCTGCAGAATTGATGTATGGTCAGAAGCCAGTGATGCCAGTTGAAGAAGTAATTCTAACTTGGAATGTATTGCCCTGGGTGGAAGGATTGAGCAGAGATGACCTCCTTGCATTGCGAATAAGACAGTTGGAGAGGAGGCCTGAAGATGTAGAGCATGCTAAAGCTCGCTTGAAAGATGCAAGGCTGAAAAATAAAGAAAGATTTGATAGTAGACACAGACTCCGGCCAAAATCTATTGAAGAAGGTGATTGGGTTCTAATGTATGATAGTAGCCTTGACAACCAATTCACTGTTCAAAGAAAATTTGCAAAAAGATGGTTTGGCCGTTACATTGTCAAGCATGTGCATGGAAATGCCATGTATACTTTGTGTGAGCTTGATGGAACAGAAATAAAGAATCTTGTGGCAGGCAAAAGGGTCAAGATATTTAAAAGAAGGCATAATAGTGATCCTTTTCATTCACAGGAGACTCAGGATGAGAGGCTTGACAGTGGTAGTATGGATATGGTTGAAGAGGAAGAGGATGATCTTCCTGACAATGCAGAAGATGAAGACGACATCCAGCTATATGTAGATCTTGATGATGATTTGGCACATACCAGAGGATGTGCAGGTTTAGAGGGGGTGGATGTCGTGCCATGGCACGTCTATGGTGTGAAACCGTGCATGTGAGGCCATCAAATACACATCCAGATGCATGAGGTTATGTGCCATGACGAGTCATTATATGATGCCATGTACATATGTTCATATTGTAAATGAGGTTCAATAAGACAAGCTGAGGCTGAGCCAGATCTAGGAGTCTCTGTATATGAGTGTGGAGGGTGATGGTTCTGCTGTTACTCAGAGCCCATGGGTAAGCTAGAAACATCCAGTTATATATGATGGTATGAGTGGCACGCCAAAGGGATAAGTTAATGATGTTAATGGCTTCCCATGTGCATAATGTGTGGTAGCTTTTAAATGGTATCGATTGGGTCAAATCAGTGAATACCTCTTATGGAATGCAAACATGAGGGCATCCCAATGCACAAAGGAATGTATTTATGAAGACATGGGAAAATACTTGAATGAACAATTGGGGAGTCTATAAAACACATGGCCAATATGATGATTTATACACTACGGAGGCATCAAGAATAATAGAGATTCAATGGACATTACAGTGCCGAAGAATTTATTGAATGCCGGGGAATAAAAATTAAATGAAGTGCCTTGCATTGAGAACTTTACCTTAATGCTAAGGTTAGAAGTAACACACTAAGGGTGGCAGCGTACGTGGAAAAGAAATACATAAGAAATGTATTTCTTTTATTTGGAATTTTCTAGATAGTATGGAAGGGAAATGCGAGCGCAGCTTTTGTAATTGGAAATTTCCGCATGGATAGCTGAAAAAGGTGGTGGGGGGCGCCGAATTCTCCGCGGGAAAAAGAGAAAAAACCAGAGGCAGACGGCGGTGAAGTTCAGTGAGGAAAAAAATCTCTGCAGAAAAGAGGAACAGCATCCAATCGACCAGTGTTTTTAATTTCAAGAATACACACACTGTTTGTGCCTTGTAGGTGTTAGATTTGGAGGAAATCTTGAGTATTATAAAGGGAGATACTCTTCGTTTTTTTTTCTTAATGACCTTCATCGAACAGTCGACGACGTGCAGCTTGCGATTAGTGAAACAAATGAAGAGATACACGCATGTAAACCATCAGTTAAGTGATTTTTTTTTATTTTCTTTAAAATTACTCTCACTCTATACGATTTGAGAGAATCGTATATCCCATATATCAAAAAGAATTTGGAAATGAATAGAAGGACTTTGGGAAAAAGCTAAAGAATTTGGAGCTCGGAGATTTGTGAAAAATACATTGAAGTCGAGGGTAATTGGCCTTACTTTCTACTCAAATGAATTTTGGAAATTACAAGTATGTTAAAGCTATGCCAAATGCTATCTTTTGCTTGTGAGATGTTAGAATATTAAGGCAGGTTTTCAGGTGAAAAAGAGCATCTTGATATAATGGTTTTGATGGCACTGGATGTAAAGGATGTAACTGGTCACATGTATATTGGAAAAATTTGAAGGCCTTGTTATGCCTACATGTGAATGGTTCAAAGGATTTCGAGAAAGAAGTCAGTGAGTAAAGGAACAAACAGTTGGTATGAAATTTTGTGCAATCATCAGGATGAATTCAAGGATGTATTGAGGTAAATCGACACATGTAATTGTCATTGGAAATAGTGATGTTCAATACTCCTTGGGAAAATTTGTGCGTGAATTTCCTTGTTAGATTTGACATTCACTCTCACAGCTAGAAGTCTCGTACTTTCCTGGTTGTGCCGCACACGTCACGACAACGTCCACCCCTTAAGCTGGCCACTTGTATTATATATTTAATTTTCCTCTAAAGCCTCAATAATGGCTACACACCCTTTATTACCTTGCTTCATTCTTAACATACGGCACCACGACCTTCCAAAAGTGCAAGATCTGCTCACAACTCATAATCATCAGCTGCACATGACTTACCAAAACCCGACCATTCCATCGGTGCCATGCACTACCGAGATCATCGTCACATGCTTGCTAAAAATGGAGCGCCATCTCTACATCCAGAATCAGCCCCAGATTCATAAACCATCATCACATTCGGGGTTCCCGTAACACTTTCACGTGCAGGCATCACCATCAACTCGTTAAAAAAAACATAAAACCACCCACTCTGTACATTTGCCAGGGCATTCAGGGCAAAGCTTATTCATAAACCATGCATCCCATATGTACACAGACCCAAAACACTTCTCAGATTTTTGCCTGATAGCGGGCATAATAGCGAGTGAACAAAGTCCCTTGGGCTATAAGGCACCACCCTTCGATGGCCATAAAATTCAAGAAAGACATGATCATACAAAAGCTTAAATCCAACATGGTACCTACAAAGACATGTGTCACGCTTCCTCGAGTAAGGCTTGCAAGCCTCAAAGGAACACTAGTTGGTGGTGATCTTAGGGTGTGCAGACTTGAACTCAAAGTACAACTCTGTCTGTGTGTCATCACAAGAAAACAAGCCCCATGCTCTATGTACTCCCCACGATGAACCCTATGTTGCAATTCATTATTGTACTCTAGTGATGCATGACAATGCTCCTCCCAAAACCCCTCTATCATTGCCCTCATCTTAGGATCTAATAAATGAGTGCATCTAGTTGCATGACCACTACTAGTCCATAGATCACCCTTAATCCCACTATCCAAGCTCTGTCTCCTCACAAACCCTACATGAAGTGTGCGACGATGAATTTGAAGTATGGGAGAAGTGGCATGATGCGTACCTGGCAAGACATTGCTAGAAACAAACGCTATAAGGGCACGTCTTGCAGCCAATCCATCTAGAAGCATCTTACGCTTCACTGTGTTGTAGGACTGCATCAAGCTTTGTAAGCACACCAACACCAGCACCTTCTTGAATGTGGGCTATAAATCATGGAAGTGGCGGTACACTGTGCCAAGCAGTGCACTAGCACACTAGACTGTGATGCCACATCGAGGTCAACAAAGTACTTGTCGAAGATAGCATTGGCATGATTTCGTGCACCAGACCTAGAAAGGGATTTTTCATGACAAGATGCCTCATGAGTAGCATCGGATGGTGGATTGGCAAAGTACATGGTTCACAGTGTCATCGGCATCACCGAAGTGAGGAGTGACGGAAGTAATAGGAAGGCCATGTGCACCACATCAAGGAGCGGCATCAAGGTCATGGGATGCACTAGATGGAGGAGTGCCGAGCTCATAGGTGTCACCCAAGAGAGGTGAGGCAAACTTCTGGGTTGCACGTGAGGCAGGTAGAGGAGTGGCAAGCTCATGGGAGGCGCCCGCGAGCGACAAAGGAGTGGCAAGCTTGGATGGTACACCCAAAGATGGAGAGGCGTCTAATGGAGGAGTGGCCAGCTGATGGTGGACAACACCCAAGTGAGAAGTGCCGAACTCGGAGGGCGTGCCAAAAGGTGTAGAGCCACCAAAGATAGGAGTGTCCACCTCTTGGGTGGCGCCTGAGGGTGGAGTGACAACCGCATGGGCAAGGTGTAAGGGATGAGTAGAAAAGGGCTCAAAATAGGGCGGAGAAAGAATTTTGGGAGAATGAAGAGGAGAAGTAGGTGGAGTGGGGTCATGGGGAATAGATGGAGAATGGGTGGGGGGAGGAGATGATGCATCACCAATCGAACCCACCGTACGTTGCAATGCTAGAGCCCTTGCTTTGCTCTCATGATCTCTTCTTCTCCTATCTTCCATGTTAATCCTTGCTTACTCCTCATGTGAACAAGGTGGATTGGGGGACTCCGTTGCTGCCTATTACTTTTTCTACTTCTATGACTTTGTGTACCCATGCTAATACGTAGGAAAAATGAGATTAAGCAAAACATTGAAGATAAGTAATATTAAAGTAATACTAGAACAAGATTAACATATGCTTGGAATGGAGCTATCTCCAAATTTGGAGAATGAGGGAGACTCCCAAATTTTGGGCCATATATACCAAGCTAGTTAGCATTTCATTGGTTAAATTAGATTATGGATAAAATCAAGATTTTTACAGATAATGATAATTTATTATAAAATACTAGAAAATATTAAAGATAATTATAATTTCTAGAAATCATGAATGAACTAGTTATTTTAAGTAAAAATATTTATTTTTATTCTCTAATAAGTAAAATTTATTTTTATAATACATAAAAATTATTTGATAAAAAAATAACATAAAATTTTCTTTAGATATATTTCAAGTTTTGTTCCAAAAAAATATTTTTAAAAAGTATTATTTTTTTAAATAGTAAATATTTATTTAATTATATCACAAAAATTACTTGCTTGAAAAATAAAATAAATATTTAATTTATATTTTATTAAAAATTATTTATTTAGTAAAAAATATATTTATTTATTCCTTTTTTGGAGGAGAGCCTTAAGATTATATTATATAATTTTATTTCATATTTTTTAGTTTAATAAATTATTTTAAATTTTAAATTTTAAATTTTTATTTTTCATATTTAAAAATCATGAAATATAATGGTGAGGTAGTAGGCGTTTTGCTACGTGTCAAAAATATGTTGACATGAAACCTTTACATGGGCATCCCTCATGCTCCAGTGTGAGGTGGCAATGCCATGCATGTATATGATGTGTCATGCCATATAGGCACAGAAAATCAACCAAGTTGACTTTGCTGAGGTGGCAAGATGACATGGACTTTCTTGATTACGTGAAAATGCCATGAATGCATTTGATGTGGCATGTCATGTAGGCTTTATGGAGTCAACCTTGTTGACTAAGTTGAGGTGACATGATGACGAGGCATGTTGAGATGGCAAGATGCTTACCTTGAATCTCCCCCGTATGATGTAGCATGTACATGTAGGACTAAGACTATGTTACCATAACTCAATTTCTTGATAAATGGAATAATCTCTATGCTTGGTGAAATACCAAGCCTGATAGGGTTCCTTTGTTTTAGACTTTGGGTGGACAAATAGTGAAATTTGATTAAGATGGCTGGAAAATGGGCTTCCCTTACTCAAATTCACTCAATTTGTTTTTGTTAAATTCATCATGACAAGTACTTTGATCCACAAGAAATTCAAGTGTAATAAGGGTTATATAAATTTTATATAATTAAATTATTAAACTTTTATAAGCCCTCTAAGAGACTGAGAGATTTTTGTACAAAAGATTGGAAGAAATTCGACTGTTAAAATTACAATTTGATAATATGGCCACATTCTATACATATTTTTCCGACTTCTCACCATTGGATCTTCAATGATGAGCTTCATATTTACCAATATCTTGAATAGAAAATCACATATTGCCTTATCATAAGAGGCAACAAAAATATATTTATAAAAAATAGTTAAATAGCCCAAAAAATCAAGTTAAGCTCTATGCAATGTGTTTCATTCATGTACAAATTGGGATGATCATTTGATTTAGAATGTAGAAGTAATAAGCATTGTATTTGTGACATATATTACAGTAAAGAAAGGTGGAAAATGTAAATGCCAAAACTTTCGTTCAATGAAATAATCACTATAATAAATTGGATTTGTGATCAGGGGGTGCCCTAAATACCATGCCACTAAATTCCAAACACAACTATGAGAAATTGGACCTTTAAGTTGTGAAGATGCGTGTTTTTAGGCTACCTTCAAGGTGCCCAACTGTCAAAAGTGGTGCCCCTTATATTGCAACAACCCAGCTACACGAGTAAGAAGAGTGAAGTTTTCAGAAGGAACATGCACAAAGGTCAATTTCACAATGAAGATGGTGACACAAGTCAAGATAAGACTGTAACTATTTAAAAAAAGGATAAAAGGAGGGATATAGGGATCCAATTATAGGAATTTAAACAATAGGGAAATTTCTAGCACCTTGAGATGAATCTATTATCTTACTCCTTACCCTTAAACTCATCATCATGTGATAAGAGGTAAAAGTGGTATTACAAATACGAACCAAAGTGCATCCTACCCTATGAATAAATGAAATAATATAAGACCAACTAGTGATGAGGATTTGATGTGTTGATTCCAGATGAGTAAGAAACCCTTACACCATAGAAAGAGTGCAAGAACTAACCAAGGTTGTGGGGCTTTTCCCAACCGCACTCAGGAGCATAAAACACCTCCACTGAGAAGCTAATCTTCCATAACCTAGCTCGAAATTGGATGGGCAAGGTGTGTTACTCATCTCATAAACACTTGTGCTCGGATTCTTGTAGGAGACGATCTTTTTCTGCACAAACACACTCCAAGGCTCCACTCCAACACCACCCCAAACTCTAAAGGAAGCTCAACCCTCCTCTCACTCAATCCCCATCGCTCACATGCACCCACACGTACACAATGAGCATATAATAGCTCTAATTGAAGTAGGCAAGCAAGCAATACACAAAAGAGAGCAAGGGAGTAGAGAAGAAGAGCACACTATTAGTTGCATAAGAGAATGAATGGTGAGAATACAAATTGACCCTTATCTTGCCCCCCCCACCCAGTCTTCACACCTTGGAAGGACATACTTAAAATATAGATCCATGGCTATCCACAATCGCCAAGGCTTGTGCAAACATTTAATCTAAGCATGAAATCTCCATAATCTCGTGGCATGCCTTTTATAGACAAACAATGATCGTACACGTAAAATATACAATGTTAGCATTTTTAATGTCAACGGGGTCAAAATGAAGTGACGGTTTCCAATGGATAGCGTTGACATTGGAGAGGTATCCAATCAGAGTTAACATGCCCCCCTTTATGATTTAGATTCTGTCCTTGGAATATGTTGATGCAAAACATCGAGTTGAAGTGACGATTGCCAATGGATAGCGTTGACATTGGAGAGGTATCCAATCAGAGTTAACATGCCCCCCTTTATGATTTAGATTCCGTCCTTGGAATATGTTGATGCAAAACATCGAGTTGTGTGGAAAAGTTGATGTTTTGCATCAACTCGATGCAAAACATCAACTTGAAGCAGCTAGTCCCATGCAAATAGTATGCACGTCTGGTACAACAAATTGCCTAAAAGTTGATGTTTTGCATCGAGTTGATGCAAAACATCAACTTTTCCACACAACTTGATGTTTTGCATCAACATATTCCGAGGACAGAATCTAAATCAGAAAGGGGGCATGTTAACTCTGATTGGATACCTCTCCAATGTCAATGCTATCCTAAAAGTTGATGTTTTGTATATCGAGTTGATATGCAAAACATCAACTTTTCCATAAAACTTGATGTTTTGCATCAACGTTAATGCATCAAGTTTTATGAAAAAGTTGATGTTTTACATTGAGTTGATGCAAAACATCAACTTCGTACAAAACATCAAGTTTTGTGGGAAGTTGATGTTTTGCATAACGTTGATACAAAATATCAAGTATTGTAAAAAAGTTGATCTTTTGCATAGAAAGTTATTATTTTGCATATAAAGTTGATGTTTTACATCAACTTGATGCAAAATATTAATTTTTTGTAAAAGTTATTGTTTTGTATCAAGTTGATGAAAAACATCAACTCTTAGCTGAGAAGTTCTTACTTAGCATTAAGTTGGCCACAAATGTTGTAGCTAAAACATCCTTACCATGTGTAGTAACCAGTAGGATTGGAACCTATATTCCCTGTCGATATTTTACAAAAAAGTATTTTGAAAAGTATAAACTTTTTTTTCTTAAAGCGAGCTTTTTTAAGCTTTCTCAACTCATTTAATAACTAAAATTACTATTTAACCCCTTTTTGTCACATCAAGGACACATCTTCTTTAAAAATGAGTGTAATTATTTTTCAAAATTACACAACTTTTAAATAGCTTATTCATGATATTTTAAAATTCATTTGTACGTAACAAACTCTTTTAAAAAAAATATATATTATCAATTAAGAAATTGTGATACTCAAGAGATTCAAAATGGATTTAATACTACTCTCATCAAGAGACAAAACAGGGTTTTGTAATTAAGATAATAACTGTATGAAGATAACGCTTTTGTAATATAATCATATAAATAATTTTTTATAGTTGCACTCTGTGTAGCATATCCTCAACCATGCTAACCCAAGGAGTCTAAGCTTCAAGTGTACACATAGAAGAAAAAAAATGTATTTGTGGATATAGTGAAGAGAAGAGGATGGCTTGTTTACCTTCTCAGGGAAAGGCACGTCAACTAGTGATGGGATGTAGCAATGATTATGAGGAACCATAACTATGCCATAAGCTATATGTTTAGAAAATATCTTCTTTTTATAGTTGTATCATTTTTTAAATGGATTGAAGATGAAAATAATAAACATTATAACTATTTTTGAAAACTTATTGTTAGATTTTCAATTATAATCTCAAAAAGTAAGCAAAACGAAGTCTTTTTTTTCATTTCATGTGCAGGAGGACTAATAGGACCAAAGAAATCTCATCCCCATTTTTCAAAAGGCTGGTTGACTCATTGGGGGATGCACTACTAAGAAAGCCTTTGTATCACGTGCCTTCAAGGGATATTCAACAAGGGATATCTAAAAAACCCCTTACTTGTGGTATTTCATGAATAAAATGACCCCTGTTTCTTTATGGGGAAAGAAGGGTTTTTTTTCAAAGCCGATTAAAAAACCCTTCTATAAATGTATTTCTGTAAATTTACCATAAAATCTTAAATTAAAAAACCCCTTCATTTGAGCTCACATGCTATACTTAAAGATTTTTAGGTGCACCCCCAAAGGTTGAATTTGACAAGATGCAGTGCCATCATGTCCTTCTTCTGTGTCCTTGCACAATGTTGGCACGCATCATATCCCTTAAAAAATCGTGCATAATATCGCAAGAACGTGTGCCACCAATACACTTCTTCCTTTTCCTTACCTATAAGCAAATCTACAAGAGAGTCCCTAGTGGTGCTTTCTGTAATAAAATTGAAAGAGAACTCTTGAAGCTTGCAAAGCCACTTGGCAAACGTCCCTACAGGATTGGGTTTGCGAACCAAGAATTGTAAATAAGGCTGAGATGCAAGGAAGAAGAAAGAGCGAGGTAGTAAGTATGATCTAAACTTCTTCACTCGAGACAATCCTTCTTTTTCCATTTCACTATACCTCTCCTTAGCATCAGTGAGTTTTTGGCTTGCATAATACACCGGTTGCATGTGTCCTTGCTTCCCTATTTGTAAGAGTATAACTCCACTTGAATGTGATGAGACACTTGGATTCACATAAAAGTCCTCCCCGCACCTAGGAGGCTGCACAATTGGACTCTGGCTCATGCATTGCTTAAGCAAACAAAAATATTGAGTTTGTTTTGGCCCCCATTGGAAGGAAACATTTTTCTTTGTCAATAGGTTTATGGGATACATCTTCTCAAAGAACAAGTCAACAAAGCGCTCGTAGTACTTTGTCTTACACAAAATCCTTCTTACCTCCATTACATTGGTTGGTGGTGGGAGAGCCAAATTGCTTGCACCTTCTCAAGATCCATTTCTATGCCTTCCTCTAAGATGGCATGTCCTAAGAGAACCACCTTTTTATTTACGGGCTAAGTGGCATTTTACAGGGTGGTTAAGACACCCTTTTGCATCATCAATACTTTGCAAAGCCAACCTCAATTTTTCCAAATGATCCATGTGGCTTGAATAAATGCAAAAATCATCCAAGAAGACCCTTATATAAGCTACCACTTGTCTCCTCATCGGATGACTCTGACTCTGAACTTTCAGAAGTTGAGTATTCATCTCTTACCATTCCTTGGCGTCAACTCTTGATGTTGTACCGTACCTTCTTGCTTCCCCTTGAAGAATGAGATCACTTGTCTCTCATTTTTTAATTGCCTTCACTTTGCGGAGCCATGGCCTTCCCAAAATCAAAGGATAAGCCCTAGAATCAAGCTTGGTAGGAATCACCTGAAAAGTAGTAGAAATTCCACAAACATCTACTTCCAAATCTGTTGCTACTCATAGAGTTTTCACCCTACGATTATCTACATTGATGCGGTATGGAGAATTAGCAGAGGATAGCTTCAAATCCACATCCTTCATTGTCTTCTCACCCATCACATTGATAGAAGCACCCCCATCAATGTATGCATTAGATATGGATTGCCCATCTATGATGACATCGACCACTAGAACATCATGTCCTACATCAATGTCCACCTTCTGAGAGCTCTAGGAGTCTCATCACCCTTCTTCTTATTTCTCTTTTCTTCTCTTGTTCTTGCTCATCTCCCCCACTCCTTTCTAAGCTTTGGGGAAAGTGCAAGGAGTTGGCCAAATGTGATATGAGCATTTTGATCCCTTAAGTCAGTGTGAGAAGATCATAGTAGCTAAGGGATCCCTGTCCACCAAGAGAGGAAAATCAGATTGGCTAATTTTTCTCCTAGATGACTTCTTCTTCTTCCTATGAATCTCTTCCTCCTCCATCCTATCATCTTCCTTTGCTTCTTTTCCCTCTTGACTCCTTGTTCCATGATCCCTTTTGGCTATTAGTGGCATCAAAGTCTCATTATCTCCCTGTGATGAAGACATGTCCTCTAGTAATGCCACCCTCTTATCCTCCTTTCGTTTTAACTTTGGACACTCAGGGTTTTAATGACCCTTCTCTTGGCACTCATAATAACAAGTGATACTACTTTTATCCCTTGTTGGCCTATCTTCCACTCTAGGGGGTCTAGATGGGCGAGAATTTACCAAGTGAAGCTTAAGATCAGCAAACTCAACCATAAGTTGTGTAATATTGTGATCTAATGCAGTGGATGAAGGTACCTTTGATGTTGACGAAGTAGTTGAAGGGACATCCACTTGAGAAGTTGGAATTGCCATAGTTATGGAAGCTTGAAGCGTTGACTCAATTTGAAGGGCAAACTCCTTCTTCATTGTTTAGGGTTCTCAAACACAACACAACTAACTACTTCTGACACAGCAAAGACACCCCCATTAGGTAACACTAACTTCAATTCCCACATCAGGCTAAACACAAACAGAGCATAGAGAACACGGATTAAGCAGAGATTTGCTAAACAAGATAGAGAATAACAGAACAGAACTGAAATACCATGTTTGATTGATCAAGATGAATCGTACATTGCTTTCTTCTTCTTCTTCTTCTTTTAAAAGACGACTACAAAGCCCCTATAAATAGGCGACTTCAGACAGTTTAGACGGATGTAACTAGAATGTCACAAGACACTAACAGATGATATCCGACTAACCAGATCATAACAAACTCCGACTGATCAACAATCCAACTGAGTAGAATTCCGACTGAGCAAAGATACATATATCCGACTAAGCAACTATTAGGTAACTATTAGGTATTCTATCTGTAGTTCAACACATGGCACAGCCCGGTGGTTGATTTCAAGGAAATCGGACTTGAATTCACAATCCCTTGATCAGAAAATACTGGCCACATGACAAAATTTGATGCTGCTTCTTCAAATGTCAGGTACTACATCACTTTGCTGCTCAGCCTGCATCCCTTCAACAACTGGAACCTCCTTCAAAACTTCAGTCTTCTCTGCTGATTTATCTTCCACTGAAGTCTCCACTGGCTGCTCACTCTGACTTGATGTTTGCACACTCAAATTTATAATAGGTACTTCCACCTGAACTTCTAGTTCCTGAAACATTTCCTCCACAGTCCTATCACTCTGAATCTTCACACTCTGCATCTTTTTCAGTTCCTGTACCTGCTGAATCCAGTACTCACGTTCTTTCTTCAACTGTCCAACCTCTTCTACCAATCTTGCCTCATGCTGAGTTACAAACCCTGTTTTCATAACATCATAGGGATAATTTATCATTGTAGACATCCTCTCCTTGATCATTCCCCAAGAATCCTGCATAGTGCTATGCATTTGTTGCTTCAGAATCTGTACATCCCCTTGTGCCATCAGCACTCCATTTACATCCAACTCTTCATTCATCAACATCTGTTTTCCCAGCACCTGTACCAATGCTGAACTTGCCCAATCCAAATGTGGTGGTTTTCCTTGAAACTTTTTCAACCTGAACCCATTAATTGGTTTCTCAACCCTAGTTCCAAAAACATCAGCCACAATAAAGGTTCCTTGTCCCAGATCTTCAACAATTTGATAAGGCCCTTTGTATCTCAGTGTTAGCTTACCAGGATGAGGTCCCAACCTGGAATTGTACACCATCACCCAATCACCAACCTGAAACACCTTAAATTTGACATTCATACTCACCCAAGCCTGTCTTCTTCTTTGAATCACCTCAGTGATGTAAGAACTCACTAATCTGTCCTCTTCCAACTGCATCAAATACCTGCTCCTGTACTTCACTGACAAACTTGGAGACATTTTCTCAGCAGTTACTCTTAAACTTGGTACCACAAATTCCATAGGCACAACTGCTTCTAATCCATATACCAACCTGAATGGTGTCATCCCTGTTGTAACTTTAAAAGCTGTTCTATGAGACCACAAAGCAGAGTCCAGCTTCAAGTCCCAATCTTTCTGGTTATCCTGCACAATCTTCTTTAGGATCCTTACCAATGTCTTGTTGGTACTCTCAGCTTGTCCATTCGCCTGGGGATGATAAGCTATAGACTTTGTGTGCATAATCATATGAGTTCTTGTTAATTCAGAAATTACATCATTCAGAAAGTGAGTTCCCCTATCACTTACCAGTTCTACGGGACACCCAAACCTGGTCATGATATTGTGATACAAGAACTTTGCAACACTTGCAGCCTTGTTATCCTTCAGAGCTACAGCCTCAGCCCATTTTGTACAATAATCAGTAGCAACAAGGATATACCTGTTACCTCTTTGAGTTGTTGGTTTGACAGGTCCCACAAAATCAATTCCCCACTTCTGAAATGGTTCCAAAGGCAAAATAGGATGATCTGATATCCTATCTGAATTATCTGGCTGTCCAAGCTTTTGACAAATCACACATCTCTTGGCATATTCATGGGCATCTTTCAAAACTGTAGGCCACCACAAACCAGCCTGCAATATTTTCTTTCCTGTAATATCCCCTGAGAAATGTCCTCCTGCTGTTCCTGAATGTGCTTCCTGAATTACTGCCTTCTGCTCATACTCAGGTACACATCTTCTTATCACCTGGTCAATTCCCTTTTTGTACAATGCTCCAGCAATCACTAAGAATGGTCTACTCTTCAAAGCAAACTTCCTTCTCTGATCTGGAGTAAATTTTACTGGCATAAATCCCTCAGTTAAAAATGTCAAAAACTGATCATACCAGGAATCCGACTCAGCAGCCTGAACTTCAAACAATGGGGCATCTGGTAGATCATCATCCACCCCACTTGGTGCTTCTCCAGTTTCCAACCTGCTAAAGTAATCAGCAATAGCATGCTCTTTTCCTGGAGTATGGACAATCACAAAGTCAAACTCCTGTAACAAAAGCATCCACCTGGTTAATCTTCCTGTCAACAATGGCTTCTTAATCAGATACAGCAGGGCTTGGTGATCCACATGAAATATTACCCTGTTCCCCAACAAATAATGCCTGAACTTATTCAAGGAATATACCATACCCAAAGCTTCTCTTTCAGTCACAGCATAATTCCTTTCTGCAGATGATAATATCCGACTGGCATAAAATACTGGCCTGTACCATCCTGTCACCCTCTCCTGCATCAGAATTGCCCCTAATGCTACATCTGAGGCATCAACAAAAATATGGAAAGGTAGAGTCCAATCTGGTGACTGCAAAACTGGTGCAACAGCTACCATCTTCTTCAACAATTGAAATGCCTTCTCTTGAGGCTCAGCCCACACAAAAGCCACATCCTTCTTAGTTAAATGTGTCAATGGTGCACAAATATTGGCTAAATATCTGAGGTACCTGGCATGCCATTTGATCTGACCCACAAACCTCATTACTTCCTTCACATTGGTAGGAGACTTTGCTGTTTGAATAGCCTCAACCTTCTTCACATCAATTGCCATGCCTTCCTGTGAGATCACATGACCCAACAAAATCCCACTCTTCACAGCAATCACACTCTTGTAAGGGTTCAAGGCCAGTCTGAACTGCCTACACCTCTCCAAACACAACTTCAGATGCATCAGATGTAAGTCCTTCTTACCAAAAACAGAGAAATCATCAACAAATACTCTCATGAAGTCTTGTAAGTGTGGCTCAAAAACCTTATGTGCCACATAATTGAATGATGGTGGTCCATTTTTCAAACCAAAACTCATGACAGTAAAATCATATGCACCAAACTCAGTGATGAAAGCAGTTTTATGCTGATCCTCCTTAGCAACACTAATCTGATTGTAACCTGAAAAGCCATCCAGAAAGCTATACAGTTCATGACCTGCTACAGCATCTAACACTGCATCACAAAATGGCATTGGAAAAGGATCTATTATGGTTGCTGCATTGAGTTTCCTGTAATCAACACATACTCTCAGCTTCCCATTTTTCTTAGGCACCACAATTATTGGAGATAACCATGTCACCTGGCTCACAGGTTTAATGAACCCTACTGCCAACAACTTATCTATTTCTTCCTTCACCTGCAATGCAAAATTCGGATTCATCCTATACCTTTGCTGCACCACTGGAACTGCATCTGTTCTTAAATTAATCCGATGCTGATGTAATGCAGGATCTATACCCTTCACCTGAGAATACTCCCAAGCAAAGACATCTATATAGTCCTGTAACAACTGCAAAAGATCCTCCAAAAATTGTCCTTCCACCTGCACACTTACTTTCACCATCCTTGGTTCTGCATCTGTACCCAAATTCAGTTCCTTAAGATCATCTTCTTTAACCCGACTGGACGTGCCATACTTCTTGTCATAAATCCTTACAGCCATCTCTCCTGCCTCCTTTTGCTCTTGTTCCATCTGTTCCTTGGTAGCAATCTCTGTTTTCTGTTCCAGCAACTGTCTGAACACTGTCCCTTCAATCTCTTGACCTGGCAAGAACTCAGACTCTTCCTGATTTTGATATTCCACAAGCTGCAATATTCTTTCTACATCAACATCAAATAGTGGCACCACTGTTGGATTAGCCATTAAAAACTGTTCCTCCTCATCATCTTCTATTTCTTTAGCAAGATTAATTGTCTGTGCAAACAATGGCTTTTCTTTAAGAGACATATTTCTCTTACCCTGCATGGTTACAGTAATCTTCTTTTTCCCCTTGGTCAGAACCACCACATTCAATCCCCAATCCTGTTTAACTTTAGCCATTCTAAACCAAGGCCTACCCAGTAACATTTCATAAGGTGATAGTGATTCTGACATTCTGATTACCACAAAATTTACCAAGAATCCCATACCTGCAACTTCAATTTCCTGCTGCTTCAGAATTCCCAATGGTTGCACCCTGGTTTGATCTGCCATTTTCACCTGAAATGGTGCTGGGGCTAAACTTGCTGCACCCATTTCTTTGTATACAATTTCAGGAGAATGTTAACCCCTGATCCTCCATCCAAAAGAACTTCATCAAACACCCTGCCCTGGTACTCAACCTTAATGACAGGAACCACAAAGTCAACATCTGCTGGATCAATGCTATTAACTGCTGGAACCAAAGTCGGATTATCTCCTCACTGCTGATCCTGAAGTCTTTTAAGCAATCTTTCCTTAAATGCTAGAACCAAAGCTAACAACTGATCTAATGACAATTGCAAGGGAGAATTTATGAGTACCTCAAACCAATCTTTGTCCCTTTCATCCTTCATCTTCACATTGCTTTCTGACTGATGCAGAACTAACTCTTCTTCATCCTCCAACTCTGATTCTTCTTGCTTGTCCTGATTCTTCAAAATTCTTCTTTGTACCTGGTCCCTGATGCCTTTTTGTTCCTTCCAATCAATTGGTCCTTTCTGTTTAGACCTGGTAATAGCCAATACCTCAATATCCTCAATATCCTCAGTATGCTCTTTGCTTTGCTGCTCCTGTATGTTTGGACCTTGCTTTACCTGTACCTGTTCATCTGCTAATTGAATCATGATGACATTTGCTTGAGCTGTTGGTTGATTCTGTTGTTGCTGCTGCCCCTGCTGGTTATTCTGATTGTACCTAATCACTGGGACACCTCTTTCTTCTCTATGTTTCACCCATAAGGCACATCCTGGCCCTATCCAATGATCTGGTGTTGAACAATAAACACAAGGCATGACTCTTGCCTATCTTCCTTCATTGTTTTCCTGTTCCCTCCATGGTGGTCTATCAGATCTTGCTCTCTGAAATCCTCCTCTGCCCCTAGTTGGAGCAGCCTGGTTTGCTGCAACCTCACCCCTACCTCTACCTGCATAAGGTGTAGTCTGACCCCTGTTCTTGGGATTATACCAACATAAAGCTGTCTTATGCCCATCCTTGTCACAAATTTCACAGAACGTCTTTTCTTTCGGTGCTGCAACAGAATAACCTATCTTTCTCAATTTACTTACCAAATCCTCCTCTTTGGATTGCTTTGCTTTGGTCTTGTGCTTTTTCTTTGTCTTCACCTCTTCTTCCTCACTGTCGGATCCTTCTTCTGAATCCTCCTCCTCAGAATCTGATGCTGACTCTGGCTGGTCATCTGAATCCGAATCATTCTTTCTGGTGTGTTTGCCCTTGCCGCTTCCAAGTCTTTTCTCTACTCTAGCTGCTGCAATTACCAAATCATTAATTCCACCTGCAATATCAATGCTAGCCACTGCATTTTTCAGCCCACTTCTCAATCCTTTCAGAAAATAACCTGCCAGCATCTCATTGGTGGGTCTCTCATTTCCCTGTAACCTTTCAACCAGAATTCTGAATTTCTGAGCATAGTCCTCTACAAGCATCTTCTTCTGTCTGATGTCTCGAAGTTTTCTTAAAATGTCTGTTGGAGTCTTTTCCCTCCTGAATCTCTGTAAAAAGGCTGTTCTAAGATCATCATATGTTGGGAAGTGTGGTATCCCATATTGGCTAAACCAACTCATGGCCTTCCCTTCTAGAGTTGCTGCAAATTGCTGCAATTTAACTGCATCATTGTACAACACAGTATACCCATTTGCTTCCCATTTCATCTCAAACTGAGCTACATGACAATCAGCATCCTCCTTAGATCCTCCGCTGAATTTAGCTGCTTTCACCCTAGGGTTGGGTAGTTGTTGAGCCATCGGATTTGGCTGAGGTGGTTTCCTAGGTCTTTGCCTGGTAGCCCCCCTTAATGGGTTGAACTGAAGACTCCTTCTAACTCCTGCAGACCTTCCTGTCAAGATTAGGGCACCGAGAAGTCCCCCCACTAGCCTCTTCTCTGGTGCAACTGAACTTTCCCCCCCTTGGCCTACAACAATTTCTTCAGGGATTTGGTGTTCCTGATCATCTTCACCCTTGTCATCATAATGAAACGGGTCAGTGTTACCAATTCGGGCCTGAGCCCTGGTATAGTAAACCCTTCCTACTCTTCTGTCCCCCTCTGACATTCATTTCCCTTCTCGTAACAGAACGGGACCAGCGGGATCGCCAATGTGTTTAGGGTTCTCAAACACAACACAACTAACTACTTCTGACACAGCAAAGACACCCCCATTAGGTAACACTAACTTCAATTCCCACATCAGGCTAAACACAAACAGAGCATAGAGAACACGGATTAAGCAGAGATTTGCTAAACAAGATAGAGAATAACAGAACAGAACTGAAATACCATGTTTGATTGATCAAGATGAATCGTACATTGCTTTCTTCTTCTTCTTCTTCTTTTAAAAGACAACTACAAAGCCCCTATAAATAGGCGACTTCAGACAGTTTAGACGGATGTAACTAGAATGTCACAAGACACTAACAGATGATATCCGACTAACCAGATCATAACAAACTCCGACTGATCAACAATCCGACTGAGTAGAATTCCGACTGAGCAAAGATACATATATCCGACTAAGCAACTATTAGGTAACTATTAGGCATTCTATCTGTAGTTCAACATTCATATAGCAATCCAAAGGGCTTCTTGAAAACTTTTGGGGTCTTTGTTTAAGACCTTTCCTCGCAAAGAAGGAGCAAAGGCCATGATAAACTAGCTCATTTTTAGGTGCTCCATCGCCAAGGAGCTCTTAGAATCCACCATGGAAGAAGAAGGAGAAGAAGCAACTACAACATGTCAGGAGACATGCAGGTATTTGTTGAACAAGGCTTCATACCTCATGGAGAAAGCAGAAACCGACTCCCTCTCTTTTTGAGAAATCTTCCAATTGTAGAAGCAAAACATTTGGTGACTCCACTAACCCAAACCTCTCCTTCATTGCCTTGGTTAGCTCTTCCCAATCCTTTTGAGAATCTTATGGTAAGCCTTCATACCATGCCAAAGCTGTACCTTCCAAGAAATTAGGAAGTATCTCTGCTCGTTGCTCCAATGACCAACTTGCTATCCTACATGCTCGACTAAACTCTCGCAGGTAGGCCCTTGGATATTTTCCTTCACTTCCATGGAATACTGGAATGTTAAGCATCTTTGCAATTGGGAAAGAAATGCACAAGCCTTAGCACTTTGTTACAAGCACAATACTAACTTGTGACTATGAATCCATTCACAAATTCTTTCCACCATGTGATCTTTGACAATATCATTGAACCTAACTGACCCACAAGAATGAGGAATCCATTGGATGTGAATGCAATTCAAGTGAATCCTTCTTACACGAGTAATGCACATATAGCAACTTGAGAGCATTATATTGTTCCTTATTTGCATTACAGAAGAAGGAAAAAACATCAACATGTACATTCTCAAAGGTATCATCAACATCGACCCACCAACTTAACTTTTAATGAAGCTATTGTAGTCACCAAACACCATGCTATCATGGTATACCTTGTCAGCATATCGACGACTCATGAGGGTATTCAACAAGAAAAACATGAAAGGAATGATTATGATTACTAATCGAATTGCTTATGATCTCCTTCACTTTCTTTCAATTGTCAAAGCCAGGTGGCAATCTCCTCTAATGATGTCCTCACCACTATGAAGTCTTTATTGACCCATTCACAAAGCCCCCAATTTTGTCTTTAGAGGTAAGGCGGGTTAAAAAAACTAGAGCCAAATTTGCCCGCCGTCTCCACGAAAAGATGTGACACAAAATTGGGGGTTTATTTTGGTCACTTCTTCAGATCATGTGTTGAAGAAGGAAGAAGAGATTTTGGAAAAGAGACAATCTCGCTAGAGTAAAACAAAGATATAGGCATCGAAAGTGAGGTTGTAATCCATAGATGGAAATAGAAATGGCTCAGGAGAAGCATTAATTTGGGCTAACCGCCGATTAGCCCCAAAAGCAAGGGCAAGTCTCTTTTGGAAGAAAATCTTTCGGCTTAGCACTATGTGAATAGCGGTGAGAAAGGGGTGTATTGATATGGCTCATTTGGCCATATTGGGCAATTTGGACGGAGCATTGTGAAGTAAATGGTAGTAGAAATAGGTTACAATCATTTAAATATGGGGTTTCACATGGGCAAGATGATTAAGAGGAAATAATTGTGATTAAGGAGAGGGATGACCAAATATGCAAAAACATACAGCAAAAATGATATTTTCAATCCTTATTTGTACACTCAAATTAGACTACATATATGCATAGATCTTAAAGAGAGCTTCGTGCCTATATAAAAACTTTTGAAAACGGATAACCAAGCGAAAAGTTATGGGCATTTTACTAACAGTATAGAAAGGTGTCTAAGAAAAAACGACTTTAAGCTAGCAGTTTGATCATTATTTTAACATGAGATGCAATAATTCATTACACATATGGAACAAGTATTGAAAGATATTTCTAATTGTATAAACAATTTTAGAAAAGATAACCCAAGAAAAGAGTAATTACCAATAAAAAGTACGGATTAAAACCACCAAAATTGCATTCCTTTGAGAAGTCATATAATAACTCCTTATCTTCTTTAGTTTGGATCATCATGAGTTCTAATATTAGAGTAAGGCCTTGGGAGCTAATGCTAAGAAAGCTACATATGCAAAGAGAGTATCTTAGGAAGAGGATTAAGATAATTTGGAGAGTGATAATGACACAAGAATGCTCAAAAGCTCAATTGTGGAGGCTTTACTCATTGATTTGAGAGGGAGAGTAGGGCTTATTTTATAGATGGAAAAGTGACCCCCTCTCACCTTACAAGTTACAATTGTAGAATCCTTACACCTCCCATGACACGTGCTGTGAGGAGGTCACATGAAATGTCTCTTTAGGAAAAATCTTTTTCTAATTTTTAATTTGGAGATCTTTGACTAAAGATACTTGCATGAGACAATGTTGTAGCCAAGTTGGCACCTATGTGGGATTTTCACTTTACAAATCTCAAAAGGCTCCTCATCCATGTAGGAGTTCTACAAGAATATTCCCTAATTATACACCTACACACACTTCTCCACATGCCTTCCACATGCTAGCTTGTGGGGCAAATAGAATTTAAATATTACAAAGGTGAGCCATGCATACATTTAGGCCCAAGTTTATTTTCCACATCACTTACCTATACAACAACACCAAAGCTTATTTTCCACATCACTTACCTATACAACAACACCAAAGCTTTTGTAGAACATACTTGGTATTTACAATGAGCACATCCACACATTATACAAACTTTAGAAAATGCAAACTATTGATGAGAGATGTCGTCGGGATAGCCGCCAAGCCGCTCGCATGATGTCATTTTATTACGAGCCCGCTACAATCTTCTTGGACAAGTCTCCACCTTATTACCATTGCGAAGCCATAAATCTATATACAAAGTTGAAAATGAAAGACATTATTTTTTCATGTCATAGTAGAATGGCCTTGGGGCCAATCTCTTAACCACATTGTGTATAATAGAATGGCCCTAGGGCCATTCTAAAACACATTGTTCTTGCAAGAATGGCCCTAGGACCGTTTCGAAAATTACCAACAACAATTGGCACAAGAGGGTAGAGAATGGCCGCCCTAGGGCCATTCTACAACCCACAATAGGATTTGGAATGGCCCACAAGGCCATTCTAAAGCACATCATGGATGGTAGAATGGCCCTAGGGCTATTCTAAAAACATTGTGCTTGCAAGAATGGCCCTAGGACCATTCTCTATCCTCTCATACCAATTTTTGGTGTATATTAGAATAGATTTAGGGCCATTCTCTACATGTGAATGTATAAAATATAAAGATTGAATGGACATACACTACAACATAAAGCAAGCATAGATGTGCTGCATAGACGTGCAAGTTACGGGGGCGTCTATACTAGCGTCCATAAGGGCATTTACTTCTTTGAAACTAGACACTCTTATAGACGCGTAAGTTATGTTTACATCTATGCTCGCGTCTATAAGCGCATCTAATTCCTTTGAAATTAGATGCACTTATACACGCGAGCATAGACGCGATTACAGACGTGCTTATAGACGCAGTCTGCAACAATTTCCTATGTAGTTACAATTTTGGACCTTGCAAAGAAAAATAGAATCTTCAATCCCCAAAAATATCATTTGCTGAACTATGTGCACAAGATTTTGATAATATGCATGATTTTTTGGTGCATTTATATACAAATAAATCTTTAGAAAGCATATTTGCAAGGAAAAATATGCTAAGGAAAGAGAAAAGAAATAGGTATAAATCGAGTAATGTGGTGAAAGGGATGGATACATGCAAAGGCTTAGGTATATCAAGTAATGCCATGAAAAATAATCGAAAGGATAATGATTCAATCCCCACATCTTTTCATCAAAGTGAAGCTTTTTAAAAAAATCTTGAACCTCCATGAAAAGTAGTCCAAAGGTGAATAATTAGGTAATGCCACGAAAAGCAACATATCACAAATCTATACATGTAATCTCAAAAAGGCATGAATCTATTACACACAATCACACCCCAAGCACAAACACAAACACACTAAACTATTTCTCTCTCTCTCTCTCTCTCTCTCTCACACACACACACACACACACACACACACACATACACACCCACACACACACATTTCGTATTCAAACAACTATATTATTTTTCTCTTATACACACACACACACACTTTGTTCAAAGGAAGACCAATATAGCCATAATAAAAGTACAATGAAAAAACTAGGGTTCAACCTCATCTTCAAGGAGGTCAACCCTTGCTAAAGTATCTATCTCAATGTCCATGACCATATCCAAATGTACAAAGAGATCCATCCCATGACTAGAATCATCACTATGAGAGGAAATATCATCATCTCCAATAGCTCGATCATCATCTCCAATGGCATGATCATCATCAATGTTTTCCAAGCTATCTCCCTCCATAATTGAGTTGACATGCTCCTCCATATGCTCAATGTGAGTGAATGTACTATAAATGTCTCTTGAACATGGTGAGATTGGGATTATATGCCACCATCTCTTATTGTCAATTATTGGTTGATACACAACCTATTCAAGCACAAAGGTACATCATACAAAAAAATTACATCTCTACTATCTATAAATGCATATATTGTAATTACCAATAATTATATGTACATGTTCACAATGTTGTAGTAGCACTGGAATCCCATCCTTTGGAGTCCCATCCTTTACTTTTGCCAAAACTTTGTAGAGTCAATGGTCACAAAGGCACTTGCATGATGCTTGATTGTTGCATTAGAACCTCTTTCCACCACATCCTTAAACCACTTGACATCCAAAATATATACAAAGAAGCTTTGAAAGTCAAACTTAATGATATTTTGGATCAAGCCACAATTATCATCCATGGCTCCATTGGCTCCCTCAAAGCTTGCAATTACCCCACAATCTTGGGTGTTCCTCTTCTCATCAATCCTTTGTGTGCAAAAATGTTTACACTCCGACCATAAAGCATTAAACATTGTGCACTATACCAAGACATAAAAATTTATTAATACCTCAAAATAATTTTTTCGCAAGTTTAACATACTAAAATATGATTGAGGACATAAGTTTGGCATCCTCAGGCATACTCCCACTCCTCCAATGTGATATGCATGTTTTTGTCTTGTGCCACTCTCTCCATCTCCTCATGTAGCCAATCTACATCAAGATCCTTGGAAAGTGATCGTTAGGTGCTCGGGGTATGGCACACTACATCCATGACGCTTATGGAATGCCGACCTTTCACTTTGTCTTCTTGCCTTTTCATCCTCATACTTTGCCACCCATCTTCTTATCACATCACTATTAAGCACACAAAAGGTATTAAGCTTACTATGCATCTCTGTATCCATGACTTTGGTCTTTCCCTTTCCTTGAGAAACATGAGAGGTCATCCCTCAAGTCTTCTTCATTTCTCCATAGGTGAGGGAGAGAGGGATCCACTTTGGCAAGGTATTCTGAGATATAAAACAAGTGATTCTTGTACCAACCAACCCTCAGCTATACTACCTTCTGGCTTTGCATTTTGCCTTACAAAATCCTTCAAGGTCTTCATGAAACACTCAAGAACGAACATCCATTGAGCATGCACAGTGCCACATATGGCAATCTGATCAATTAAATGAACCATAAGATGTAGTTGGTGGCTTGTGAGAATTGACTGTGGGAATGTCTCCTCCACCACCATGACCCTTGTATAGTCAAGTGTACATGGATTGATTTCCTTTGAGCTCACATATCTACAATGCGAAACAATAAACAAATCATTTTGAAGAAAACGCGTGTAGAAAATTGGCTATGAGGGTTTGGGGTACAAACCTCACAAGGTCCCCCATCTTATAAATCGTCTCTCGCACTTCGTGGGATGCACAATTGGAAATGCTTGTAGAAAGAATGAACTATAAACATTTATACACCATGATTAGATACATCATGATTGAACAAGTTAAATACAAACAACTTCAATGTTTCACATACTTGAAGCATCTTATGCCAATCGTGGGACTTCAAGCCATATAATTGTTCAAAACCTCTCCTCTTTGTCTTTGTGAAGGCACCTTTTAAAAACCTCATGCACCCCGTTGGAGTATGGAATGTAGTAATGGCATCTTTCACTAACTTCTCCTCCTTCTTTGTCTCAATATCCAAGGTGCTCGAGGTAGAATTGTCTTCCCATTTGGTCCCTCTCCTGTGGCCAAGCTCTTTGCATCCTGTCTATGCTTTGTAGATCCTCTCTTACAAGCAAGGAGTCTCGTGTTCCTCTCAAGTGCTCCCAAATGTTAGAGGTGACATTCTTGAAGATGTGCATCGGATCAATAAGATGGTTGATTTTGAGGCTCGTCCAATATGGTAGGTGAAAGAAGATAGAGTACCTTATCAAATAACAACAAATATTAAGAAGATTATCTTTTCATCCAAAGCTTTTATTGGAATTCTATGTCAAAGATATATTACCTATTCATGCCAGGGGAGGAGGACTTTCCACTCCATTCCATAATGCCTTTCAATCTCCCATGCTTAGTGGATGTAGAGAGACTCCCATCCAAGAACATTGGGATGATGATGAGGGAGAAATCAGTAATGATTCTCATATATCACTTTCATCAAGCTCTTTGGCCTAGATGCCACCAATGATGGACCACAAATAGGACATGAATGGTATCCAGATGTGGAGAGACCTAAACAACATAGATATTCAAGAATGTCAAAAAACAATACAATGATAATAAAGAATCATTATGAATAGAAACCCATTTGACTCACAAGAACACTTGCCCATAACCAGGAAAGTAGTGCATCGTTCACATCAAGATGGCCTTCAAGAGAAAGTCTCGTGAAGATGGAGGCCAACATATGTCATGCACATGGATACCTCTCCAAAGTATCTCAAGCTTATCAATCAAGGGATCAAGATATACATCCATATTCTTTACCTTATGTTTCCCAAGAATGAGAAGGGATAACATGACATGTCCTTTCTTTATTGTTTGCCATGGATGGAGGAATGTTGTAATTCACCACTACCACTGGCCATATACTATATGAGATGCTCTTGATTCCAAACGGATTAACACCATCGATACCCAATCCAAGTCTCAAATGTCTAGGCTCTTCCTTGAAGCTTGGCCACATTTCCTTGATGTGCTTCCATGCAAGAGTGTTTGGAGGAATTCTCATCTTTCCATCATTGGATCGATGAGAGGAATGCCATGACATGAACTCTGCAATAGATTTGCACTTGGACACATGTATCTCATGAGGAAAGGGTGGTGGGCTTGTATCTCCATCATTCCAATCCTCCACCACTTCTACGTTTTGTGAAGCCTTTGCCATTTCTCTACGACGCTTGGCCTCTTGACGCCGCCTATGAGTTAACATAGAAGGGTGCGGTGCATTATCCTACACACGAGTATTTCAGTGTGAGTCTCCATTGAATACTAATTCTTAATTAAATTCTTACAATATAAGAAAAGTATACTTACCATTGACCCCGTCAGTTCCCATTTTCTATACATTGAAATGTGATTCATTCGTAATGCTACGTTGTCGACGCATAAATCCTCGACATTGAAATGTGATTCATTCGTAATGCTACTACGTTGTCGACATATACATCCTCCACAACGATCACACATACATTTTAATTTTTGTTGCAACCAAAAATCTTGATTTTGAACACGAAGGGAAGAACTGATGAGACATCCTGCATATTCAAAAAAAGAATATATAATTTTCATCTTTCTATAAGTGTTTAAAAATTGTTCTGTTTTGCGCTTGTACAGGCGTCTAAAAATGCATCTACAAGTGCGTCTATAAACGCGTCTACTCTGCGCAGAATAGACACATTTTTAGATGCGTATATAGATGCGCATTGTGGTGAAAAAGACCAAAAATTGAACCCGAGAGTGTTTTGCCACCAATAGTTTGACAAAAAGCAGTTCTTCCAAAAAGCATCCCGCCCCTTTTTCTAATCCTCTCTCACCCTCTCAAGCTTCTAACCCTCTCTCACCCTCTCAAGCCTTTGTCACCCTCTCAAGCTTCATCACTAGGCTACAAATCTACTTTACAAAGGACTGTGGAGTAAAAGTTTACCTTGGTACATACCTTAAGGTTGTGGTGAGTCTCTTTCTCTAGTTCTTCTTCTTGCTCCTTTTCTTTCTTGTTCTTTTTGTTGATCTTGCTTTTGCTCTTGCTCTTTCTCTTACTCTTACTCTTCTTCTTGAACCCTATTTTTCTTTTGTGCTTAAGCTAATTAAGTGTTGATATAGATCACTTTTTTGGACTACTTTTTTTACCTCAAAAATCACAAATAACCAAGGTAGGCCTCTTGGTTTGTTTATTATATTTTCTTAATATTTGATTACTAATATTTTGTATGTATATATTATTAATCTTCTTAATATTTTCTTGGTTTGTATGTATGAATTACTAATCTTCTTCTCACCCTTTTGTTGGTTTTGTAGGTCCTCTAATCCTCTCTTTCAACATCACGAAAAAGAGGTAAGTGCTTTCATATCTTTCCTCACTTTCCTCTATTATTGTTACACCCTTGGGTGCTGGGGTTTTTCTTTGTAGGTTTACCCATAAGCTTTATGCATAATGCTCGTGCATGCTTTATGCATAATGCCTCATGCTTAAGGCCTTATGCTATAGCGTTATGCTTTATGCATAATGCTCATACATGCTTTATGTATAAGGCCGGCTTTATGGCATAAGCCTTATGCCTTATTCTTTAAGCTTTATGCATATGCTTTAAGCCCATGCATAAGCCTTATGCATAAACCTTATGCATATGCTTTAAGCCCATGCATAAGCTTTATGCATATGATTTATTCTTTATCCTTCATGCTTTAAGCCTTATGCATATTCTTTACGCCCATGCATAAGCATTATGCATAAGCTTTATGCATAAGCTTTATTGAAAGATCCCTAACCCCATCGAATTCGGTGGTGCTAGCAGTGGAAGTAGCACTTCTTGTACAAAGGAGAGCCTCTCACTCGGGGCCTTGCCCAAGGATATCTGGACAAGAGACTAATCCCTCGATTCTTCCAAAATCAAACCCAGAAAAACTTCCCTTACCCAGAAAGCACGGGAGATTCTTCGAGGAAAAGTTATTCTAACGTAGTCAAGAGCCTTAAATTTACCCATTGACATTCTGACCAAACCCACACGTCACATGGCCCGATCAAGGGAGGAACTTGCACTTGGATCATAGAGACCAACACTTTTTTCCTCATCATCAAGAGGCATAGCCGTTGATTCTTTTCCATGGAACAAGGATTATCTGTGATTTTACTTCAACTATCGTAACATAACAGAATTGAGTCTTATTTTAGGGATCCATTCGTCCAGCCTAACCCCATCGAATCCCATGGGTTAGCCAACTGCCCAACCATTGTATTGATAGGATCCATTTAGAAATTTAGTTATGTTTTGCCCCGGGTACCAAGGAAAAGAGTTTCCAAGTCTCCTAGCCGACGCTTCAAGGCAAACTTCAAGATAGTCACACCACTTACACACCCAATATGAAATTTCCTTTTTCACAAATTCAGCTACCTTTAAAAAAATCTTTTAATGAAACCATAGTATCACTGATCATATACCTCCAAAATATCACTACAAGACACTGCTGCCATACATGCGTTCGATACACGCACTAAGTTACGGGCGCGTGTATGGTCGCGCATGTATATGAGTAGTATCGGGCACGTGTATATTGGAATCTAAATTTGCGTGTATACTGGTTTCAGAAATGCATGTACTAGCGCGTGTATATATGCGCAATTATACACGCTTTATTACACGCGATAAAACGGAGAACTTTATTAAGAAAAACTTTCCTTTACAAAATTAAAAACCATTTTCTTTTTAATCCATCTCATAGTACATTACAATATATATCATTACACAATCCCACTACATGCATTTACAAACAATGTAATATATTCAAAAATAAATCATGAGGAGATGATAACTAAAAGACAACATATACAATAGAAATGTCATCAATTTAGAACGATACAGTGATGGATTGGTTAGGGTTCGATCTCATCTTCAATAAGATCCATCCTTGCTAAACGATCAACATCAATATCCATTTGATCAATTTGTAAGGCTACGATTAAGTTTATTCCACTATTGATGTTCTATCCATTGATAATGGTACGGATGCCCTGATCATCCTCATCAACATCACCATCATCCTCAATGGTAGGGTCATCCTCATGATCATGAGAAATGGCACGCTCATCCTCATTATCATGATCATCTCTTATTTCTTGATCATCGATCACAACATCTTCATTGGCATGTTCGACATCATCTTCATTGCGGCTTGCTACATCCTCCATATGCTCCATATTAGTGAATGTATTATACATCACTTTGGAACGTGGTGCAATAGGGATGACGTACCACCATTTAATGTCATGCACCATTGGCAGATAAATAACCTACTCAAATCCACATACTGCAGTAATTAATTAGCATATCAAAAGTCAAGGGGTACGTGAGCTTAGATATATATGTATACATGAAACACATTAGTAAAAAAATGCATATCTGCTCACATTATTGTGGCAATAGGAGCTTATCTTTCTTTGTTTGCTAAAATTTTGTAGAGTCAATAGTTACATAGCCACTTGCATGGCGTTTTAGCATTGCATTAGGTCCTTACCACCACATTCATTTGGCATTTGACATCCAAAACACACACAAAGAAGCGACGAAAGTCAAGCCTAAATATGTCTTGGATTATGCCACAATAATCATCTATTTTTCCATTTGCTCCCTCAAAGCTACTAATGACACTGTAATCTTGTGTATTCCTCTTTTCATCAATTCTTTGTATTTGAAAATGCTTGCCTTCACACCATATAGCATTGAACATAGTGCACTGGACCAAAATAGAAGCAATATTTGTGTAAGAAATGTGAATAAATATTAAAAGCAAATCACTTACAACTAATGCAAAACATTAGTTCTATGTACCTTTAACATGCATCCTCGTGCATACTCCCATTCTTCCGTCGTGATATGCAGCCCCTTGCCACTCTCTGCTCTCTCCATTTCCTCATGCAACCAATCAACATGGATATCATTCAGAAGTGTTGCTAGATGCTTAGGGTACGCCTTACAAGAGCCATGTTACCTCTGTAAGAGAGCTCTTTCTGCTTGCCTTTTTGTCTTTGCATCTTCATATCTTGTAACCCATCTGCTCATCACATCACTATTAAGGATGCAAGTGAAATTGAGATCATCAATCAATGTTCTGTCAATTACTTTACTCTGTCCTTTTCCTTGAGGCACAATAGAGGTCATCCTCAAGTTCTCTTCATTGCTCCATAGTCGCGGCAAAGAGCTGTCCACCTGACCGAGAAATTCTAAAATATATACAAGAGACTCTTGTATCAACCAACCCTCGGCCATGCTTCCTTTGGGCCTTGCACTTTGCCTCACAAAGTCTTTTAAGGTCTTCATGAAGTGCTCTAGGAAGAACATCCAACGTGCATGCACAGTGCCACATAAAGCAATTTCGTCCCACTAAATGCACAATGAGATGATGTAGTTGACTTGTGAGAATGGTTCGCGAAAAAGTCTCCTCTACCAAACAAACCATCTCCACTGCCATATTGATGATGTTGTTGTTGTTGCTTCTGTTACTGTTGTGGCTATTGTTGATGTGGTTGTTGATATTTTCCCTTGTCTGCATCATCATCTTCATCTAGGTCATGAATGACCTCTTGAGATTTACAAGCCATTTGATTTTATATTTTAATCAGTGCTTCCTTTGAGGGCTTGGTCCCACACCTTGCTGAGTCTAGCCTTTGTTGTTTTTATAATTGTTGTCTTGGCATCGAGCGGAAGGCACAACTTCATGGGATTGGATGGGATTAGGCTGGACTGATGGATCCCTATAATTAAAATTCAATTCTGTTCAAGTTACGATAGTTGAAGTAAATCACGGATAATCCTTGTTCTATGGAAAAGAGTCAACGGCTATGCCTCTTTGACGAGGAAAAAAGCGTTGATCTCTATGATCGAAGTGCAAGTTCCACCCTTGATCCGGCCATGTGATCCGCGGGTTTGGTCGGAATGAAAAAGGGACGTTAAGGCCTTGACTACGTTAGAATAATTCTCCTGTGGAGGAATCGCCTATGCTTTCTGGGTGGTGAGGGAAGTTTTTTTCGGGTTCAGTTTTTGAAGAACCGAGGGATTAGTCTCTTGTCCGGACATCCGTGGGCGAGGCCCCGAGTGGGAAACCCTGCCCATAGAGAATTGCAGTTTTAAATCCATATAGACTATACAAAAGAGGACTACATAGGTACGTAGAGCTTGAAGAGAGCTTCACGCCTATATAAAAGCTCTCAAAAATGGGCAACCGAGCAAAAAGTTATGAGCATTTGTGCCTTGGATCGTACAGTAGGCTAAGCTTGTTTCCACCTAGAGGATTGGCATTTATGAGGCTAGGTGCAAGTGAATGTGATTGTGTGTGATGTGAGATGCAAGAAGTGGAAAAAAAAAGTAATGTCCATAGTAAAATATATGTAGGTGACATGCATGGGCAATAGGTAGAAGGTGTGCCCATGTTGGTGCACTTCTCCAACCCAAGGACTTCTCTAAGACAATTGACTCTTCTCTTATCACAACCATCTAGGTACGTTTCTAGATGGAGGGACCATGGTAGAAACAAGCCTGGGCCATAGTATGACCCATCTTGCTTGGACCTTCCTACAACCAACATTTTGTGCTTCATCTTTGATCACCCCACCCATTCAATCCACCTTGGCTTTATCCCAAAGGATTGACAACACTACGCCATAGAAGTCGCCCAACTCCCCTTGCACGCTATGGGCACCACCATGTGCAAATCTCTACTAGCCATGCCATGTAAAGTAAATGTCAAAGAAGTAGCAACAAAAGCCTTGATCCAAGCTACTAGGGTGAAAGAGGAAGAAAACTTACACTTAGCCCAACATCAATTAACAGCCCAAACCGCACCAATTAGGCCAGCCACCAAAGCTTCACCAATTGCCTCGGTGACTGACAGCCTAGAGAGCGCAAGACCACATGAATTCATATCCAAGGTGGATTAGGTATAAGATTCTCATACACATTATTGCAAACCGAGAGCTGGGAGTTTGATGCAACCGAAGAAACCTTGATAGACCTAGCTACGGGCCTTATTTATGTTGTTAGCTGTGGGAGGAAATTAAGCAAGCTATCTTTACTTCCACAGACGAGGAAGAGCGACTTTGGATGGTTGTGGAATGTATTCAGGCTATTGTAGAGAAAGAGAGGCTTAGACAGGGAATCACCATGCCTATGTGACTTCCAAAGTGATGGTGATGAGATGAAGGTGGTGCTACACATGGTGAAGATGTGGGAAAAGATGAAGATGAAAACAAAGATTATGCATTAATTGAATCAAATTTTTTATGTCTTCATCTTTATTCATTTTTTGACATAGACACCTTAATGTAATTTGCAACTATGTATGTAATTTATAATCCATGACAGTATTGTATTGTAACTATTTTTTGTGTTTTAAGTGTTCTTTAAAAATGTGTGTTTAAATAATGTGACTAAAAAAAATGGGGACAAAATGGGGGAGAGATGTGGGGACACATATCCCCACATATCTCAACCATTCTATCCCCAATTTTTAAAAGACAGTCTATGGATATAGCCACGTGTGGCTATATATGCGGTTATGTGCGTGGCTATATGCGCTGCTCTGTACGTGATTATTTGTGTGGTTGTAGCCATGTTGAGACAGTTGCATTTTTTTTTCATATATATATTCTTTTAAAATTCCAAGGCTATTAACGCGGGTGTGCTCTTTGTTTGTTGTAGTGTAATTCCACAACTTTAGTCCTTAGCCAAATCACGAAATGTAGATGCTTGGGATTTCTCATAGATTGTGAATGCCTAGATTTTTCTTCGTACTCTCTAACTAGTGTGAGGAAGATAGGGTACTCAGGTTTGAGATTACTAGATAGCTTACAATTATCATGTGGGAGGATGCGAGCCCTAGACTTACTTGTTCTACTAGATTAGTTATTCTACTTGCTTCTAAATCTTTCTCATAGTTTACACTTGATTGTCTATTCTATTCGCTACTAGATATATGTGTTGAGTTTCCCATAGTAAACACTAGACATGCATAGTTATAACCACATTATTTTGATGTAGTAGATAAGTACATGTATTTTGATGGGCCATGGCTTTATATGTGTTTACATTGACACATGGTGTGGACCTAAGTGTCAATGTAAACACATGTATTATGATGGGCCATGGCTTTATATGTGTTTGCATTGACACATGGTGTGGACATAAGTGTCATGCTGTACGGTTCTCAAATTGATCTCCCATTGGTGAATGATGACCTTTAGTGATGTAGGGACTTCATTTGGTTAGTTACAGTTGGTTCTAGTAGTAATTTCCCTCATCTTTTGATGAGGAGAAATAAAAGGGAGGGCCTACTAAGGATCAAAATTGGAGAAATCACTATGGAACATACATGAGGATGGTCCCATATAAAAGAAAGTAGAACATGTCAAGGAAGAGACTCAGATATGCAAAGAGTAATACGTGATAGATTGAATAACTAAAAATACACTAATTACATCATGAGTAAAGATGGGGATTAAGTGCCCATGAGACCCATATTCAGGCATGCCTTTAATTAATTAATTAGTGCCTAGCGGGCACTAATTAATTAATTAAATTTAAAGGTTTAAACCTTAGCATTCTAAGGTTTAAACCTTAGCAGCTCTCTTGGCTCTCTCTTTGTCCATCTTCACTTCAGCGTCGCTAGTCTCTCAGAACTCCGCATCCTCTCTCTCACTATGTCCTCTCTCTCTCTTGCCCCCTTTCACGTAGGATGAATTTTTCTCCTCATTTTTTACCGCATCCTGTCTCTCAGTGTATCTCCTCTCTCTCTCACGGCCTTTTGTCTAGGATGAGTTGCGTTGTCTTATACTTACACTAAGGCGGTTATCAAACGAGTTGAGAACATTCTAGATTTTTTTCTTTTTAATCTCCTGCCTAAGGTTAATAAAACTAAAAAAAATTAAACCTAAGCCTAAGGTCCTTTTACCTCAACTACTTAATTAATAGCACAAAGCAATTTGGGAGCCATATTAAGGGTGCCTTTAATTATCTAGGAATGTGCCTTTGAGTATCTTAGCACATGCATATCTACTATGGCCTATATTCGCCCTCTCCTAAAGGGATTAGGGCTATTATTACACAGGTCTCCAATAATTGTGATCCATTCTTTTGCTCAAGTATCTGGTTCAGTGGCCCTTAAAAATACATCCACATCCATATCCACATTCACATTCACATCCATATATCCACATCTACATGCATACATCCATTTTCACGTCCTCATTCATACATCCACATCCACATACATACATACATCCATATCCACATTCTCATTCACATCTATACATCCACATCTACATCCATATTCACATCTATACATACACATCTACATGCATACATCCATTTTCACATTCATACATCCACACTCCCATTTCCACATCCACACATCCACATACATACATCTACATCCACATTCCCATTCATATAACCACATACGCCTTTACATCTACATCCACATACATACATCTACATCCACATTCCCATTCATATAACCACATACGCTTTCACATCTATTATTTTTCATCACATCCCTTCTCGCCTTATCACAACCCATATACATCTTATTCCATCACATACACTTCTTACCTCATCCCATACACATCTTATCACATCTTAACTCGTCTTATCACATCCTAACTCATCTCATATGCATCTTATCACATCTTATCACATCTCATACACCTCTTATCACATCTTAACTCATCTTATCATTTCTTAACTCATCTCATATGCATCTTATCACATCTTATCACATCTCATACACCTCTTATCACATTTTATCACTTCCCATATCTATTTATAGAATACAAAGAATTCTTATATTGATATAAGATTTCTTTACGCATCTATTTATGCATAAATTCCATTTTAAAGAGAATAACACTTTCGAAATAGAAATCAATCTTTTATGCATCTTCCTATGCATAAAATCATTTTAAATGAGAATGACACTTTTGAATTAAAAATCAATCTTTTATGCATCTTCCTATGCATAAATTCATTTTAGATGAGAATGACACTTTTGAATTAAAAATCAATCTTTTATGCATCTTCCTATGCATAAATTCAATTTAGATGAGAATGACACTTTTGAATTAAAATCAATCTTTTATGCACCTTCTTATGCATAAATTCAATTATGTTAAAAGTAACACTTTTATAATAAAATAATCATCTTTTATGCATACCTCTATGCATGAAATTCAATTATGCTAAAAGTAACACTTTTACAATAAAATATTCATCTTTTATGCATACCTCTATACATGAAATTTAGTTATGCTAAAAGTAACACTTTTACAATAAAATAATTAACTTTTATGCATACCTCTATGCATGAATTTCAAATATGATAAAAGTAACACTTTTATAATAAACTAATCAACTTTTATGCATACCTCTATGCATGAATTTCAAATATGATAAAAGTAACACTTTTATAATAAAATAATCAACTTTTATGCATAACTCTATGCATGAATTTCAAATATGATAAAAGTAACACTTTTATAATAAAATAATCAACTTTTATGCATACCTCTATGCATGAAATTCAAATATGATAAAAGTAACACTTTTATAATAAAATAATCAACTTTTATGCATACCTCTATGCATGAATTTCAAATATGATAAAAGTAACACTTTTATAATAAAATAATCAACTTTTATGCATACCTCTATGCATGAATTTCAAATATGATAAAAGTAACACTTTTATAAAATAAAATAATCAACTTTTATGCATACCTCTATGCATGAATTTCAAATATGATAAAAGTAACACTTTTATAAAATAAAATAATCAACTTTTATGCATACCTCTATGCATGAATTTCAAATATGATAAAAGTAACACTTTTATAATAAAATAATCAACTTTTATGCATACCTCTATGCATGAATTTCAATTATGATAAAAGTAACACTTTTGATATAAAAATTTATCCTTTATGCATACTTCTATGCATGAAAATAAAAATGATAAAAGTAACACTTTTGATATAAAAATTTATCCTTTATGCATATAATCAAAGTGCATCTTCTATGCATGAAAATGATACTTTAACACTAGTTTGGTACCAAAACAGGACACTTGAGTGTCCTTTTTTGAGGGTTGCAAAAAAAAAATCAAACTCCTAATGTAGGCTTTAAAAACCAAAATGCTTCATTGGGCATGTAGAACATAACCCTATGCTTATGTAAAAAATGCTAAACATATAAAATGCCTTTTTATTTGGAAGTACATAAGCAACAAAGTAGCATGTCTTGAAAATGAACATTTTTCAGGATTTTTCAGGATTTTTCCAAATATGCAAGCATCATTCTCTCAAAACAAAAATCCAATGATATCAATAGCATTTTTCCCAAGATATTTTGATAGCATACATCAGTCCAAGGAGGTAGAAGTTCACCAAAAAAATCATTTTCCTTTCCTAGAAATTTTTCCAAAAAAGTTGTATAAAATCAGCAAAAGTAACGCGTATTATCAAAACTCAATCACACCACTAAAAAAAATTGTAGCTCTATCAATGAGAATGTTGATTATTGGTTTTCATGCTTGAGATGAGATAAATAAGCCATAATTTGATGTGTATGACACTAACTTAGCCTCCACTTAAGTAGGTTCTTATTGCCTAGTTCTAAAAAAACTGTAAAAAACAAAAATATAAAATTTGATCATCTTTTTTCAAAAACTAACCATAACTATGCTTGCACAAGTAGTCTACACCTATAGTTACAACAAATAATGCACTTACACAGCTTTCCCCTTTGATGAAAATCAAAATTAGGCTCATAATTAGACATTTTACGTATTAAAAACAGGTTGCGCAAAAGGCCATATATGAGAAGAGGCCCAAAAAGTGGCTCTAAAGTTTTGGAAAATTCAAAACAAAGTAGTATTTACCCTATATAACATGGGTGCACCTCAAGTTTTACATTATTAGCTTGCATATGGAAGGAGAAAAATTCATGCTCCACCTGTATAAAAAACATCATTTCAATATTAGCGAGTCAAAAATTTATCCAATAATTATCGTTTGATGATTCCAAGATTTAGTTTACATCATGGGCTTTCCATCAAGCCAAGTTTCATGATCAAACTATGTCCCTTCTAAAAGTTATGTATAAATTACTACTATTTTGAAAACAGTAAAAATCATGCGTTTTATCAGCATGTGTCTAAGAAAATTAAAATATTGCCTTGAAAAAGCTAAGAAAAGTGCAATTTAAAAAATCTCAAATTTTTTTTGGGTCTTGAGGAACATCTGTGGATGTTAAGCATTTCAAAACTCTTAATACATTGCCCACAAAAATTCAAGAAAAATGCTAACTTTCAGGACACTTTAGTGTCCTCAGGACACTTTAGTGTCCTCAGGACACTTTAGTGTCCAATTACAGAACTAGTGTTAAAATATAGAAGTTTTGCTAGAGAAGAGAGGGGAATGCCTTTTGTAATGAGGCCTAACATTATAGAGAAGACATAAAGCATAAAAACCATTTAAAACCATAAAAATCCATAAAATAAGTGAAAGAAAAAAAGAATCACCAACTTACTAATGACTTTGATAGCTTTCCTTTGGCTTGATGGTTTGAGGGTTCAACTCTTGTTTGAACAAGAGTGGCTTTTAAGTCAGTTAAGCTAACTTTTTGAAACTGGACTTGAATTAGGAGAGAGGAGAGATAAAATATCACATTATTTATGAGTTTAAAACTCATTCAAGCATGTGAAATATGCACCTCCTTTTCCTTACATATGTGTCAAAATGGAATCATTATACCCAAAATATCTCATATTTTTAATATTTCTCATAGTTTCTTACTAATAAACCTTGTACATATTCAACTCTTCATCTTATGCGAGCATTTACTCATTTTTGGATACCCAAAATATCTCATTTTTTTGATATTACTCATAGTTTCTTACTAATAAACCTTGTACATAGTCAACTCTTCATCTTATGTGAGCATTTATTACTGATTTTTGGGTATCTTCTTTTACAAATTTGGATTTATCTCCTCCCCACACATGGATTGATCCTATTGGCCCATAGGAACCTTAATTGAACCATAATCCAAAAACTTTTGAAAATCTAGACCCTTAGGCTAAGGTCCTTTATACCCATTTCCAATTAATTCTAATTGCACATTGGAAAGTTCTTTTTGAATTTCTATTTCAGGGGAATTCATTTTAATATTATGAGAATTTTTTCTATCTAAAAATATTCAAATTCTGAATATTCTCTCTCTAGAATATTTTCTCTCTCTAAGTCAAAATAGTTAGAGACAAGATCTTTTATATTTCTGAAGAGGGGATTGATTACAAGGAAAGATGCTGGACATCTTGAGAGGCTGTGGAGGAATCTTACATGCATAGGACGTATGCATACGACCTTATGGATAGCCCGTATATGCATAATAGGCCTAATTGAATGCCTTTCTTAACTTTAGCTTTAGAAAATAGAAACACACACTCCTTTTTAAAACTTGAACTTATAAAATGATCCACTGAACAAATAGTTATTGATTACACATATCATAACTCAAAATTTCCATCCACCAGTTTCTTGTTTTTCAAAAACAAGTATCACTCTCCACTCTCCGTTGAGACCAATTGGTTAGCAAAACGAGATCCAGTAACAGATTACAATAATTTTTTTGTCATCATACATATATATCTTCCACGACATACGCATGGGTGTCCTAAGAATCGTGAGCCCGTGCATTGCCTGGTCAGAACCCTCTAAGATCCTCTTTAGGTGTCCTGGCACTTCACTCAGGGAACGCTTCGTTGGCCCTCGCCCATTGTACGAGAGGCACACCATTTTTCACCATACCGAGGGTGGTCATCAAGACCTGGGCAGGTTTTTGCCGCTCCCCGCCAGCTGTTTACAACCGAACTTCCCTTAGAAAAACACATATACCAAATGCTCCCTCTAGCATTCTGGCATAAGACAGTCCTTTAAGAAAATAGGGTTTCTATGCAAGTTTTCAATTTTGATCTTCTTTTGAATACAATGAGTATATCTTAAATCCGTATCCAAGACTTCTAGATCGCAAGTCTGAATTCCAAACAGAATTCCTCAAAATTCTGTAACCTTGATCCTCAGATCAAAATCAAAGGGTCTCAACTTAGTTTCAAATTTGCTTGGTGATTTAAATATATTTTTTTCTGAACTGGTCAATCATCTTTCTTTGAACTGATGAAGGAGTTTGGTCTTGGTCATAGCCTGATTCAAGATTTGAGTCTGGTAAGGTTCTTCCTGAACTAGGTGATATTTCAATTACTATTTTTTTGAATTTCATTCATTGAATATTTGCTTAACTGATTTCTAAACTAATCACGAATTCCTATGAAGAATAATTTAATCATTTATCTGAAATTCCAACTTTGATAGTTTTTTCTGAGTTTTTTCATTACCATCCGAGTGAATATGAAACGATAGCATTTTTTCTCTCACATAGGATTTACTTATTCATTTATCAATTATTCATGGAAATTAAACATAGAATTAAAGAGAACCCTAATTTTGATATAAAAATCATTTATGCATCAATTTATGCATAAAATCAATTTTGATGAAAGTAATATTTTTATAATAAAAAAAATCTTTTATGCATCACTTTATGCATAAAAATCAATATTGATGAAAGTAACACTTTTATAATAAAAAACATTCTTTTATGCATAAAAATCAATATTGGTGAAACACTTTTATAATTAAAAAAATTCTTTTATGCATCACTTCATGCTTAAAAATCAATTTTGATGAAAGTAACACTTTTATAATTAAAAAAAATTCTTGTGTGCATCACTTTATGCATAAAAATCAATATTGGTGAAAGTAACACTTTTATAATTAAAAATTTCTTTCATGCATAAAAATCAATTTTGATGAAAGTAATACTTTTATAAAATATATATATATATTTTATGCATCACTTTATGCATAAAAATCAATATTGATGTAAGTAACACTTTTATAAAAAACAATTATGCATCACTTTAACCATAAAAATCAATATTGATGAAAGTAACACTTTTATAATTAAAAAAATCTTTTATGCATCTTTCCATGCATAGAAATTAAATCTAATGAAATTTTTTTTTTATAATAAAAACATTTCCTATATGCATCTTTCTATGCATAGAATTTAAATCTAATGAAAATAACACTTTTATATTAAAAAAAAATCCAATATGCATCTTTCTATGCATATAATTTAAATCTAATGAAAATAACACTTTTATAATAAAAATATTTCCCATATGCATCTTTCTATGCATAGAACTTGAATCTAATGAAAATAACACTTTTATTATAAAAGTATTTCCCATATGCATCTTTCTATGCATAGAATTTAAATCTAATAAAAATAACACTTTTATAATAAAAATATTTCCAATGTGCATCTTTCTATGCATAGAATTTAAATCTAATGAAAATAACACTTTTATATTAAAAATGTTTCCAATATGCATCTTTCTATGCATAGAATGAAAATAACACTTTTAGAATACACAAACGGAGGGGATTACTCTTTTTGAATAACATAAAGATAAAACTTCTTTCCACAAAATTTAAGAAAATTTTGCCATAACCTCCTTTGTATGGGTGACCATTTCTCAAATTTTTACATTCTAAATCTACTTATAATTTACCCCAAGATGAATTTAGCACTGTAATCTAATCAATTCTCATTTTTTTAAGAGTAAACAATACAAAAAGTTCAACTCTATTTATTTGATTACACATCTTGGATAAAGAAGGGTTGAATTCACAATGAAGAGAAGGGGGAAGCCTTTCCATCAAGGCATAACATCCAATTTCACATTTAAAAAAAGCAAGAAATTGAAAAACCATAGAATATAATTTAAAAAAAGTAGAATTTCTAGCTTACATGGAGTTTTGTAAGGTTTCCTTTGGCTTGAGGGATTGAGGGTTCTACTCTTGCTTGGATCAAGAGTGGCCACCAATTCTTTGTAGAGGAATTAGTCAAAAACAAGTGAATTATCAACGAATTCAATGTTTTTGGCTCTGGGGAGGAGTAGAGTAACAGTGCATAAAACACTATTAAGCTTCTACAAATGGGAAGGCTTCTATTTATAGGAAAAAGTGAGCCTCTAACCAAGCAAATTGATTCTAGAATTGTCATGATTAGTTCAAATTTTGACCATTTTTGGGGCAATTTAGCTTACTTTTTGGAACTAGACTTGAATTAGGAGAGAGGAGAGATGAAATATCTCATTTTTTGAGAGTTTAAAACTCCACCACACATGTGAAATAGGTGCCTCCTTCATGAGGGGGAATCCCCACTTTGAGGTTTCCTTTGAGAGTTTAAAACTCCACCACACATGTGAAATAGGTGCCTCCTTCATGAGGGGGAATCCCCACTCTGAGGTGTGAAGATTTCAAATTTTTAGTATTTCCTTTGGTCCTTAGTCCACTCTTCATCTTATGTGAGTATTTACTCATTTTTGGGGGGTTTTTCTTTATTTCTTCATTTTATCTCCTCCTTACATTTGGATTAATCTGATTGGCCCCTCAGAATCTTAATCTAAAATTTTTAGAAGATCTAGACCCTTAATAGGTTTAGGTCTTTTTAGCAGATTATAATTTATTTCTAATGCACCTTAGGAAATTCTTTTTGAGAACTTATGTTTCAAGGGAATTTTTTTTTAATAAGAAATGATATTTTTCCATCCAAATATATCTAAAAATTGAGTTACCTCTCTCTAGAACATTTTCTCTCTCTATGCCAAAACAGTTAGAAACAAGATCTTTTATTATTCTGAAAAGGGGATTGATTACAGGGGAAGATACTGGACATCTTGAGGGTTGGGGAGGAATCTTACAAAGGGGCTCAACCACTTTCTCTTTGCCTTTATGTGATGTACTAATCACATTTGCAGGATTGGTATTATGACGCAGCCTGCCACTCCATGGTCTATCAACTGAACCACTAGATCAGGACTCTCGTGGTCCACTAAAAGACTATGACTGCTCTGACAGGCATTCTATGCAACAACATTTGCTCTCACATCAGTCCCAACAGTTTCTTTTTCAGCAGCATACTAGCTGCTCATCTCATAAAAAACAACATCCCTACTTACCCTCAACTCATGTGTAGTAGGGTTATAACACCTGTATCCCTTTTGCTCAAGGGAATACCCAATAAACACACATTTTTTAGCTTTTGGGTCCAGCTTGGTTCTCAGCTCATCTGGCACATGCACATATGAAATGCATCCAAAGACTTTTAGATGAGACAAATCAGTTTTTCTGCCAGTAAACCTCTCCTCTCGAGTTACATCATGTATGGCTGCAGTTGGAGTCCTGTTCATGATGTAAACTGCTGTAGAAACAGCCTCAGCCCAATAGCTATGCGGCATATTCTTCTCCCCCATCAATGCTCGTACAGTCTCAGCAATGTGCCTGTTTTTTTGCTCGGCAACTCCATTTTGTTGTGGAGTGTATTTGCATGTATTTGCATGTATCTGCATGTATCTCCATTTTGTTGTGGAGTGTATCTGCATGTAAACTGTCACGCTGAAAAAAACGCTCATCACCTGTCCACTCACGGGCCTTTTCGATAGTTCTTAGCTCATAGTAACCGGCAATATATTCACATATAAAAATGGAATCTCCATTGAAAATCAGCAAGATCAACCAATGGATCCATATAAAAGAGCCATGGACTCATCCGTTGAGGACCAACAAGGTCAATCAACCAGATCCATGCCCGAATTCAGAAAACAACTCTTACTCCTTATTCAATATCTTCCATGAAGTACTTATGGGTATCTTCGACGACCCAGAGCCTGAGCACCGTATGGTCAGCACCCTCTAGGATCCTTCGCAGGTCACCTAGCGTTTCACTCATAGGCCACTTCCTTGGTCCCTCATCCACCGTACTGGAAGCTCACCATTTAAATCGGTTGGTCAAGACCTCGGTCGACCTTGCTACGCGAGACATCATCTATTGACTCTCCATGAGCTCTTGCAACTTTATCAGCCAGGTCTCCACGACCTCATTCAAACAAGACGGTCAAAAATGCTTCCGCAGCGTTCTTGACATAAAACAGTCATTTAAAAACAGGTCATAAATACAATTTCTATAACGAACTCTCGTCTTTCCACATTAATCAACATTACTTAATCCACATTCATTTCATATAAATTCCCATTCTCATCCAATCACATCATTTTTCATCTCATCACTTCTTTCCTCATCAGATCTCATCCACTCGCATTTACCCATATCCACATCTCATCACATCACATTCATTCACATCTCATCCATTCAGACCACATCACATTCATTCACATCTCATCCATTCAGACCACATCACATTCACTCACATCACATCTCATTCAGATCACATCACATTCACTCACGTCACATCTCATTCAGACCACATCACATTCACTCACGTCACATCTCATTCAGACCACATCACATTCACTCACATCACATCTTATTCAAACCACATCACATTCACTCACGTCACATCTCATTCAGACCACATCACATTCACTCACATCACATCCTATTCAGACCACATCACATTCATTCACAACACATCTCCTTCAGACCACATCACATTCATTCACACTATCCCGATTCACATCTTATCACATCCATTCACATCCCATATCATTCATTCACATCCCGATTCACATGACATCACATCCATTCACATCCCATACCATTCATTCTCATCTCGATTCACATGCCATCACATCCATTCACATCCCTTATCATTCATTCACATCCCGATTCACAGGCTATCACATTCATTCACATCCCTTATCATTCATTCACATCCTGACTCACATGCCATCACATTCATTCACATCCCTTATTATTCATTCACATCCCAATTCATAGGCTATCACATTCATTCACATCCCTTATCATTCATTCATATCCATATCATTCATTCACATCCCTTATCATTCATATCTATCCAATTTACATCACATCTCATCACATCTATTCTTGTTCATATTCATCACATTCACATTCACATATATTCTTCCACATACATCCACATCCATACTTATCACATACACATCCACATCTATCCTTTCACCCTACATCTACATCCATCCTTTCCCTTACATACATCCACATCCATTCTTTCACATACATCCACATCCATCCTATATCATTCATTTACATCCTGATTCACATGACATCTCATCACTTCTATTCATATCATATCTATCCATCCATTCATTCACATTTATCTGATTCACATCACATTTATCCATCCATTCATTCACATTTATCTGATTCACATTACATCTAATCCATCCATTCATTCTTTTCTAAAAATCAACTTCACTGGGAATAACACTTTTATAAAAATCCTTTTTTACATCTATTTATGCATAAATTCAATTTTAAGGAAAATAACACTTTTGAAATAAAAATAAATCCTTTATGCATCTTTCTATGCATAAAATAAAATTTAATGACAATAACTCTTTTGAAATAAAAAAAAATCCTTTATGCATCTTTCTATGCATAAAATCAAAATTAATGAGAATAACTCTTTTGAAATAAAAATTAAATTCCTTTATGCATCTTTCTATGCATAAAATCAAAATTAATGTGAGAATAACTCTTTTGAAATAAAAATAAATTCCTTTAAGCATCTTTCTATGCATAAAATCAAAATTAATGAGAATAACTCTTTTGAAATAAAAATAAATTCCTTTATGCATCTTTCTATGCATAAAATAAAAATTAAATAAAAACAACACTTTTTTAATAAAAAGAATTTCCAATATGCATCTTTGTATGCATAGAAATTAATTCTAATGAAAATAACGCTTTTACAATAAAAATATTTCCAACATGAATCTTTCTATGCATAGAAATTAATTCTAATGAAAATAATGCTTTTACAATAAAAATATTTTCAATATGCATCTTTCTATGCATAGAAATTAATTCTAAGAAAAATAATGCTTTTAAAATAAAAATATTTCCAATATGCATCTTTCTATGCATAGAATTAAGATAACACTTTTAGAATACTCAAACGAAGGGGATTACTATTTTTGAATAACATAAAGATAAAACTTCTTCCCACAAAATTTAAGAAAATTTTACCATAACCTCCTTTGTAAGGCTGACCATTTTTCAATTTTTACACTCCAAAACTACTTAGAATTTACCCCAAGATGAATTTAGCACTCTAATTTAATCAATTTCCATTTTTTTAAGAGTAAACAATACAAAAAGTTTAACTCTATTTATTTGATTACACATCTTGGATAAAGAAGGGCTGAATTCAATGAAGAGAAGGGGGAAGCCTTTCCATCAAGGCATAACATCCAATTTCAATTTAAAAGAAGTAAGAAATCATAAAACCATAGAATAGAATTAGAAAAAAGTAGAATTTCTAACTTACATGGAGTTTTGTGAGCTATCCTTTGGCTTGAGGGATGAGGGTTCTACTCTTGCTTGGATCAAGAGTGGCCACCAATTCTTTGTAGAGGAAATAGTCAAAAACAAGTGAATTATCAATAAATTCAATGTTTTTAGCTCTGGGGAGGAGTAGAGTAATAGTGCATAAAATACTATTATCCTTTACAAAAGGGGAGGCTTCTATTTATAGGAAAAAGTGAGCCTCTAACCAAGAAAACTCTGATTCTAGAATTTTCCAAATCAATTTGGTCACTTTTTGACTATTTTTAGGTCAGTTTAGCTTACTTTTTGGTTCTAGTTGAAACAGGAGAGAGGAGAGATAAAAATATCTCATTACTTGTGAGTTTAAAACTCATCCACACATGTGAAATAGGCGCCTCCTTCATGAGGGTAATTCCCCACACTAAGGTGTCAAAAATGCATCATTTCATCTAAATATCTCATTTTTTAACTAATAACCTTGTCCTTAGTCAACTCTTCATCTTATGTGAGTATTTACTCATTTTTGGGGGATTTTTCTTTTATTCTTCAATTGATCTCCTCCCTACATTTGGATTAATCTTATTGGTCCATAGGAACCTTAATCCAAAATATTCAGAAAATCTAGACCCTCAGGCTAAGGTCCTTTTTACCTATTCCAATTGTACACTGGAAAGTTCTTTTTGAATTTCTGCTTCAAGGGAAATCATTTTAATAAGAAGACATATTTTTTCATCCAAAGATATCTAGAAACTGAATTACATCTCTCTAGAACATTTTCTCTATCTAGGCCAAAACAGATAGAAATAAGATCTGTTAGTATTCTGAAAAGGGGATTGATTATAAGGGGAGAAACTAGACATCTTGAGGGACTGGGGAAGGAATCTTACATCCTACCCACTTAAGAAATGCGAACGATTTTTATACTTTCATTAAAAACATATTATGATTTTGTGTTTTCTGGTTTGTACATAGGATGTCATCAACCTCTTCAAGCAGTTCTGGGGAAGATGAGATAATGCGTCATCGTAATCGCGATGTGTGGTTGGGACAACGGATCAAATGTATGTGTAATCGATGTCAAGGATGCATTGTACGAGCACGTCAAATTACCTTGAATCACATCTCCATGTATGGAGAATGGAATCAAACAGGTTTAGAGGTGAGTAGATGTAAATTGATGGTATTCAAATGACTCATGGTGGCCGACCGACCCTAACCCTTATCCTACTGATATCCAAGGTGCGCCTCTCATCGGCGATCACCCAATCCCTTCATCCTTAACATATGGTGCCGACAAGCCCGGCCCATGACTCAGAATATTTAAATTAATGACGTAAAATATAGTGCGTCTGCCATGGGTTAACATGCCCCCCTTCCTGATGTAGATTCCGTCCTCGGAAGCTATGGTATGGTAAGCTCGAGAGGGTTGTTGTGGTAGACCGTCTGCAAAATAGGGAAGTAGAGTGAAAGTATGCTAGAATTCAAAAGATATAAAGTGTAGAAATTCAAGCATGTTAGACCACAATGGATGTTGCGATGAGAACTTAGTTTAAGGGTCACATGAATGAGCTAGTGTAGCAAATTAACAGGAGTTTAAAATTATTGAAAGTAAATCAAGAGTCAGCAAGGTGTCAAAGTTTAATCAAGGTTTATAACTGGCCTAAGTCAAGGTAAATAACCAAGCTTAATAAATAAACAGATGACCACACTGTGTCTACTCTAAGAACAAGTTAATACCATGAGTCTAGGGACACAAGAAACATTAGAGTTACAGGAGCCTTTTGCCTTCTTTTTTTTTCTTTTTTTTTAAAATGCACGTGACAATTTTTACACAATGGCGACCTTCCTAAGGCAAAACTAACATTGATCCTGGTACCATGTTTAACACAAGGCATTATCCAGGAATCTATTAGCTCACTTTAGGCAAGGCTACCCCCTACCAACCAAGGCATCGGTTTGGAGTAGAATACTCCTCGCCTACCAAGTATCAATAAGGCAATAGGCCAACATTAAAGCACATCATAGACTTGTATTGCCATTTATTGTAGGCTTTTTTTAAAAAAATCTATTTCTTTTGATCCTCGCTCTTGAACTATAATTTGTCTTGCATCCTTTCGACAAAGGGGTAATAGCTATGTCCTAGAGGTCAACACACACATGGCCAGGTGTCAAACATTAAGATGGTTTTACCCTAGACCTAAGACAATCGTATTCCAAGGTTAACTAAAGACGTCATGCTGCCTAGGAATATTTCCAATAAAGTTAAGCTCATTAATGATTTACACTAGCATGCAAGCAACTTCAAAAACTAAGTAGTACATTGACAATTTCCATGTGGTCATGCATTATAGTTTATGCAATTGATTGAACAGTAAAAACGAAAGAGAGTGGGTATGGAAGAATTACACCTGTAATTGGAGATCTCCTTGATTTGACGAGACAGCTTGCAATTTGATGTAGATATATTTTGATGAACGTTGCGGCAGTCTCTGGACTTGGAAGCGAACCCACCTCAAACTGTTTAACCTGTACAATCAACTAACAAGCACTATACCTCGAGAGGCACATCAGTGTGGAAAATCAAAGACTCGTTTAAAGAATCCAAACTAGAAAAAACTAGAAAACACTAACCTACCTTCCAGTTACCACACTACTACTGAGGATACGGTAAGAGGATGTTGTAGAGTCCTGGCTCTAGCCCTAAGGCTAAGCCTCTATCCGCATCATCCAAACAAATAAAGTCAACCTCAGTAGTGCCATGAGTTTCATCCGTCCATTCATCATTATCAGATATTTCCTTTTCATTTTCCCATCCACATAAACTCATCAAGAATGTAACCATGCGAGGATAGTCATCTTGTGGAAAAGGAAAGCATTGGGCTATCGGGGATATTTCCTCTACGGAGTAGGGGTCAGTCATGGTCAATAGGCGAATTAGCCATTATAATTCCTCAACATTTTCCTCTCTGGCTAGTACATCTATATGATTCCATTCAGTTTCAATAACAGGATAGCACATGTGAAATATCTGAGAAAGGTATAGATGATACCTCTCACCAAGGGTGGGAGTGGATGAAGTGTATGATGATCGTGCATCTGCCATATCTGCAAACACAGATATAGCATCAGTAGGTTTATGACAGGTCAATCTAGTTCTTGATTGTATATACGGATATTTCGCTTGTTTTTGTGCTCTTGCTCTTTTTACTATTTTTGTTTTTCTTTTCTTTGTTTTTTTTTAAAATAAAATAAAATAAAATGTATGAAGCTATATATATACATCCCCTTGAATTTGGCAATTACATGGTCAGGGGAGAAGGTTAAGGAGGAAGCATTAGAATGTCGAGCGTGAGTACATGCTCCCCCTTTCCTTGGGTAGATCATATTATTTGCAATGATGTTGCAGCCTCTTGGAACCAATTTGTCCAGCGGGTCATAGGTTGTGATGTGGGCAGATAGCTTTTTATGACCCTTGTGGCCACATCCAATTGTAGAGATGGTAGTGTACGCTCCCATTGACGAATGGAGGAAATGGTTTCCGACAATACTATTACAAGAGGAGACGTAGACTCATCAGTTTTTTGTTGGGTGTTGACAAGAGTAGGTGTAGAGCATGTAGAAACTTCTATATGATTGTGTGCCTGGCATGAGGAGCTAGAAGCTTCATGTGGCTCCCCCTTTCCTGAGCTAGGTGGTAATGATCGATATCGTTTGGGAATCCAAACTAACTCTGGAAGAAGTGGTGCGGAGCACTCTGTTACCTTTCCCTTACCACGATCTTGAATTATCGTTGGGGTGGCAACAATTGGTTTGCAAGGTTTTACAAGTGATGTAGAGGGATTCAGCTTAATTTTAGGGACCCAAATCTGGTCATTTCCCTCGTAGTACCCTTGGGCTACTAATAATTTTTTTGGGATCCATCGTGATGTTACATTGCCCTTTTTCGGGTGGGTAGCTGCTTTCCTTTTACGAGGCTTCTTGGTGGCTGAAGGAGATTGAGCAGGGGAAGTAGCTGTTAGCGAAGCTTTGGGGACCCATTTGTATGTACTCTTTGGCATAGTAAGCAAAGCTTTAGGGACCACCTTGCCTGTTTCCACTCTTGGCGTTGAAGCGTTAGAGGGGTGGCCAACAATCGAAGATGGTTTTGCCACTGGACTTTATGATTTTTCATTATCTAATATTTGAGTGGATGACTTAGGTGCGGGATTTTGAGCGGTCAGACCTAGTGTTGGTTCTTGCGTTGTGACTTGTCTAGTTGCCCAATCGATATTGTACTTGGTGGCCATCATCCATTTGCGCCCTAAGATTACAGTCCCTTCCATGGTACCAGCAGGCATAACCAAAAAGCTTTGAATTATGGTTCCCTTGTCATAAGCAACCGGGGTGTGCAGAATTCCTGAGACAGGGGTTTTCTTCTTGTTGATTCCTTGAACTTGGATAGAACTCTTGGTTAAAGGTGGTTTTCCCAGTTGACACCACACGCCATATGATAGCAAATTATGTTGAGCTCCTGTATCCAATAATGCATTATACAGCACCTCCCCGTAAGGACTCTGTAACTCAATTGGGTATCTTAGAGGTGGGTCAGATTCCAGTGCATCCTCCTCTGCTTCCTCGAAAAATACTTGCGTAATTCCCAAGTTGGCTTCTCGTTGTCGCCTAGCACGCTGTTGACGTTCTTTGGCTTCGACTCTCGCTTGTATCTTTTTCAGCTCAGCTTGTTCTTTAGCTGCCTTCTTTTGATGGATTGCATGTAACTCCTCTTGGCTCAGGGGGTCATAGTATCTTTTGAACTTACTCCCATTAAGGAATCCAATGGTTTCAACTCCGTCGAGAGTCTCCACTCTGATGGTACCTTGCGGGGTAATTTCACATACTCTATACGGTCCCTTACCAGCATATTTGAGCTTTTTCTTTTCGTTTCGCACTCCATACATTAGGACTTTATCCCCAACCTTGATGTCCTTGTCCTTTAGATGGCGATCAAACCATTTTTTCCTTCTATCCTTCTCCACAAGGGCATTGTATACAGCCAATTGTCTTTCTTCGTTTAGCCGCTCAAGGATATACAGACGCTCTGTTAAAGGATTACCATCCCATCCCTCTTGAGTAGCAACACGAAGACTAGGAATGACAAATTCCCACGGCATGACTGCTTCTTGGCCATATACCATTTTGAATGGTGTGTAATTAATAGCCACTTTGTACGCAGTACGATAGGCCCATAAAGCTGTCGTAAGCTTTAGATCCCAATCCGTGCGATGAGCTTCAACTGTCTTTGTCAAAATAGAGATTAAAGTCTTGTTGGTACTCTCGGCTTGGCCATTCGCTTGCGGATAGTAAGGAGTAGATTTATGATGGGATATCATGAAATTTGTTGTGAGCTCCTTAATCACTTTATTTATAAAATGCGTACCATTGTCGCTCACAAGTTCAAAAGGACAACCGAAGCGTGTGATTATATTTTCAAAGAGGAACTTGGCTGTTGTCCTCGCATCTGCCTTACGTGTCGCTTTCGCTTCAGCCCATTTGGTCATATAGTCAGTGGCCACAATAATATAGCGAGATTGTGTGTTTCGGGCCGCTGGACTAATTGGACCTACAAAGTCTAAACCCCACTTTTCAAATGGTTGGTTTACTTTGATCGGATGTAGGGGCATCTGATCTTTCCTCTGCGGTTTCTTGTATCGTTGGCATTCATCGCAACCCTTCACAAAGAGTGATGCATCTTGGAACATAGTGGGCCACCAATACCTTGATTGTAAGATCTTTCGCGCAGTTAAGTCTCCTGAGAAGTGACCACCGGCTACGCCCATATGTGCCTCTTGTAAAATGTATAGATACTCATCCTCTCGAGCACAACGCCTAAGAACGTCATCCTTTCCTCTTTTATAAAGAGTCCCGGCGATCAGGCAATAAGGTTCGCATTCTTTGATTAGCTTTCGAGCTAGATCTTTACGAAGCTCCTTGGGTGGAAAGCCATTAACCAAAAAGTTAACAATCTTCTCACTCCATTCAGGCATTGTCTCCACCATGAACAGGGAAGTGTCAGGTAAGTCATCATCAACCCCCGTAGGGGCCTCACCATTAGGTATGCGAGACAAATGATCAGCCATAACATGTTTTTTGCCAGGTCTCACAACAACAGTGAAATCAAACTCAAGAAGAATCAATAGCCATCGTGTGATTCTTCCTGTGGAGCATGGTTTGTTTACCACATACAACAATGCTTGATGATCCACATAGAAAACAAACTTGGTGGCAAGGAGGTAATAACGAAATTTCCTTACTGCATATATCATTGCCAACCCTTCTCGCTCCGTAGTGGTGTAGTTCATCTCAGCATCGTTCAACTGGCGATTGGCAAAGCTAATGGGGTAGTCTAGCTTATGTTCTCCAGGTTGAGTTAACACACACCCAATAGCAAAGTTTGATGCATCAATATGCACATGGAAGAGTAAATCCCAGTTAGGCATTCTCAAGATTGGAGCACTCGCCAAGGCCTTCTTTAATAGCTCATAGGCACGGCCACATTCTTCGGTCCAAATAAACTCGATGAGAAGCTTATACAATGGTCGAGCTATCTCGGCGAAGAAGAGAATAAACCTTCGATAATAACCAACGTGGCCCATAAAGCGTTGGACTCCCTTGTAGTTAGTGGGTGGGGGTAATTCCAGAATGACCTTGATTTTACTCTCGTCAGTGGAAATCCCATTTTTGGACACTATATGCCCTAAGATAACTCCGTGTTTAACCCAGAATTGGCATTTGAAAGGATTCAAGGAGATGCGATATAATCTACACCTTTCAAATATTTTTCGTAAACACATCAAGTGCTCATCCCAAGAGGAATGAACACAAAGATCGTCTAAGAAAGCTTCACAGAAGTCCCTTAGATATTCCTTAAAGGCCGTGTTTATCAATCGTTGGAATGTTGCAGGTGCATTGGTCAAGCCAAAAGCCATGACGCGAAAGGCAAACACTCCAAACTCCGTGATAAATGCTGTTTTAGCTTGGTCCTCGTCTGCAATTGTGATCTGATTGTAACCCAAGTATCCATCTAAAAAGCTATATGCCTCCTTGCCTGCCACTCTTTCAAGCACATGTTCAGAATATGGCAAGGGGTAATGATCCCTTCTGGTGGCTGCATTAACCTTTTTGAGATCAACGCACACTCTGAGTTTCCCATTCTTCTTTGGCACGATGACTATCGGAGAAACCCATTCTGAGTGCTCAATAGGATATATGAATCCACATTTTACCAGCTTTTCAATTTCCTCTTGTACAATCTTTGCGTACTTAGGATTCATTGGGTAGGGACGTTGCTGGACTGGTTTAGCAGTGCTAATCATTGGAATCGTGTGCTGCACCACCGAGGGTGGAACACCCTTCATATCATGATATGTCCAAGCAAATATGTCCTTGAATTCTTTAAGAAGCTTCGTAAGTGCAGCTTCTTCCGCCTTGGTGAGGTCTTGAGCAATAAAAACTGGTTTAGACTCCTCACCCGGATCTGCTAAGTCTATCTCCTTAACTACCGCAGGGCCATCGTAGACACCGCTACTCCCATTGGTAGGTGTTCGTTGGGCTTTTGTGTAGACCACTTTACGTTCCCCTGTGGTGAATGATTTGAAATGCTCGGGTGCGGGGTGTAAGTCTACTGGTTCTTGTTGTGCCAGGTTTTTTTCTTTCAATTCTGCTTCCTTTTGTTGCTGAGCCAACTCTTGGTTTTGCCGCCTCCTTGCAGTACGACTTAGTTTCGGCTTCTCTTCGATTTCTAATTGGGCGACGTCATGAGGTTGCGGAATACACCACATGACACTTTGGAGGTATTGTCCCCAATTATCCGCTATCTTCCGATGAGCGTCAATGGCTCCTACATAACTAAGCCATTCTGCAGTGGATCTTTCCTTGTTTATTGCAGTGCGTACATTAGCTCGATAGCGTTGGCGCTTATGTCTCGTTTTCTTCTTACCAAGTTTTTGATTTTTGTTTCTATCCGATTCGGACTCACTTGGTCGATCTTCACTTTCGGATGAACTGCAGGAGGTCATTGTCTTAGGCCTTGAGCACCTTGCTTCCACATTTGGGTGAATATTTGATTCATTTTCCCCATCAGGCTTAGGGTCAGTTTCTTCTTGAGATTCATACTCAGAGTTGCATTGAGAAAATGTTGCATTGGCCTAATTACTTGATTAGCTTAATGGATTTGATAAATGACAAGATGCTCAACAATGCATGGAGGCAAGAAATTATACAAGTAAAACACTTGTTTATTATGCTGCTTAGGAATACAACATGGATGGGCTCTCACAAGCTAATGCACCAAGTGAGCTTCCCTCTCCCCTAATGGGCCTTTAAATAGGACACCACAAGCCCTAAAGCTAGAGGCTTGTTTACACACACACACACCTCATCCATTGCCCCTTTGTTTACAACCTTAATTCTCAACACCCTCCCTCAATGCAAGCCATGTAGAGTCTGGACTTGAAATGGGTGGCATTGGACATAGGTTGAAAATCCCTCCCTTAATGACTAGTTGGGTAGGTGCCTTTATAACATAGGCATACAAAAGGTGGTTATGGTTGTGTGTTTCTATGATTGAGTCCCAAATTTGCTTATGGAGTAGGTCTTCCCTCTTGCTCATTGCAAGGGTAGTGTCTAAACTCCGTACAAGGGTATGGTTGTGGGTGGGAAAACATAACATAGAGCTCTTGTTGAGTAATTCCCCCAACTAAATGTGTTTGGGAATGAGTAAAGAGCTGAAAATGAGCTGAAAATTCAGCAAAGCACACACTTCTTGGTTTAATGGGGTGAGTGCATGGCTCATTGTGATGCCTATGCCTCTTACAAGAGTGATACCAAGAGGTGTTTAAAGTATTCATGAAATACAATGAATATGAGCACTTAATTGATGTATGCCCACATCTAAAATTCAGTTTAGGGTTGACAAAACTGAGGTACCATAGCCAAAAGCACCATACTTCACCTCCTTGCCTCATTGGTGGAGTGCAAGTGAAGAGAAGTTGAGCACAAAAGCTCACAAAAGATGAAAGTCGGTGTTGAGGCTTTAGGGTTTGCCGAGTTTCCCTTGTGCTTAATGTATGCACACAAAGGAATTAGGGTGAGAAAAGTAGTGTTTAATAACACTTGAGTAAGGGTTTAGTGTTTGACGGAACACTAAGAGAGTGGTTTAGGGTTTAATGACCGCCACTAGTGTTTAGCAACACTTTAATTAAAGCTTTAAAAGAGCTTAAGCTTCCAAAATCGATGGAATGGAAGGTTTAGGGTTCTCCATTTTGCTTAGTGGCTGCAAAAATCAGAGAATTGAGGAAAACATAGTGTTTAAGAACACTTTAATCAAGGTATTAGTGTTTAGCAACACTATTAGAGAGGGTAAGCGGTGTTTAATGAACACCGTAGCCAAAAGAAATGGTTAAGTTGCCCATTTTTGTGCTTAATGGATGCACAAATCAAAGAGGGAGTAGAATGAGTGTTTAGAAACACTTTAGAGGATCAATTAGTGTTTAGAAACACTAATTAGTGTGTAATTAACACTTTAATGAAGCTAAAAAGCTTGAAATGCCATAGCCTTGAGAGTATGGCAATTTAGGGTTTGCATGATTGTGCTTAATCATGCACAAATCAGAGAAGCAAAGAGTATGAGTGTTTAAAAACACTGAAGAGAGAAGATTAGTGTTTAAAAACACTAATTAAGTGTTAATTTTCCTCTTAATCAAGCTCCACAACTTGAAAAAACTCCATTGCAACAGTAGGCGACTGCTAATCTGCTTCCCCCGACTTCATTACTGAACCAAATCAGCTGAAAATGTGTGGGCTTGATCGCCTCTTCATGGGCTTCAAAAGCCCTAAGACGATGGGCGACGAGATGGCTTCTCCCTCGCGCGATTACTGTACGACCACGGGCTGCAGCAGAAAACGCAGAAAATCGCTTTTCTCGAGAATGCGCCGCGTGCTGTGGACAATGTGGCTAATTGAGGTGATAGGCCTCTTAGCCCTGACCTAAGCTTCACTTTGTTAGTTGAGACCTCAAGGGGATAAGCCCTCCCTTGGCTGGTTGAGGTCCACCACCAAGAGGGGGTAGAAGACAAGAGTCTCAAAAAGTGAGAAAAGGGGGGGAAAATTCAAATTTGAGACTAATCAGGCTTAACTTTGGCTAATGCAACTCAATAATGAGTGAACCGGGCTCTGATACCATGAGAAAATGTTGCATTGGCCTAATTACTTGATTAGCTTAATGGATTTGATAAATGACAAGATGCTCAACAATGCATGGAGGCAAGAAATTATACAAGTAAAACACTTGTTTATTATGCTGCTTAGGAATACAACATGGATGGGCTCTCACAAGCTAATGCACCAAGTGAGCTTCCCTCTCCCCTAATGGGCCTTTAAATAGGACACCACAAGCCCTAAAGCTAGAGGCTTGTTTACACACACACACACCTCATCCATTGCCCCTTTGTTTACAACCTTTATTCAACCTTAATTCTCAACATGCATTGGTCAGAGTCTTCGCTACTTTCAGTGTCGGTGGAGTTTGCCACGTTCTCGCCATCAGGAGTCAAGTGCATAACACCTATCATGTTTATTGGCACTAACGGTGGCATATCTTGCCCCTCAGGTGTTACCCAACTTGTGCCTCTATTTCCCCATGTGTCTATGGTTGCCGCTAGGTGTACCCAATCCACGTTATCCGACTCAGTCATACCCGGTAGGACGTCCATATAAGGAGAATCTTTTCCATCATCAGTCTCTTTTTTGCATGTATAGCAATACCTTAATGGGGCAGAGTGAACAGTGGTATCCGATCGATTATCAATGATAACCTTGCTTCCTAAGGGATGCGCACGACCATTCTCAAGATCAACTCGAATGACAGAGTCCTGGAATTGTAGATAGACATGGTTTTTCGACCAGTCATGCACCATTTGTGCTTCCCTCATGAAAGGACGTCCTAAGATCATTTGATATGACATAGGATGCTTGGAGAAATCCATTACAATGAAGGTATGTCGTACCTTGTATCCCAGAACCTTGATCTTAAGGTCCCTTAACATTCCAATAGGTTTAGCAATAGTTCCATTTGCCATCTTAACCACTATGTTTGTGACTTCGAGGTGAGGTCTGCCCATGGATTCCCAACAGTTTTTAGTCACAATGCTCACACCAGCACCACCATCAAGGATTCCCTTTAGAGTTAATCCCTTGGTAGTAATGGGGAGGGTTGCATTAGATTCGTCACCTTCAAAGTACTGTCCCAACTTGTTAACAGGTATTTCAACGACCGAATCTTCATCTAAGTTGGGTTGTAGATCCCAATGCTCCCCTTCATCTTGAAGCGTGTCAGGTCTATCCATATTTGCAAATTGTGGTAGCCCCGCCTTTAGTTCTCCATTGAGAAATGCCCGAAGAGCTAAGAATAGCTCAGGATCTCCGTATAATTTGGATATGATCGTGGTTCTGATCTCGGAGGACATGAAATCCATTAGCTTGGACACATTCAATGGTACTTTTCGAGACATCGCCCCTTGACTAGGGACTGGTGAAGATGGAATCACTTCCTCCTCGATGGGGTCAGGCATTCCCTCCTCGATGGGGTCAGGCATTCCCTCACTAAACATTCGTTCAAGCAAAAAGGGTGTTTACCCACTTCCTGATGTCCTATCCTCACTTTCTTCCCGAATGATACTAGGTATCGCTAACGGTTTATGGTTCCTGTGAGGTTGAACTTGCGTAGGAAACACTGTGTCTGGAATTTTGATTTTTCTCGGGTTTGGCTCCAGTTCTCTTTGTGTTTCTTCCACCAAACCCCTTAAGTGTTGCACTTGTTCAATCTCCTCAACTGGATTTGGGTAAGTTCCAATCTTTTTCTTGAGGGTTTTTGGCCCACGTGGCTTGTCTTGGGGAGTCTCACTCACGTTGGGTGGACGAGAGGGCATAAACTGACTTGGTTGTGGGGCCGAGGAAGTTTCCTTCTGTTTCCCCTTATTTATGTACTCACTTGATTCTCCTTCGTTGAGCTCCCGAGTGGGTTCCTCCTTTAAGGTAGTGGCTTTGGTCCCCATGGTTTCTATTGAATCAGAATCATCTTCAGGATCATTCATATACACGGGGTCGTCTCCTGTCCCTATGTTAGTCTTTGAACTGGGCTTGGAGCTTGTGGCATTAAGCGATCTCTTTCGTCGTGTTTTCTTTTTCTTTGCCTGAGCGATTGATGCAGTATCCCTCTCTTCAAGAATGTAGTTTTGATTTTGAAGCATTGACCGTGTAACTACATTCACGGGTACAATGGGTGTGGTTCCTCGTGCTTGGTTGGTGACCTCAACCAAATTCAATGGCGTAATCTTGGGTGCATTAGGATTATGTGGACATTGAGCGATCAAATGATCTATGCCACAACGATTACATGTAAGTACTGGCATTCTCGATGTGCTCCCTTGATTTGGTTGCATTTGAGTAGCGATCTTCTGTAGCCTATTAGGGCACTCCGCTACACGATGTGGTCCACCACACTCATAGCATTGAAGAGGTGGTCTCCTCGCCAAGGTATTAAGGTTTTGCCCTCTTGTGGCGAGAGCAGCCGCTTGATATACAGGCTTAACTTGCCCGAAATGATCCTCCATGTAATACTGGGGAATCATTTCAAACGTATCAATCCCGTATGGAGCAGTAGGGTCTATCTCCTCTTCATAATCCCCACATGCACTATGTGACTCACAACCCATCTGGTTTATTGGGGTAATCCTTGGATGTGGAGGTTGTGGTCCTAGCACTGGCGGTGGTAACGGCATAGACTAGACTACATTCGGATTCCTTGGAATTATGTGCTGTGACGGTTGCTCGACAGGTTGTGCAGGCATTAGCGCGGGTACTTGAGGTGTGTTTGACCAAGCTAGTGGTGCTTGGTTTGCCAACATTCGCTTAAGTGTTAGGCAATCTTTAGATTGATGGCCATACTTACCACATGCATTGCAATTCCCATTGAATTTGACTCTGAATGTGGGACATTCACTCGTGCTATGTGGTCCTAAGCACACCGAACACCATTGTTGCTCTCTTCTTGGGTACATATGGCTATTCTGAGGAGCTTGATTACCCCTAAAGTATTCTTGGAGAGCCTTAGTAAGGTCGGTCACAGACATTTCAGATATCTTGGGCTCCTTGGCAATTGGTTTTACCGTCATTGGCTCGTGCCCAGATACTTGCGAACTAACGGATTTTGTTTTTGAAGACACCTTTTTACCTGCAATCATCAAGTTGTCTTCTAACTGGATTGCATTGGCAGTGACTGCTTCCCACGTTGTAAGACCTCTAATGACTAGGCCATTGTAAATGTCCTCGTGGCGCAATCCTCGGATGAATCTATCGAGGAGTTGGTTGTTATTGAAGCGTTCATCAGGAGTGCAGCGAGAATTTAGATGCTTCAATCGACTTATAAAGTCTCTCACTGACTCCCCTTCCTCGCGTTCAGCTTTTTGGAGTTGAGATGCTACCCCCCAAAGCACACCCTCGCGTATGTATTCTTTCAAGAACAATCTCTTGAGAGTGGGGTAGTGAGTGCGCTCTTCAACCCTTAAGGTTCGATACCAATCTCCGGCCTTCCCACTCAAGGTTAAGCCTAAGGCTTTACACTTGTGCAGCTCATTGTGCTCTTCCAAGGAATCACACACGTGTTCAAAGACTTCAATGTGCTTCCTAACATCCTCGTTACCACTGAAGTTTTGAGTGAGCTTAGCCACTTGTACTGCCTTGCTTCTAGGTTCTCGCTCAGGCATACCCCGCATGTTTTCCGCAATAGATCGTCCGATCGTCTGAGCAAACGCTGCGAGATCACCTAAGTGAGCAGGCATAGTTGGTGGAGGCACTTCTGGGATAGCCTGGCTGATAGGAGTTGGCGTTGGTCTGAGTAGGTTGGCAAATGACGTAGGATATGATATGTGACTAGGCCTAGCTCCCCTTGGATAATGGTTATGATAAGGTGGTCGTGGAGCATACGCCATTGGCATACTAAGAGGCGTAGGAGCTACATGAGCATGAGTAGCGATAGGTACATATGGTTGATAGGCACTGGCACGCACTGTTGTAGGTACTGTTCCACTAGGTAGTGGTGTCGTACTAACTACAGCGGTAACAGGTGCACTTTCAGCTATGCTCATCATTGGGGTAGGCATTGCGGATTCCCTAATGGAAAGTTGAGCCAAGGTTGGAAAGCTAAAGTTACTACTCGTGGGCTCAACCTGCATTGAGACTCCAGGCGAAACAACATATGAAGGGTCTATGGGACTCACCGAGGGAGTCTCCAATTGTGATAGGGTTGGTTGTTTGGCCTTGCCCGTATCCAAAAACCTCATAGGGCCAGTGGAAACTAGGTTCACTCCCCTATTTTGCCTCTCAATTTGGATAATTCTATGAATCACCTCACATATCATGTGTTGTTGCTCCTCTAGATTAGTGGCGCTAGATGTAGATCGTAGGACTTCTAACCAACCTACATGGTATGTGTAACCTGTGTATAGGTCAGTTAGAGTCTCTGTGTGTAGATCATATTCCCAATTTTCATTGAGAAATATCCCATCTAGACTTGGTGTGCCAAATGGTTCTCTTGAAGTGGACGCAATGTCACTTCTTATGGATTGGCTTCTAGGGACCTCTACTTTAGGAAGAACATCGGAATGTGGTAGCTCAGTAGGGCCCTCATTAAATGAAGTGGGTAGAATATCCACATGGACACTCTTTGGGAGGGTAGGGTCTACATAAGATGTGAATGGCGAATCCACTACCCCTCCTTCTTCATTTACTTCGCTTGTCGCATGTTCAGAGCGTGTAGCTCTACTAAAAGTCTCTATTAGACGGCTAAACATGCTAGATCCAGGTTGTGGGGCCCACACTGGCATGTTTTGGCTTGTCTCCTCAGGGTTCTTGGTAGGGTGTCCTTCCATGGCTTCTGAGTCAGAAGATGAGTCACTATCCACTATTCGTGGATCTTGGGTCGCACTCCCTTGGGTTCCAGCCGAAGGCCAAGATGCTAATGTGGAGGGATGGTGTGAGCCTGCGTAGACTGAAACGCTTTCTAGTGGCTCAGACTCCAGCACCCGACCAGAGCGTAGATGCATGTGACGTGGGTACCCTACGTGCGTTGGTAACTACCCTTGAAACTCACACAAGTGGTTTCTTAGGTGTTTCGCACCCCGTTTTTACTTGTTTTTGTGTTGTTTTTAACCCGTTTTTGACTCGTTTTTGACCCCCTTACTTACGGTCGAACTTGGGCTAGGGCGTGTGATAGCTCGAAACGAGCGTATCGTTTAAAGGGTCCTAGTGTGCTTTACAGCACCGTGTTCGCCTATCTAGAGCTCCTGTAGTCCTCAAAATAGTCCGTTTCCTTTGGGGGGAAGGGGCAAAAGCCTATTTGCTTGTGGAAGAAAGGGTGAGGGCTTTATCCCACATGCTCTCTTTACTCCTTGGGGAGTGGGCTACATATAGGGCACGACTTCCCATAAGCTCTCACTTGAGAGAAAGCTATGGAGGCTCACTCTCCTATATATATATATCAAAAGACCGAGACCGGGGCCGGGGCCGGGGTCGTGGGTCGTGGGGTTCTTTCTTTTCAAAATTTTTTTCTCTGATTAGAAAATCTTTCCTCTCCACACGTTTGGTTCTTTCTTTCAAAATAAAATTTAATTTTTTATTTTTTATTTTTTATTTTTTAGAATTTTTATTTTCTGTTTTTTTTTGGATAAGTTTTCTAGGGTTTCTAGCCTTGGCTGCAGCGCAGTTCGTGCACACAGCACAGATCTGGGGATTCAGAAACCCCCTCACACGCAGAAAACCAGATAACCGATCGTGCGCCCACACGCGGAGCGGAAAAATAACAAAAGAAACAGAAATGCAGAAGACAAATTGCAGAAACAGAGATTGCAAAACATAGAAACACCTCAACAACAAACACACAGTCGCTTTCCTACAGTGCAGATTAAACTTCACGCAGCAGCCGAGCTGCAAACTGGAGCTTGGTGCAGGGCAACTCCCTGGCAGCGGCGCCAAAAATGGGTGCTTTTGTCGCACAGGTCGTAGCTGGGGACTTGCCAGACACCGTATGCGAGCCACGAATGGCTGCTGTTGGAATTAGGGTTGCAGGAATGCACACACAACTTCAAGAAGATGAGGAAGCTTGAGCACAACACAGTAGTGTATTATGAGTGCCAAAAATGAAAGATTACAAGCCCTAGAAGATAATGGGCGTATATACAATGCACGGGGGAAAAAACCTCCTAGTGAGGGAAAAAGTGCCCCGGCGGTCCTAAGTGTGTTCACACACATCACTACTATAATATGATAACAAATCCCCCCTGGAGTGATGCGGTGAACAAGAGCTAGCACTCATGTATAGGGAAGTGTCTAGCTATGTGGACGAATCCACAAAAGGGAGTAAGCCCAAAGCTTTGCGAAAAGCTTCGAACTTCTCACGAGGCAGAGCCTTTGTGAAAAGGTCTGCAAGGTTATCCTGTGTTGGCACATAAGCCAAACTGATCTCTCCTGCAGAGAGTCTCTCCCTGACATAATGGTAGTGCACCTCAATGTGCTTCGTACGAGCATGGAACACTGGGTTCCGCGCAACTGCCAATGCGCTCTGACTGTCAGTGAAGATGGTGGTGGCAGATGGCTGCCCAACACCCAAATCAGCCATAAGGCGTCTGAGCCACACACACTCAACCGTAGCTGTGAAAGCTGCCCTGTACTCAGCTTCACAACTAGAAGTGGCCACAGTAGGCTGCTTCTTGCTCAACCATGATATGCATGAGCTTCCAAGCATGAAGCAAAAACCACTCGTGGACACGCGTGTGTCATAACAACCAGCCCAGTCAGAATCTGAAAAAGCATGTAAATCTGGCGGCAATGATCCCCCCTTGGGATAAAACAACCCAAGATGCCGAGTACCACTCAAATAGCGAAAGATACGCTTCACTGCCTGCCAATGCTTAATGCCTGGGCTATGCATAAATCTGCTCACCTGTGAGACTGCAAACTGAATGTCTGGCCTCGTAATGCATACATAAATGAGGCAACCAACAGCTGTCTGATAGAGTGTGACATCAAAGTGATCTCCAGCATCATGAAGACTCAACTTCAAACCTGTCTCCATTGGAGTAGCAATAGGCTTGCAGTCTTCAAGGCCAAATCTCCGTAACAATGTTTCAATATACTTTGTCTGACACAAAGCAATACCTCCATCACACTGCTTAAATTGTATCCCCAAATAATGATGCAAATGCCCCAAATCTGACATCTCAAAAGAGGCATTCAAATCAGCCTTAAAATCAGCAATATGACTCTCATTTGGTCCTGTGAGCAGCATGTCATCGACATAGAGAGCAATGATTAGATGTACACCATCCACACGTTTAGCATACAAAGTGCTTTCTGTTGGACTATTCTGAAACCCATGTGCAGTCAAATATGCATGTATTTTTTCATACCAAGCTCGTGGAGCTTGCTTTAAACCATATAAAGCCTTTTTTAACCTGCACACTTTGTTTTCCTGCCCTCTTTGAACAAAACCACGAGGCTGCGATACATACACCTCCTCATGCAAATCTCCATTTAAGAACGCAGTCTTTATGTCCAGCTGATGTACATTCCAACCATTATGAGCTGCTAATGCACAGATGCTACGAACAGTGGTCATACGACATGTGGGAGCAAAAGTCTCATCAAAATCAATGCCCTTCTCTTGAGCATAACCTTTTGCAACAAGCCTAGCCTTATGGCGATCCACTGTGCCATCAGGCTTACGCTTCAATTTGTATACCCACTTAGTGCCAATGGCCTTCTTGCCAGGGGGCAAGTCACATAAAGACCATGTACCATTCTTCATAATAGCATCGTATTCTGCTTGCATAGCAGCCATCCAATTTTCTGAACTTTGTGCCTCATCAAATGAAACAGGCTCACTTTCATCGCACATACTAGAAACAGCCAATGCATAACAATCTGACGCATAAGAGGCACCATGAGAGCCAGAACGAGTGCGACTAGACAAAGGGGCATCCAACTTGCTGTCACGCAAAGTCTGCACCAGCCATCTAGGCATATTCCTAGAGCCCTCAATCTCTTGTCTCTCATCCTCAAGTGCATCATGCACATCTGCATCAGATATAGGCTGATCTGTGCCATCATTTAAAACCTGCATAGGCTGAAAAACTGCCTCATGAGGTATTGCACTTGACTGTGCACCACTGAAAAGAGGCAACAATGTATCATAGACATCACGTGAGCTGATATCTGTCTCCTTAGTACATGAAACCAAGGGCTGAACTGCATCTTCCACAAATACAACATCACGGCTAACCAAAATGCGCTTTGTCTGTGGATGATACAAACGATAGCCTTTGCTCTCAGCACTATATCCAACAAAAATACATTTGACAGCTTTGTCATCCAATTTTCTGCGATGTTGCACAGGCACTAATGCATATGCCAGGCAACCAAAAACACGTAAATGGCCAACAGATGGCTTGCGGCCATGCCAAGCCTCATATGGAGTGACAACCTGTAATGCTTTGGTGGGACACCTGTTTAGTACATAAGTGGCACACATGACAGCCTCAAGCCAAAAACCATGTGGTAGACTTTGACTCTTAACCATACATCTTGCCATTTCCATGAGAGACCTGTTTTTTCTCTCAGCCACACCATTTTGCTGTGGTGTATACGGCACTGTACATTGGTGTTTTATCCCACGCTCAGCCAGAAATGCATTAAATTCTGAAGACATATACTCCCCCCCTCGATCTGAACGGAGGGTGCCCATCTTACTTTCTGACACATTTTCAGCCATAACCAAAAACTGTTTGAAGCACAAAAACACTTCGGACTTTGCCTTCAAAGGATATACCCATGCATGCCTGGTAAAATCATCAATGAAAGTCACGAAGTAAAGGTAGTTTCCAAATGATGGAGTTTGCATGGGACCACAAACATCACTGTGAACAAGCTGCAATCTGCGTTCAGCTCTCACTGATCCATCTTTGGGAAAGGAAGCACGCTGCATTTTACCCAATATGCAGCCCTCACAAACATGCTTGACAGGTGCCTCAAGCTTAGGCAAAGAAGACACCATTTCAGATTTCTGCAGGCGCAGCAAACTTGCAAAATTCAGATGACCAAAACGTGCATGCCACAGTTTTGCATTTGAAATAGCCTGCGTATCCATAATAGCACATGCTGAATCCTCTACACATTTGCCATCCATATTGAGCTTATACAGCCCTCGACATAGTGAACCAGATGCTACAATGATGTCACCACAAGAGAGATCATGAACAGTACATCTGTCATCCACAAATTTTACAAGCAAACCTGTTTTGGCAAATGCGGAGACTGACAGCAGATTCTTTTTGATCCCTGGCACATACAATGCATCAAAAAGTGTAAAGGTGTTGCCATTTGCAACATTCAGCACAATCTGTCCAACTCCTTTAACGGGATAAGAGGAGTTATTGGCACAAGTGACAGTATTCCCTGTGGGAGCAGACTCAAGGAAAGTGAATAAACTGCGCTGCGAGGTGATATGCTTAGTGGCACCACTGTCAAAGTACCATACATCTGAATCTACTGCAGACATACATGTGTCATGCAAAGATGGGTCATAACTGCACTGCGCATTGAATGCCCATTCTGTATCTAGCACAACATTAGCAGATTCATTGTTAGAAGGAGAGGCATCTGCAACAGCCATACCAGCCTCTTTCTTCTTAGCCTCTTTCGCAGCCAGCTTAGGACACGCTTTGATGACATGATCATTTCCCTTACAGTACTTGCAAAATGTCTTCTGTTTGTCACCCTTCTTCTCATCTTTGTCTTCCTTCTTTGGTTGCGCAGCATTTGCAGATTTCTGCTTACTAGAAGAAAAGCCAGCTTTACCTTTCCCGCTTCTCTGATTAGCAACGAAAGCTTGATCTGCGACACGCATAATATTCCTGTTTTGCCTTGACTGGTCTTCTTGCAGCAAAACAGAAACTAACTCCTCAAATGATAAGGCATTGGGATTGCCTTTCATCATCAAGCGAAGAGTGGAAGCAAAACCCTGATAAGAATCTGGTAGACCATTCAAAACAGTCTGCACAAGTGAACTGTCTGACAGGATTTCATCTGCAGAAATGAGCTGCTCTTTGAAATCCTTGATCTTTGTCAAAAAGCTATCCATAGAATCACCTTCGTTCATATGCTCACTCTCCAACTGTTTTCGGAGATAAGCAACACGAGCCTCATTTCTTGCCTGATACAATGTGGCAAGTACATCCCAAGCATCCTTAGAAGTCCTGCAGGAGCGAATATGTGGGATAATGGTACGTTTGACAGACAGCGCAATCAAGGCATGAGCCTGCGCATCTCTACCATCCCAACGAATCTGCTCTGCTGAAAGTGGTGGTTCTCGAACAGCTGCTACAGCACTTGTGCCTGCACCATCATCAACAGTACCTGTTTCTGATGTGTTTGCAGCATTCCCAGCCACAATAGGACGTGCATCAATACCCTGCACAATGTTCCATAACCCCTTTGCTACCAATACATGTCGCATCATATATGCCCACAATGGATAGTTGGTGCCATCCAACTTATCCTCAGCAGCCAACATGCGGAATACATCATTGTTGTCAGCCATGGCCAATGACTGTACTTCTAGATGTAAATGCTGTCTGTAAGAGGTAAACCTGTATAAAATCGACCTGTGCTATGTAGCACAGCCCAAAACAGACGAATGGGCACCTGTCCTGCAGATTTCAATCTTGACAGAAAATCTGCACAGTAGGACGATATTGCCTGCGCAGTACTTGGAATGCAAAAACGGAGGGCGAAATGACCTCAGATCAAAATTCTGAAATGACCAAGCCCTACGGGCTCTCCCAAAGCATATACTAACCTGCAGACGCTCGTGAAACCTCGTCGCAATCGGAGGAGATGAAGCGGCAGGTGCCGGTGATGCTGCCCGGGAGGAGGAAGCCTGCTCTGATACCAATTGTTGGAATTAGGGTTGCAGGAATGCACACACAACTTCAAGAAGATGAGGAAGCTTGAGCACAACACAGTAGTGTATTATGAGTGCCAAAAATGAAAGATTACAAGCCCTAGAAGATAATGGGCGTATATACAATGCACGGGGGAAAAAACCTCCTAGTGAGGGAAAAAGTGCCCCGGCGGTCCTAAGTGTGTTCACACACATCACTACTATAATATGATAACAGCTGCAAGCATACAACCAGGGAAGGAAGCTCAAACAGAATGCCAAAGGGTGTGTCACTCACCGCTCAACCGCCGCCTTGAAGGATTCCCGCGTCGCAGCCGTGAAGGAGGAGCCGCCGTCGCCTCTCTGCCGCCGCCGTGCCGCTACACAGTGCTCGATCGCTCTCTCACTCACTCTCTCTCTCTCACACAAACGCAGGAGAAGGAAACCAAAGAGATAAGGCAAGAGCACTCTTGTATTCACAACACATGAGAATGAGGATTTTAGGGTTACATTTGACTCATATAGGTGACTTGGCCGTTCACACTTGGGCGCCCATACATGGCCGGCCGACCCTAACCCTTATCCTACTGATATCCAAGGTGCGCCTCTCATCGGCGATCACCCAATCCCTTCATCCTTAACATATGGTGCCGACAAGCCCGGCCCATGACTCAGAATATTTAAATTAATGACGTAAAATATAGTGCGTCCGCCATGGGTTAACACAAAAGCACCGCATACAGCGTGTGGCCAGTTGTGTTGGTGAATTACAACCTTCCACCATCAATGGCGATCAAGAAGGGACATCTTATGTTATCCCTTCTAATTCCAGGGAAACATAAAGTCAAGCATATGGATGTTTATCTTGAACCATTGATTGATGAGTTGGAGGAACTATGGAGAGGTGTTGCGGTGGTGGACATTAGTAGGCCTACCTCCTCTCGACACTTCGACTTAAAAGCAGTGTTGATGTGGACAATGCATGACTTTCCAGGATACAGCGATTGTTCTGGTAAGAATTCTAATTACCTCCCTACTCTATTACTATTGGCTATATATATTAATTATACATATTGACTTTATTATTCTAACTTTTATTTATATTTTAACAGGTTTGAAAACATCGGGTAAACATGCATTTCCTGTTTGTGGCCCTTCGTTAGTACATGAGTATGCTGACGGTTTGTGTAAGACCATATTCGATAATCATCATCGATTTCTCCCCTCAGATCATCCTAAATATGTTGCTAGTAAGAGTAACATTCCTCCACAAACACTTCGTGCAAAAGATTGGAAGCGTATTTGGGAGGCTACAACTATTCTTCCTCCAGATGGCATGAACAGGTATAATAATGTTTTTTCAATCTTGTTTTGTGTAGTCTCTAATTGGATTAAAGGTCACATAGAGCAATCCCTTGTGTAGGTACTCCATTTTTTTTCGGCTTCCATATTGGACCCATCTTAAGATCAACCATCTTCTTGATCCCATGCACATCTTCAAGAATGTGGGATCTGGTATTTGGGAACATATTATTGGTAAACGAGACAATGTTAGCGTACGTGAGGACTTGTGGGTCGCAGGACGTATGCGTCAAGCTTGGCCACGAGAGGTGGGTGGGCACGTTCGTCTTCCGCCTGCACCATGGATTATATCAAAGAAAGAGGAGAAGCAGGTAAAGCAGGCCATCACCACTTTGCGTACTCCCACTGGATGCATGAGATCATTGAAGGGAGCCTTTACAACCACTAAGAAAAGAGGCGTTGAGCAACTATATGGGTTGAAGTCCCACGATTGGCACAAGATGCTTCAAGTAAGTGTTTTCCAAGTCTTGTACGTTGAAATTAAATTTTGTAATGCCATAAACCATACATACATGTGCTCTTATGTGCGCAGTTCATACTACCTACTAGCATCGACCATTGTGCAAATAAGAGTTTGAAAAAATGTATTTATAAGATGGGCGAGCTTGTGAGGTATGTAAAACCCATGTCAGATCACTCTTCATTATACCTTGCAAAATGAACGTGCATGAGGTATAACGTACTATTTATTTATTTTTCAGATATGTTAGTTCCAAAGCAATTGATCCAGCCACGTTGGATGATGTGCGTGTTATGGCAGTGGAGGTGGTTTGTTTGGTAGAGGAGACTTTTCCGCGAACCGATCTCACAAGTCAACTACATCTCATTGTGCATTTAGTGGACCAAATCGCTTTATGTGGTACTGTGCATGCACGTTGGATGTTCTTCCTAGAGCGCTTCATGAAGACCTTAAAAGACTTTGTGAGGCAAAGTGCAAGGCCTGAAGGAAGCATGGCCGAGGGTTGGTTGATACAAGAGTCTCTTGTATATATTTCAGAATTTCTTGGTCAGGTGGACAGCTCTTTGCCACGACTATGGAGCAATGAAGAGGACTTGAGGATGACCTCTATTGTGCCTCAAGGAAAAGGACAGAGTAAAGTAATTGACAGAACATTGATTGATGATCTCAATTTCACTTGTATCCTTAATAGTGATGTGATGAGCAGATGGGTTACAAGATATGAGAATGCAAAGACAAAAAGGCAAGCAGAAAGAGCTCTCTTTCGGAGGCAACATGGCTCTCGGAAGGCGTACCCTAAGCATCTAGCAACACTTCCGAATGATATCCATGTTGATTGGTTGCATGAGGAAATGGAGAGAGCAGAGAGCGACGAGGGGCTACATATCACAGCAAAAGAATGGGAGTATGCACAAGGATGCATGTTAAAGGTACATAGAACTAATGTTTTGCATTATTTGTAAGTGATTTGCTTTTAATATTTATTCACATTGCTTACACAAATATTGCTTCTATTTTGGTCCAGTGCACTATGTTCAATGCTATATGGTGTGAAGGCAAGCATTTTCGATTACAAAGAATTGATGAAAAGAGAAATACACAAGATTGCGGTGTCATTAGTAGCTTTGAGGGAGCTAATGGAAAAATGGATGATTATTGTGGCATAATCCAAGACATATTTAGGCTTGACTTTCGTCGCTTCTTTGTGTATGTTTTGGATGTCAAATGGCAAATGAACGTGGTGGAAAAAGGGCCTGATGCAACGATAAAACACCATGCAAGTGGCTATGTAACTATTGACTCTACAAAGTTTTGGCAAACAAAGAAAGATAGGCTCGTATTGCCACAACAATGTGAGCAGGTATGCATTTTTTTACTAATGTGTTTCATGTACATATATATCTAAGCTCGCGTACCCCTTGACTTTTGATATGTTAATTAATTACTGTACTATGTGTATTTGAGTAGGTTATCTATCTACTAATGGTGCATGACATTAAATGGTGGTACGTCATCCCTATTACACCACGTTCCAAAGTGATGTATAATACATATTTAAAATTTTCAGAAAATCTGGACCCTTAGGATAAGGCCTTTTGAACAGATTATAATTGATTTTTAATGCACCTTCTGAAAATCTTTTTGAACTTCTGTTTTGGGGAAATTTATTTTAATAAGAAAAGATATTTTTCCATCCAAAAATATCTAAAATCTGAATAACCTCTCTCTAGAATATTTTCTCTCTCCAGGTAAAAACAGGTAGAAACAAGATCTTTTATATTTCTAAAGAGGGATTTTATTACAAGGGAAGATAATGGACATCTTGAGGGGCTGGGGAGGAATCTTACATTCTCTCCCACTTGAAAAACACGAGATGCCCTCATCTCGCAGACTGGGGGTAATCTCGCAACAGTTCGGCTTCTTTCTCCCAGGTGGCATCTTTCTCCCAGGTGGCATCTTCAAAAGGATAGAACATCCATTTGACCAACAATTCTCTCAGAATTCTGTTCCTGAGAACCTTTTCGTGAACATCAAGGATTTCTTTAGGTTGGAGTTCCATTTGCCTTTGGGTTGAAGAAGTTAAGATTTCATCAAGCACATGATTCGGGGGCTTGGTATATACTTTTTAAGAAGGCTCACGACATGAAATACATTATGTACTTTGAGATGAGGAGGCACAAGAAGCTCGTAGGCTAAGTCACCTACTTTCTTTGTGATCAGATATGGTTTACAATATCTGGGGGATAACTTCTTGTACTTCCCAAGAGATAGAGAACTTCTTTTGGGGCGTACTCAAATGAAGACCATATCTGCTTCTTCGAATTTTCTTTCTTACCTCTTCTTATTTGCATATTGCTTCTGTCTATCCTGGGTAGCTTTTATATCTTTGCGAATTGACTACATCTGCAACTCCATGTCATCAAGCATCTATCTGGATATCTCGAACCTAATCAATGGGTCGGACCAAGTTAATGGAGTTAAGCAATCTTGTCCATACAAAGCTTTGAAAGGGCTTATCCCAATACTTCTGTGATAAGAAGTATTGTAGGTGAACTAGACTAGGTGTAGATAGCTTAGCCACTTCTTGGGTTCCCTGCCACAGCATGACCAAAGTATATCTTCGATTACTTGCTTCACCCTTTCAGTTTGACTATCGGTCTCGGGGTGGTAAGCTGTGCTGAGATCCAAGAAAGTTCCTACTGCTAAAAAAATGCAATCCAAAATTTTGACGTGGATTTGGGATCTCGATCACTTACTATGCTTCTGGGTAGGCCATGCAATCTGAAGATTTCTTTGAGGAACACTCTAGCCACATCCACTGTAGTGTAGGTTTCTTTTACTGGAATCAGATGGGCAACTTTGGTTAGTCTATCAACTGCCATGAAGATGGAGTTGTAACTTGATTGCACTGAAGGTGATCCAGTAATAAAATCCATACTAATACATTTCCACTTCATCTAGGGGATGTCTAATGGATGTAACTTCCTAAGCATTTTTACTCTCTCGGCCTTGATTTTTTGACAGGTCAGACATTGACGTACATGATTAAGTACATCTTTTTTAGACCAGGCCAAAAGAAGCTTTTCTTCTTCACACACATGTAGGTTTTGATGAAACCTGGATATCCTGCAATAAGGCTGTCATGGGCTTCATTCATAATTTAACGCTTAGTTCTCTCATAATTGAGAATGCATAGCCTATGATTATAATACATAATTCCATCATCCAGGCTATACCCTTGAACTCGGTTTAGCTCCTGTGGAGTTTTTCTTTTCTGCATAAGTGGGGTAGCAATAGGGTCAAAGAATCTATCTTGCATGATGTTCTCTCTTGCTTCAATAATCAAGGGATTTGACACTACAGTAATTGCAAGCAAGGAGGCTTTTCTGCTGAAGGCATCTGCTACCACATTTTCTTTTCCTGGGTGATACTTAATTTTAAAATCAAATTCCTGTAGGGTCTGTATCCACCCTCTTTGGCACATGTTGAGATCCTTCTGAGTGAAGATCCACTTTAAGCTCTAATGATCTGTCATCAAAGTGAATCTTTGACCCAGTAGGTAATGTCTCCACAACTTCAAAGCATATGCTACTGAAAGTAGTTCCAGGTCATGGTGGACAACATAATTCCTCCCATGCGTTCTGAGTTTTCGGGATTCATACGCCACTGCATGACCTTCCTGCATGAGTGCACCTCCCAGGGCAAAACCACTGGCATTAGTTACCTCAAAGGGTAGAGAGAAATTTGGTAGCTTTAGAATGGGATTGGTTACCAAGGCGGTCTTCAACTTATCAAAAGCACTATGGCACGTGGATATTCTTCTTGGGAAGATTAGTCAGGGGGGAAGCTAGGAGAGCATACTTTGGTATAAAAATTCTATACCAACCAGTGAATCCCAAGAATCCTCTAACTTCTTTCACTGTCTTTGGTTCAGGCCAATCTATGAGTGCTTGGCGGAATTTGGAGAAATTCTATCTTTGGTTACCAGAAAGCCTAAGTATTCAACATAGTTGGCAGAGAAAGTGCATTTTCTCTTTTTTGCATAGAGTTGGTGCTTCCTTAGGATCTCAAGAACTCTTCTGACATGAGCTTGATGGTCAACTGCATTGTTTGAGTAAATTAGAATATCATCAAAGAAAACAAGAACAAAATCATCCAAGTATTCTCTGAGAATGTTCTGCATTAATTGATTGAATGTAGTTGGGGCATTTTTCAATCCAAACGGCATGACAATGAATTCATAATGCCCATACCGAGTATTGATGGTTGTTTTCAGGATACCCTGATTTTAGACCTATCTTTTTGAAGATTTGGGCTCCACTTAACCTCTCCAGAAGCTCTTCAATTCTGGGGATAGGATACTTATTCTTAATTGTAGCTGATTGAGACCTCTGTAGTCTACACAGAGTCTTAGCTTTCCATCTTTCTTTTTCTGAAAGAGAACTGGCGCACCCCAACGTGAAAGACTAGTTCTTACAAACCCTTGTTCTAACAACTGTCTAAGCTATTCCTTGAGTTTGATGGCTTTAGGAATTGGCATTTTATACGTGCGCAGGGCTACTGGGGTTGAGCTCCGGGGGTCAATTCTATCACATGATCTACTTCTCGAATTGGAGGCATCTCTGATAATTCTGCTGGAATAAATTATCATAATCACTTAATCAGTCAAGTTCTTTAGCTTTTAACTTTGAGTCTACTGGATTCATTTTGACAACATAAATGAGATGCTTCTTTCTAAGTCCTTTTAGTAACTTAGAAGCCTTTACTAACTGTAGACTTGGGGATCGCAAAATTCTGGTTCCTTGAACTTTATTTCCGTGAAGGTCACGGAAGGGAATGGTTTCATTATGACAGTGAATGTCACCTTGATTTTTATGGAGCCAATTCATTGCAAGGATCCCGTCAAAAACTCCTAAAGGTATAACTCTGAACTGACACTCAGTTAAATTCCCATCTAGATTGAACTGAATATGGCCTGTCTGAAGGTGAGTAAAAAGAATCTTCCCACTTACCAATTCAACTTGCATAGGTTTCCTTGATTTTTCTGATCTAAGACTAGCTTACGCAAGCATCCACGGGAAATGAAAGAATGAGTACTGCCTGAATCAATCAAAAGCTAAAAAGGGTTACCCTGATACTCAGGTGGAGTATGAATGACGGAGAGTTGGCGATTTGGCCCTTGGTTTTCAATTGCTGCATAAATCTGTCCTCTTTCTTCTTCCACTACTTTTGCTATTGTGACTCTTTCTCTTTGGTTGCCCCAGTTCTGGGAAGGAGTTTTGAGGCTACTCTAGACAGAGGCAGACGACTGAGCTGGAGTTCTCCTAGGATTGCCCTAATTTGGGCGAGATGGACCCTAGTTTGACTAATAGGAATGGTCTCTGCACTCTCGGTCCGTGACTTCCCTATCCCCTTGACATGGCAGGAGTCGGCGGGCGCAGTCTTTCAGTTGGTGACCACCAAAACCCTGACATCCAAAACACCGGTTCTCACTTCTAAGCTCATCCCTCTGAATCCTTGAAATAGGTGGGGCTCCTGAGAAAGTGTTCTCGGGGAAGGGTCTTCCTTCACTTTTGAACCTTCCTACATTATGATTCTGAATTGGGCCTTGCTGCCTCTTTGGGGGAGGAAAGTTTGAAGTACTTCCTGGGGTTTAGAATCTTTTAAAGTTAGAGGGTGCTGGCTTTGGCGGGACCTTAACAAAACAAAGGCTTTGACAAAGTCTTTTTCCATTCTTACTGCTTCGGCCATTGAGATAGGTTTGGAAATCTTTACTAAGGTGTCCAATGGCTCGTTCATTTCTCGAATGAATCTGGCCATCGGCTGCTCTTCATCTAATTGTGGGGAATATTTGAGGAGAAGGGCAAAAGCTTGATGGTACTCTTCAATTATCCAGCTATCCTGCTTTAGTTCCAAGAACTTATTCATTTTAGTTTCAAGGAAGCCCGGAGGACAAAACCTCTTTCTGAGGTAAGCTTTAAGATCAGTCCAGGTCTAGGTATTCCGGTCGAGATGGTTAGTCTGGCAGTGATTCCTCCAAAGCGACCCTTGCTATTTTCACAATCTTTAACTTGGCAAGAGCCATCTTGCTTCTCTCATTATAGCCAGTTACATCAAAGTATTCCTCCATCGCTTCATGACTCTGACAAAACCAGATTTTCGTCAAGTTAACTTTGACAATAGATTTATGATCATTTAATTTTTACGATTTATTCTTTAAACAGGTAATTATTTTATCATACATCATGAAACAAGATTTACTCTGATAATTTTACTAACCATATTTCTAATCATGAAAATAATTTAGATTTTTTTTAATTACAAAACATTATTTATTATCAAAAGTTTTTGGTATATACATAGAGCATCACGGCTCCCAAAATCACTGTCTCTATTGTATACGCATAAACAAGCAAAAATACGAAGGACACATACCATGGTACACACGATTCATTATAGAAAGAGGTGCTGTAATTCTACTTCTAGGGATAAAGCGGCTAAGAAGCCTAAAAAATCAGCATGAAATTTTGAAGTTCTTGGATGAATGATCAAAGAGTTGTACATGCTGAACAAGCCCTAGCCTTATCAGAATCATGGCTATGGAAATATTTTGCCTGAGCCTCTGACGCTGACTCGTACTGACATTAATACATCGTCCTCCACAGAACCACATATACCGCATCACGAAAGTAAAGACTCTCAAAATGACGTGCGAGTCTCACTCTGCTTACTCGGGTCGTAGTAGAGTTGATGAGGTGCTTGAATGCAAAGGCTATCATATCCTGCACTGGGAGAGTTCAGGAATGCCAGATAGATTCGGGGTATCCATCTATAAATTTCTAATTCAATTTATGAGTTTTTAATTTTTGAAGTTCATTCAACATAAATTTAACAAGCGAAAACATTATTTCCCAGATTTACTTCAAAATTTTAAGCAATTTCTGATGCTGTTGCATAAATTTACAACAACTCTCTGATACCAATTGTGGAATCCCACTGCCCCCTCCGCGCACCGGATTTTCGATTGCTGGCAGAAGCGGAAGCAGCTCCCTCTTGCACGGGGCAGGGTTTCCCACTCGTGGCCTTGCTCTCGAATGTTCGGACACGAGACTAAGCTGGTGGTCATTCCAAAAATAACCTTCATCTAAATAAACTAGATAGAAGGAAAATTATTACAGACTTAACTTGAAGGAATCAACGTTTTTTTCCTAATTGAATTAGGCACAGCTGTTGATCTATTCATTTGAGAAGTCTTCAGGTTATTATTTAACTATACGAGTTCTAAGCGTATTCTTATTAATCAATTTTATTTATTAAAACTCTACTAATTCCATCCCCCATCCGGCCCATGGATTAGCCACCGTCCAACCACTGGAATTGGTAGAACTAGACAAGTACTCACCCACCCATAATTGAATGCCTTTCTTAACTTTTGCTTTAGAATATAGATACGCACACACTCCTCTTTAAACTTTAATTCATAAAACAATCCATTGACAAACAATTATTTGTTATGTCCATCCTTGTTTCTCACAAAACAGTATCACTCTTGACTCTCCGTTGAGACTAGCAGGTCAACAACAACGAGATCCAGTAACAGATTACAATAAGTTTCTCATCATCATACATATATATATCTTCTACTACATACGCATGGGACTAAAAGTTTGGTGGATGAAGGTTAGTTTAGTAATCATATCAATTGGCTTGCTTCTTTCATATATCACAAACTAGTCTGAACGACAACATAGTATATTGACTTAAGTTAGTGTAAGGCGGCTTATACGAGTGCGAGTACCTGATGACGTTGCGACGATGTTACTGACTTTACGAATTCCCGGTAACTATTGTGGAGACTATATATGGTCGCATGAGCTTCAAGTTCTAATTAATCCTGAAAGCGGACATGCATCGATCAAGACATAGACCATATGAACAGCGGCAAGAGAGAGAGCATTCCCGGTATGGTTTGCATGAATGGGGCCAAATTCACTTCGATCAAGACACAGACAATTTCCATCCAGTTCTCGGATGGAGCAGTTGCCGTCTCTTTCGTCCACCAATGCAATCAGCACACGGAGCGGCATCGTCGAGTAGTTCTACTCCGTGCATGGATTGGTTGCAGCACAATTACCACACTCACCCTCCTTGGTCGCTATATTCGACCACACTTAATCAACCTGCAAGCCTTACAAACCCATCACCACAGGTAAATTCCACTTACTTTCATAAATTTACTCACCTAATTAAGTGGTCACACTTAAATTTACTTACCTAGGTTTGTTAATATTTGCAGCGGTGACACGTCTAAACAATAATTATATGACGATTTTAGCAATGAACCAATTTTCCCGCCCAAGGCCAGCATGGCTAATGGACACAAATAGACATTTCAATTCATTGGTTTTGTCATGTCATCCAATTCATGTGTGTATACATGTGTGCATGTGTATATGTGTGTGTGTCTATCTGGGACTCACTCATATAGACGCATATATGTGTGTCTCTCTCTCACATGCATTTTTTTTATGTCTCTCACGTACATAGACACAATCCTCTCTCACACACATATGCATACTGTAGTCTCTGTCTTCTCACACCCATCTCGGTTACACTCTCTCACACAAATAAAAACTCTGTGTCTCTCTAGTCTCTCCCTCTCCCTCTCCCTCTCTCTCTCTCTCTCACACACACACACACACCCTCCACATGTACATGTGGCTATCTATATGCATACATATGTGTGTGAATGTGTTATATATGTAATAGTATTAATATAACAATATTATATATTTCCTATATGTATATTGATTTATAATATACATATAGAAGTATATTAATATCCTTACTCATTATATATTTATATATTGTTATTATATATAGTTGTGTTTGAAATATTTTATACTTATATATATTATATCTTTATAGTTTTTATTATACACATTTATCTAGATTTTCTTCTCTCAACTTAACCCTACACTCCTCTCTCTCCCCTTCCGCAATATATGGTCTCCACACCATTCCCCCCCCTCCTTCTCTCTCTCTCTATCTCTCTCTCTCTCTATCTCTCTCTTTATGCCCCAGCATAAGGCTCCTCTTCCCCCCCCATACATATATATATGTATATGTATGTATATATAAATATACATATACATATATATGTATATGTATGTATGTATATATATATATATATATACATATATGTTTATATATAAATACATATATATGTATATGTATATTTATATATGTATGTATATATAAATATACATATACATATATATGTATATGTATGTATGTATATATATATATATATATATACATATATGTTTATATATAAATACATATATATGTATATGTATATTTATATATGTATGTATATATAAATATACATATACATATATATGTATATGTATGTATGTATATATATATATATATATATATATACATATATGTTTATATATAAATACATACACACACACACACACACACACACACACATACATATATACATGCATACATACATATATATATGTTTATATATATAGGAACGTACCCCTAATTATATCCCATTTAATTAATCATAAAAAAACACAATATTTCTCAAATATTCAAAAATCACAACACTTGACCAGATCTAAGAGATTACATCATGCTCCATGAGAAAGAAAAGATTTATCCAATTATTATAATAGTTTCTAAGTTCTATCAATCCAAAAATAATAATAATCACTAATACAACTATCCAAATCTAGAGAGATGTTCACCAACAAAAATCTAGGCAATCTAGGGCTTTCTCCGATGCCCGTCCACCCAACCTCCACATTGGATGTTGTAGCTATCCAGGGTATGCGTGCTTCTAGATCTCGTTCTCTTTGGGTTATACCTCAAGGCTCCCAGAGGGCTTCAATCTCCTTCATTATCTGGTGGGTAAACAGTGCCGGTTGGCCCGAATCTCGAATAGGTCTCCGAGTGAAATCTCTCTCTCTCTCTCTCGAATAGACAAAATAGGCATAAAAACCCCAAAATTGACCAAAATCAATACCTCTAAACTCACTCAATTCGAGACCAAAATTAATCTTTTATGTCCTCCAATTATTTCCCACTTATAAACATTATATATAGCTGCTAAAAATCAACAAGTCAACTGGACCCAAAAATAAGCACATATAAGTATGGTACACACACACACACACACACAAACACACACACACACACACACAAACACACACACTGTGTGTTTGTGTATGTATAAATGTAAATAAAAACACACACACATGTATATCACTAGTTTGGTAATAGAACATAAAAGTGTCCGTGGACATATTTATGTCCTCTTTACTGACAAACTTTGTGGAATTATTTAGAACACATGGATAATGAAAATTAAAGGTTTTCTTTTTTTATATCATCATGTACATAATAAAGGACAATTGGGATTTTTTTGAGATCACATTGGTTATTGCTATGCTTTTCAATTTCATAAGAACTCCTAGGCCAAATTAAAATCGTAATGCAGAGTTGTTTGGACTATATTTGGATCAAAGGCTTTAATTAGCCAATTTCTCATTGGTTCTAAAGTTTTTGGATAAGCATTGTTATACAAACCTATATATGGTGTAATACAATCCATCTTAGACTAAAAAATTAATTAGAACTCCAAGATTTAGGTCTTAATGAAAATTCTAAGGTACTTATCTGTCGAAGAGAATTATAACTTTGAGGATTTTTATAGCTAATCAAAAAATCATAGACTAGGACCAAATCTTGCACACATGTTCTATACAATGTTATGCTTTGCTGGTGCATTTGTGAAACCCAATTACATATACACTTATACTTTTAGACGCTTTGTTTAGATAAAACTTTACATATACACTTATACTTTTAGACCCTTTGTTTAGATAAAACTTTACAAATTTTGAACCATATTTATTACTTAGAATAAAAGACTTCATTCATTTTTGAACATCTCCTAAGGATTTAGGTGGAATATCTAGTCATTTTATATAATGATAAACACTATTTTGATAAGTTGCTCACTAGATGATCCAAATATAAGCAAGCATTCATAGATGCTATTTTGTTATCAATGCAGTTTTGAAAGTTGAAACCATCACCTTGACTTCTGATTAAATTGAAATGTTTAGATGTGTATTCTTGCCTGATTACTTTAGTGGGGACATTGATTTATTAATATATTTAAAGTAAATCACCATATAAGCTCACACTATTGTCATATTTTAGGTTTCGAAGACTCAACAACTAAAAAGAGATTCCAAGAAGCAAATTCAATTTAATTAATTATTGATGCAATATTTTTTTTTGCCATGGAAACTCTATCTCTCATCTCTAAAATATGATATAAGGTTTAGAAGAAATTTATAAGGAGTTGAGATCATTCTTTTCTTGCATGTAGGAGAACTAATCAGTAGAGTTTTAATAATAAAATTGTTTAATAGGAATACGCTTAGAACTCGAGTAGTTAAATAAAAGCCTGAAGACTTCTCAAATGAATAGATCAACGACTGTGCCTGATTCAATTAGGAAAAAAGCATTGATTTCTTCAAGTTAAGTCTGTAATAGTTTTCCTTCTATCTGGCTCATTCAGATAAAGGTTAGTTTAGTCTCTTGACCACCCCGTTAGAAAATTCGTTAAGAAATTCAAAAAGGTGGAATCATCCCCGTTTTTCGGGCATGGAAAATTTTCCTGGTTTTGGTTTTCGGAATAACCACCAGCTTAGTCTCGTGCCCGGACATTCGAGTGGGAAACCCTGCCCCCCGCGCAAGAGGGAGCTGCTTCCGCTCTACTGCCAGCAATAGGGAATGCGGTGCGTGGAGGGGGCAGTGGGATCTCACAGCAGAGTTGGTATCAGAGCGTTGTTTTGTAAACTTATGAAACAACAAAAATTGCCTAAAATTCTAAAGTAAATCTATGAAAAAGATGTTTTCACTTGCTAAGATTATGTTTGAAATAAATTGGAAACTCAAATGCCAATCCATTCTAAGGATCCCGTCCAAAACTCCCAAAACTCAAATGCCAATCCATTCTAAGGATCCCGTCCAAAACTCCCAAAGGTATGACTCTGAACTAACAGTCAGTTATATTACCATCTAGATTGAACTAAATACGATCTGTCTCATGGAGGTGAGTTAAAAGAATCTTCCCATTGGCCAATTCAACTTGCATAGGTTTCCCTCGTTTCTGTTCTAAGACTAGCTTACGCAAGCATCCTGGGGAAATAAATGAATGAGTACTGCCTTAATCAATCAAAAGCTTAAAAGGCTTACCCTGATACTCAGCTGGAGTATGGATGACTGAGAATTGACAATTTAGCCCTTGGTTTTCAATTGCTCCATAAATCTGTCCTCTTTCATCTTCCACTACTTCTGCTATTGTGACTGCTCTGGCTGCTGGCAGATTGGGGCGGAACTCTTTCTCTTTGGCTACCCTAGTTCTGGGAAGGAGTTTTGAGATTACTCTGTACAGAGGCAAATGACTGAGTTGGATTCCTCCTGGGATTGCCATGATTTTGACGAGATGGACCCTGATTTGATTGATAGGAAGGGGCTGGTCTCTGCAGTCTGGGTCCTTGACTTCCCTGTCCTGTTGACATGGTAGGAGTCAGGTAGTCTTTTAGCTGGTGACCAAAACCCTGACATCCAAAACATCAGTTCTCACTTCTGAGCTCATCCCTCTGAATCCTTGAAAGAAGTGGGGCTCCTTAGAAAGTGTTTTGTGGGAAGGGTCTTCCTTCACTTATGAATCTCCCAATATCCTGATTCTGATTTGGGCCTTGTTGCCTCTTTGGAGGTGAAGAGTTTGAAGTACTTCTCGTGGTTTGGAATATTTTAAAGTTAGAGGGTGCAAGCTTCGGTGGAATCTTAACAACAAAGGCTTTGGCAAAGTCCTTTGCCATTCTTAAAGCTTCGGCCATTGAGACAGGTTTGGCATTCTTCACTATGGTGTCCAATGGTTCGTTCATTCCTCAAATGAATCTGGCCATCAGCTGCTCTTCATCCAATTATGGGGAATATTTGAGGAGGTACTCTTCAATTGTCCGGCTATCCTGCTTTAGTTCTAAGAACTCATTCATTTTGGTTTCAAGGAAACATTTTCCTCCTGAGGTATGCTTTAAGATCTGACTAGGTCTGGGTATTTCTATGTCGAGATGGTTTGTCTCGCAAACAACAATGGTTCCTCCGTGCGACCCTAGCCGTTTCCACAATCTTAAATCTGGCGAGAGCCATCTTGCTTCTCTCGTTATAGCTAGCTACATCAAAGTATTCTTCCATTGCCTCAATCCACTTTTCCACTACTTCACCTCATTGCTCCCCTTCACCCTTGAAGGGACCAGGTTGGGATTTGTGCAGGGCTTTACGAACATCGGATCTAAGTCTTCCTCATCGGTTAGAGGATCCGTTTGCCTTCCATGGGCCGCACGCCTCATGGTTTTCACAAAATGAGACTTTTGTCAACTTAACTTTGACAACAGATTTATAATCATTTAATTTTTAGGATTTATTCTTTAAACAGATAATTGTTTCATCATACTTCTTGAAACAAGATTTACTCTCATAATTTTAGTAACCATATTCACAATCATGAAAACAATTTGGAATTTTTTTGCAAAACATTGATAAGCGTTGATACTTACAAAGTAGACATGGAATGCATCCCAACCATCGCTTCCAAGTTGAGAGCTTCCTACGCTCTCCATTCGGGCTTTCGTCGCATCCTCTTGTTGCTTGTAGAGTTGGGGATTTCTTGCATACTTTTGCTTCTCCTCATTCCAATCCTCTGTGTTGATGTACCAAGGCTTCTCACCCCCTGCCTTCATTCTCCTAGTCACATCTCCCCGCCAATGTTTCATGATGTCCACCATGTGGCCCTTTATCCACCTTATGGGGATGACATCACTACCGAACGATCGGTACTCATCCTTGATTTGATTAATGACTCTTTCTTTCATAGATTTATCCAACTTTGGCCATAAAGTCATAAAGTCATTAGCAAAGACAATGTGGGGCAAAGCTCGTGGATGTGGCAAGATGTGGCTCTTCATCTCTTGCCCAACATCATCCAAAACCACATTATAATTATATAATATTTTTTTCCCATTGAGTGTGGTGTGTGTGTCAAAATGTTACGAGATGATCGTGAGCGTGGAGTGCTTCTGGTGCTAGATATGGAAGGACGCTCATGTGGGGGTGTAGACCCATCTGCACCCCCACTTGGACAACAACCGCCTCCACCTCCACCACTGGAGCGTTGTCCTTTGTGTGTTGGGACAAGCAACCTCAAGGAGGGGTTTTGGGCGACTCTTCGTGGAGTCCTTTGTGGGGTTTCTATTGGTGAACTAGGGTTAGCGGTGGTGGTTCCCGATGAAGTGGCCGAAGTGTCCGCCCCTCCCCCAAAATATTGTTGTGCCATCGCTCTTTTCTCGGGCATGGCTTGTGCTAAAAAACCCATAAGTTGGTCAAGCAACATGGCATATGGAGAGAGTGATGGAGAGTAAGTCGATGTCTCATCTAGAGTGTAGGACATGTCTCTACACACACATAACAAAGCCCACATGGGCACTTGAATAAGAGAATACAGATGAATAAGAGCACACATCTCATAACACCCGCACATGCAACCAAGAGGAGAGGGGAGGGAGGGAAAAGAAGATGGCGAACTTGTTTGAGTGGTAAGGAAGTGGAGAAGAGCTTGGGAGAGAGAGAGAGAGAACCTGCAAAACAAAGAACAAAGCAAAAAATAAAAACATTCATTATTCCTAATCACATACACACACATCTCACAACAACCAAGAGGAGAGGGGAGCGAGGGCAAAGAAGGAGCGAACCTGCTTGAGTGGTAAGGAAGTGGAGAAGAGCTTGGGAGAGAGAAAGAGAAAGAACTTGCAAAACAAAGAACAAAGCAAAAAAATAAAAACATTCATTATCCCTGATCAGACACACACACGTCTCACAACCAAGAGGAGAGGGGAGGGAGGGTAAAGAAGGAGGCAAACCTGCTTGAGTGGTAAGGAAGTGGAGAAGAGCTTGGGAGAGAGAGAGAACTTGTTAAAAAAAAAAACAAAGTAAAAAATAAAAACATTCAATATCCCTAATCACAGACACACACATCTCACAACCAAGAGGAGAGGGGAGGGAGGGCAAAGAAGGAGGCGAATGTGCTTAAGTGATAAGGAAGTGGAGAAGAGCTTCGGAGAGAGAGAGAACCTGCAAAACAAAGAGGTGGGGGAAAAACAAGACCATTATCCCTAATCACACACACACACATCTCACAACACATGCACATGAGGGCGAACCTGCTACTTGAGGGAGAAAAACGCATGCGCGCACAAAAATGCAAAAAAAGCGAGGCTCTGTTTTACTGTAAAAACCTGAATCGTCGAAATCAGTATCAAAAAATAACAATGAGAACATGGAAATAAGCATCAAAAAATAAATTTCCAGGCTGATTTCGACCACCGTTTCGGTGCCCTTTTCGATGGTATTTTCAATGACTTTTCCTTGATTATTTCCCCACCACGACCTTTTCGACGCTTACTACTCACTGCAAATACAAGTGGCTCAACGTCGATGAATTTGCAATGATCATACAAAAAAATGGGAAATATTTTTGGTGGAGTGATTGGAACATCTAATTAGTGTGGCAATACGCGCTTCAACAATGACGAACCAATGGATATCTAGCCTGAACGATGGAGACCAACAAGATTAGCCCACAAACGAGGTGATCCAACAACCTAAGGAACCTGAGGCGGATTGGGAGCAAATACTAGAACATGACATGGATGACATGATAAATGCCTTACAGGATGGAATAGAAGATCGTGGTTTAGAACACAAAGGAGTAGAATAAATCATACAACGTGTGGAATATGATTCCTAAGAAGAGAAAGAGCTACACAGGCTTGCTCGTCTTCCACTATATCGTGGAACACATGTGTCTGTTTTATGCGCTTTCCTATCCATACTGAACTTGCAATCGATTTTTGGATGGTCTGATACGAGAGTATCAAAACTTTTTGTGTAAGAGATGATATCATATACAATTAGTGAGTTATGTACCTTTATATGCATTTTCTTAGCTTGTCTATTTTGTGTGACAGCTTATTGAAACATCAAATATTTCCAAAAGATAATGAGATGCCAGTGGACCGTAGTCAAGCAAAAACAATGTTGCACTCGATTGGCATGGACTACAAGACACACCATGCTTGTCCAAATGATTGTATTCTTTATCGACAAGAATCTAACAACGCAATACAATGTCCACATTTTAGTAAAACGAGATAAAGACAAGATGTGCAAGGAGAAAGGGTACCAGCATAAGTTTTACGACACTTTCCCATCATCCCTTGGATTAAAACAATGTTCAAGTGCAAATCCATTGTAAGATTGATGACTTGGCACCGTAACACTACGTCCACGACGGATGGTGTTATGCATGCACCCATAGATTCCTCTGCATGGAAGCACATCCGTAACACTACGTCCCACGGATGGTGTTATGCATGTGCCCATAGATTCCCCTGCATGGAAGCACATTGAAGAGAAGTGGGTAGCATTTCAGGAGGAGCCTTGCCATATTCGACTTGGACTAGCGATGGATGGAGTGAATCTAATTTGTCCACGAAGCTCATCATGGAGAACATGGCCTATTTGTCTAGTTAACTTTAATCTTCCAGCATGGCTATAGCGATAAAATAAGGGCATCTTTTATTGTCTTTGATAGTTTCCTGGAAAATAAAAGGTGAAAAACATGGATGTGTATTTAGCCCCTCTAGTTGAGGAGCTTCGTGTTCTATGGGAGGGCATTGAAGTTCATGATATTTCCAAGAGGTTTGGACAACATGCGCTAACATTGAGAAGAATACTTATGTTGACTATGCATGATTGGCCTAGCTACTATGGACAGTGCTCTGGTAATACTGTAGCTTGTTAACATATTATGTTAAGTCATGATTGTCATCCAAACTTACCTGCTATACAATCTTTTTTTATGTTGAGGGCTTTGAGTGTCAGGGTATAATGGATGTCCATTATGTGGGCCGCAACTTGAGGCTTGGTACTCAAAGTCTATGAAGAAGATAGTATACGAGGGCCACAAGAAGTATCTCCTTGACAACCATCCTTTGGGTGAGGGATTTCTAGGGAGGGCTTCTCGCATATGGAAGAGCAATGATTGGAGGACCTTATGGGAGCTAGATCCAACCTGCACACCTCCAAGAATGAAGCGTCTATCCATTTTCCATCAACTTCCATACTGGAATGACCTTTTAGTGAACCATCTTCTTGAACCAATGCACATTTTCAAGAATGTAGTCGAGGTGCTTTGGAAAACCATCATAGGAGCAAAGGAGAGAAACACACAACGAGATGATTTACAAGAGGTTACACTTATGGGCCCAAAATAGAGTAAATGGGGAGATGAAGCTACCAAAAGCATAAAGAAAGAGAAACGACATGTAAAGAAGTGCATTAGTGAGCTTTGTACCCCTACAGGATGCATGCATTGCTTGAAGGGAGCATTTACAAAGGACGATGATCTTAGTGGCTTGAAGAGTCATGATTGACACAAATTCTTACAATTCGTGCTTCCTATAGCCATCAAGGATTGCCTCAACGATGACATTAGAGCAACAATTTACAAAATTGGTACAATGGTGCATTGGATATCAAGGAAAGAGATTAGTAGAGACACATTGGAAGCAGCACGGTTAAACTCCATTGAGGTTGTTACAATGGTTGAGAAATACTTTCCAACAAGTATTTTAACCATTCAATTGCACTTGCTAGTTCAGGTGGTTGATGAAGTTGCTCTGGGGGCTAGGGTTGTCCATAGCCGATGGATGTTTTTCTTGGATTTATGTAGACACTTAAAGGATTTGTTCGTCATCAAAGAGCTCGTCTTGTGAAGGTAGTATGGTAGCAGGATGGCTTGTTCAAGAATCACTCATATATATAACTGAATTTCTCAGTACGTCTGATCCCAATATGCCAAGATTATGGACACAAGAAGAAGATGATTAACTAGTTGGGGAAGAGCCACAAGGACAATGGATGTAGCATTGCATGAGAAGATCAATAAATTTTGCATCTTAAACTCACATGCTATGGAGAAATGGATCGAGAGATATAACTTGGTAAAGGCTGAAAGGGACCAAGCTCGTTTGCATTTTAGAAGGAGTCGAACAACCCGCACACTACCGTACCCAATAGAACTTACACTTCTTCAAGACTTTCCTTGTAATAAATGGCTTGAGCAAACTATACTACAAGCTAAACTCAATGGTGAATCAATAAGTGATGAGGAGGAGGAGCTTGCATATGGTTGTGATTTCCATACACCACTAGCACCTTATTGATCAACAAGAAGAACAAGAAGAAGACATAATAGTTGAGGAAGTAGGTGAGGCACTGGATTAGGATCGGATGAAGGTGTACTCATTGAGCAAATACATGTTGAACGAGAAACAAACACTAGAGATAATCTAGAAGAAGAAGAGATTCAGGCTGAGTATGATCATGATGCATTGACAACTCTCATGCTAGAGCTAGAAGAGGATGACGACATGGATGAATTGCCTTCTACTACTACAAGACAAGTGGTTTCACCAGTTTGACAACAATGATGGAGTATTTCTAGAAATAGATTTATTTGGAGCCATGAATCTTGCTGAGGAGACGAGCAAGTTGATATGTTGAACTTTAATTTCACTATAAAACAGAGCACTTTCTTAATTGCACCTTAGTGATGAGGAAGAGGAGCTAGCATTTGTCCTCCTTCGAAGAGCATGATGGAAGTTCAACCCTCCTTCTCTCCTTCGGCCCCCTGCCCTCTCTCTCTCTCTCTCTATCTCTCTCTCTCTGATCTCTCTCTCTCTCTCTCTCTCTCTCTCTCTCATAGACACATATGCTTGCAAAGAGGTAGAAAGAGAAGGCTAAAACACACCCCAAGGTGGGATCTAGCAAATATTATATATAAATTCAAAATTTCTTTTAAAAAAATTCCACTGTTATTTCGACGCGTCTTTTGACGAGTATTTTGAAGCTCATTTCAACACAAATATCGACAACGCGACCAAGCGTTGAAAAACAATGATTCTCTTGTAGTGTATGCTTATGCATGAATGTCATAGATGTCAAAAGAGGATATTTGGTTACTTTTTTATATTCATACTCATGGCATGCTTATGCATGAATGTCATAGATGTTAAAAGAGGATGTTTGGTTACAATTTCATGTTCATACTCATGGCATGCTTATGCATGAATGTCATAGATGTCAAAAGAGGATGTTTGGTTACATTTTCATGTTTATATTCATGGCATGCTTATGCATTAATCATATAGATGCTAAAGGAAGATGTTTGGTTCAATTTTCATGTGTACATTCATAGCATGCTTATGCCTCAATAGTTTAAATGAAATAAATAAAGAAAATTCTTGAGATTTATATTTAGTTATTTAGAGGATAGATAGAGTTCGGTATAATATCTTGATCATAGGAAATAGGTCTTAATATAGGAAACATGTCTTAATATAGGAAACAAGTGTTTCTATGGGATGACCACCTTGTTGGGCAGTGGTCAAAACAAACCTCTCTAAGCACCACCCGGCGCTATCCGGCTATCTCAGAAGTGATTTTCTTAAAAATGTCTAGTGATGTCTAGTGATGTCCTGTGACCGTAAGGGTACTCCTCGTGTCTTGAATAGATAATTGGATGACCTTTTATCTTAGACGGTGGACCATCGGATTATAAATTTCAATCATGATTAAAGTAGTTCCAGGTACCCATTTGAGTCCCGCGAAGAAATGGGAGACTAGGGTATTGTGATGGTGCTGATTTCAAATTTGACTTTAGAATTCTCAAATTCATAGTAGAAATAGCCTAACCTGAAAATACCCCTTTTTGGACCTATAAAAATAAGTTGGTAAGAGTAGGAATAACATAGGGACTTCATAGTGGTTATCATGTCAAGACCCCAGACCTTACCCAAAGGCCATAATCCCACAAGTAAGGGTTAAATGGTAAAGCATTTACCCAATTAAGGGTGCAAAATAAAGTTGAGTTCGTTCTATAATAAGTATTAATTCAACCCCACTCGAAAATAGTAGATTGATTAAGCGAAAGAGGAAATTGTGACTATTCCTTTGGGAAAGTCTAAAAATTGAAATTAAAGATCTCGAGAGAATAAAAACTTAGAAATCTTAGTTGACAAATCTTTTTTGTGAAAATATAATCAATCTCACTGGAAATCTTTACTTGCATAGAAACCTATCTTGATAAAAAGATTGTTTTATGCCAGAATGCTGGGGGGATCATTTGGTTTATTGTTTTAAATAAGGTCGTGGACCTACGAACAGCTCCTGTTGCAACAGTCGGCGGGGAGTCACGATGTGCGAGGGGCCGACGAAGTGATCCCTGAATGAAGTTCTAGGACACCTAAGGAGGATCCTAGAGGGTTCTGGCCAGGCGATGCTCGGGCTCGTGGTGGTCGTCGATGACACCATTTGTATGATGTGGGAGATCTTCATGGATTGACGAGAAGTTTTATGTATAAAAAATAATTTTTGGAAACTAAATTTGGAACTCGTTCATTGGTCAGAAGACCTTCAACAAGGCATCCGAAAATGATACTTATGTTTGTTTGAAAAGGATAGAACTTGGTATATTCAAGCTGTGAAAATGTATTGGTACTGATGTTTGATTACTCATCCTTGTCTTCCGAGGAGTGTGTGCGTAATTGTTTAAGAGGAGTGTGTTGGAATTGTGACAAATGTTAAAAAATATGGCAAACACCTTCACTAAAATGATGTGTAGGGCACATACCTTGTAACTAGCACTATGCACTAAAGTCATAGATTATGGGCAAATGGATACAAAGGTTATTATGCAACCTTACCATGATGTAAAAGAGTCATTTAGGAGCTCAACATCAGCCAAAGGGGTCGTGATCTCTTGATTAGGTAGCATTGGTGTGATTAGCAAGATTCTAGGGTTGGTGGTCACTTTTAGGTGCTTGAATCTAGGAGGGAAGGTGGAGATGATTTAGATGATGATTAACACCTAATCTTGAGCTTAATCCTCATGTACTTCAGCCTATATAAAGAGGCTCTCATCTATTGAAATCAACACATATTTTCCCCTCACTTATGTTGTCATTATGCTCATCATTATGCTAATTACTTCTTGATTAGTAGCTTAACTTCATCTTCTTCATTTCTATTCAACTATGCAATGGAGCTAGTGTTTGATCCTCCTTAGGATGGTTTTTTAACATGGTATCAGAGCTAGGACTAGCCCATGCATTTAGAATCAAGCCCCATCTTATTTGCTTAGCAAGAGATTAGTGAAAATTAGGGTTTCATTAGCTTTTATGGGTTTCCTAGAAAATAGGATCTAGAATAGCAACTAAGTGGAGGCCTTGGTGCTCACAAACCACGTAACCATTGCCAAAATCCTTTTGTGGGAACTTCACCTCCAATATTGCTAAGGGGCATGGCACCTCAATTGCACCATTCATAGCTCCACGTCGCCGGCAACTTCGTTTTCCCCAAAACAGGCACGTTTTTGATAGGCGACCACCAAAAGTATTGTTGCAGCTCACACACATCAAATTGGTCTAATTCCTCTGAGGTGTGGCTTCATTGGAACCTAAACTTACTCCTCCTAAGAGGGTTTTGCAAATGATTGAGTGTGCTTCACACACCAAGCAAAAAACCAGGGTGCTGTCCAGAACTGCCATAGCCAGAAAAGGTACTTTGGTAAATTTGAGATTACTCATTGATTAAGTTGCTTAAGCAAGTGTTTGTGGGCTCTAAAATCATCTAGACATACTGCTATTCAATGCCCTTGAATATTTTTAGCTTATTCTTTGTGCAACTCCTTCAAATATTGACTCCAAGTGAGCTCATTTCTCTGCATAGTGAGCAGAATATTCAACTCCACTAATCAATGATTAATCTATCCTAATCCTTATCATTTGGTGTAATAAGTGGTTCATACATGTCATTAGGGACTTGCTACATTCCCTTATTACTTCACACTTAATTTGCCCCTTGATTAGGTGTCTCCCTTGGTTCCCACAAATCAATATATTTTCTGTTTTTATCTTTTGGAAAGCATATGCTAAATAACTTGATTTAGCACTATTCCTTGGTCTTAATCTCTCTTGTAAAAGGGTAGACACTGCCTCAATCATCAGAGGTAAGACCCCCTTCATTCCATATCATAATGGCTACCAAGGATTCTCCATCAATGCGCTTTAAAGGTCATGGTTTTCACACATGGCAAACCCGCATCAAGTTAATGCTCATGAAGAAGGGGCTCTTCAACATAGTAAATGGGAATGAGAAGAAGCCAAGGACTCTTGCTGATGTTCCTTGTTGGGAAGTAAGAGATGACAAAGCTCGTGCCATCATCACATTGGAGCTTGATGACACTTACATTCATCATGTGGATGGATGCGAAACTTCCAAGGAAGTTTGGGACCAACTCACAACTCTATTTGGGGCTCGATCTAAAAGTTCAAAGTTTGGTTTGCTCATTGAATTTTTTAAGCTAGAAATGAAGTCTGGCACATCCCTAGCCTCACATTTGAACTACATGAAAGGCCTATTAACACAACTTGCAGGAATAGGTCTTAAGATGGATGAAGATGTCTCCATTGGTGTATTACTTAAATCTTTACCTGAAGAATATGACCATGTGGTCACAACCTTGACCAATATGCCAATATCAAAGCTTGTGGACATTGAAGCATCTCTTCTTGAGGAGGAGAGAAAACTAAAGACCAAGCAAATGGAGTCTCCATCGTCATCAACCTTGTCTACTGAAAATGCTTATTATGCAAGATCTAGTAGGTATGGCAAGAACAAAGGCAACTACAACAAGGGCTACAACAAAGGCAACTACAACAAGGGCTACAACAACAACAATCTCATTTGTGACTTTTGTCACAAACCTGGTCATGTAGAGAAGAATTGTTTTGCCAAGAAGAAGATGCAACGAGTCTACATCATGGAAGAAGTGCAGCAGGAAGAAGACCAAGAAGAAGAAAAAGATGAAGACAAGGGCCACCATCATGAGGCCCTATCTATGATTAGATCAAATCATTTATTCTAAAGTGCTAAAAGCAAGGGCATTCCCTATACACATGGGTGTCCTCTTCACTCATACATGTAGCCACGTCTTGTCACACTCTTCTAAAGTCATCCCATACCTCTTTTGTATGCATGACTAAAGCCTCTGAGTTCACATTGGCATAACCTATGTATGGCATTGCTAGTCAGACCACGCTCATGCATGCTATCACTGAGCATTGGGTGGTTAATTAGGCTCATGAGAGTCAGCATGACCAACTGCATCATTGAGTGGATTCAGTGTTTGAGGAGGGGTGTTAAAAAATATGGCAAACACCTTCACTAAAATGATGTGTAGGGCACATACCTTGTAACTAGCACTATGCACTAAAGTCATAGATTATGGGCAAATGGATACAAAGGTTATTATGCAACCTTACCATGATGTAAAAGAGTCATTTAGGAGCTCAACATCAGCCAAAGGGGTTGTGATCTCTTGATTAGGTAGCATTGGTGTGATTAGCAAGATTCTAGGGTTGGTGGTCACTTTTAGGTGCTTGAATCTAGGAGGGAAGGTGGAGATGATTTAGATGATGATTAACACCTAATCTTGAGCTTAATCCTCATGTACTTCAGCCTATATAAAGAGGCTCTCATCTATTGAAATCAACACATATTTGCCCCTCACTTATGTTGTCATTATGCTCATCATTATGCTAATTACTTCTTGATTAGTAGCTTAACTTCATCTTCTTCATTTCTATTCAACTATGCAATGGAGCTAGTGTTTGATCCTCCTTAGGATGGTTTTTTAACAACAAACACGATAATGGTTTGTACAAATGTTTGCATCCCAAAATAGATCCAACTGATTCATCTATCCTATTTTAATGCCTCCTCAGGGAGTTAATACACCACGGAACCCGCCAGCTACACAAGGTCTGAATCAAATGAAAAATTGGGGAAATAACCCTCCATCGAGAGAACCAACAGAGATGGCCACACCTACCCCACCCTTACTAGATAGAGGTGTACATGGAGTGGAATCATCATATAAAGACAAGAAATAAGATGAAGTTGAACATGAAGAGGAGGTGGAATATTTTGAAAGGAAGAGAATAAGGGTTCATAAACAACTAGAAAACAAGGAATCATCTGATGCAATGCAAAAGAAGAAGAAGAAGCAAAAAGAAGATGTTATGGAAGAGGAAGTAAGAAGAGAAGGAGGAGAACAAGGATTGGGTTGGCAAATTTTTCTCTTGGCTATGGGGTGGAACCATATAATTTGAAGGAGGATATAAGGAAGAAGGGACCCAACATCGATTGGCCTAAGTTTTTTGTGTCACACAAGGAGAGAAGTAAATAGAAGAATGAGCATCGAAATTACTGAGAGGAGTGAGCAGCCTACTCATGTTGTTTCTTATAGAACCATTGGAGGTATAGGAGGACGTTGTGCCCACTTTGGATTGTGTAATCAAAGGACGTACAATTTCTAAGGTCTTAGAGGATGGTGGAGCCCAAATTTGCTTGATGGTGGAATCTTTGATTGCACCAATTGGGACTAAAGATACATGAGACCTCTCCAATCAAAGTGAAGATAGGAGTCATTAGGAATATTAAAGTAAGTTTTTTTAGAGTTTCCATTGTTGTTGTTGAGTTTTATGTTATGACAACCAAGGGAGATGACTACCTCTTGATTTTGGGTTGTCCATGGTTGATTATCATAAAAGCTATTTAAAAATGGGACAAGGGACAGCCAGATGAGAGAAAACAAGTTGTGGTTTATGTCATGAAAGAGAGGAAGCAAAAGGATATATGATATGAAGATACGGATGATGAAGAAAGCAATGAAGAGTATTTGTATTCAAAAGAGGAGTTTGAGATAGTAGTGACATTGAAGACTCATCTATGGAGGAGATGGGTGTGAAACTTAGACCATAGGTCAATATGGAAGATGAAGAAACTGATGAAGAGTATTTGTATTCAGAAGAGGAGTTTGACACTAGTAGTGAGAACTAGTGACGTAGCCCTAGGCAGTGGTTTATGACATTAAAGAGAGGAAGCAAAAGCATATATGATATGGAAACACGGAGATGATGAAGAAACTGATGAAGAGTATTTATATTTAGAAGAGGAGTTTGAGACAAGTAGTGACATTGAAGACTCATCTATGGAGGTGATGGGTGTGACACTTAGAACATAAGTGTCACAGGGAAGATAAAGAATCTGATGTGAAGAGTATTTATATTCAAAAGAGGAGTTTGAGACCAATAGTGACATTGAAGACTCATCTATGGAGGTGATGGGTGTGATACTTAAAACACAGGTACACAAGGAAGCTGCGCAGAAGCTGAAGCACATGAAGAGCTGAAGGTGGATCAAAGTAAACTAGAGGTTTTGTTGGCAAATGACTTGGAGCCTAGAGAGCATAAGGATTTCTTAGAAATGCTAAACATTTATCCCAATTTGTATATTAACATATATTATAGGACTAGATGTTATAGGGCATCACATTGACTTGAAGGAGAATGCCCTCGGGGGGGTCACTCACAAAAAAATGTAAATATCACGTGCGTTCAACAGAAGCATATTTTTAATTTATGAAACTTACAGAAATATATTTACATAAGGGTATGATTTAAATTTTTTTCAAAAAAATTTACAGATTCATAAAGAAAAGGGGATATTATATGGATAAAAAAATTCACAGATAAGGGATTTAAAATATAGGCCTTGAACGCACGTGATAGGGGTATTCTACATATAGTGACCCCCCCGAGAGAATGCCAATCCATGAACCAAATGTTACAATGGTTGGGGGTCCTATAGCAGCAAGATGCTTTGCTTAAGGAGGTAAGCAGGTTACTAAAAGCTAGATTTATATACCCTGTTGAAAACTTTGAGTGGGTCTCTCCTATGGTATTCACTCCAAAGAAGAATGGCAAGTGGCGAGTGTGTGTGGACTACTATAAGCAACTCAATGCAACAAACTGGGATCATTTTTCCCTACCCTTCCAAGATTAAATTGTCAACAAGGTGGATGGTCATGAGTGTTACACAGCATGTGATGGTTATTTCGGCTACTTTTAGATATGGATTACAAAGGAGGATCAGAAGAAGATGATATTATCATGCCATGGGGATGTTTTGCCTATCGTGTGATGCCTCTAGGATTGACAAATGTTCCTTCAACCTTTCAAAGTATATGAATTATGTCTTTCAGACACTCTTTAGAAAATCTATTAGGGTGTACATTGATTATTTCTGCATATATAGTCGCCGCATTACACATTGTTTGAAAAATCTATTAGGGTGTACATTGATGGTTTCTATATATATATTCCTTGCATTACACATTGTTTAAGGGTGGAATTGTGATCACAGGGAGAAGATTTTTCTGTTTAGCATATGACTAGATCTCATAGAATTGCCAAGTGGGTATTGGGTTTGCAAGTTTTATTATACTTTCAAAGTGGAGGATAGTAAGAGGGAAGCACTTACAGATATGTTGACTCATAGAGTATATGAGAAGCAACTTAAGATCAAGGAGACACCTAAAGAGACACATTCATGGGAACCTTTGGATAATGCCTATTTATTATATTTTGATGGTGCATAATGAAGGCAAATAGGGAAAGCTAGTGGTAGACTAATTGTGTATAATCCACATTGTCAAGTTGTATTCAAAGAGAAAGTTGTATTGGACTGTGTGCAAACAAACAATGAGACTAAGTATGCAATTATTGATGACGGATTGATGCGGTGCAAACAAGTAGGAGTAGATAGGTTAACCATCAAAGGATATGCCTTGTTACTTGTTAAACAGGTTCTTGACATTTGGGCTTGCAATAATAAGAAGTTGAAGGAGCGTTTACGAATGATTTAAGCTTTATTCAAACAATTCAAGGAGATGCAATTGCTACATGTGCATAGAGAGAAGAATCAAGAAATGAACCAACTTGCAGAACATGTGGAAGTTATGGTGGTTGGTAAGCAATGTGATTTTGAAAGATCAAAAATTCTAGGGAGAAGAAGCTTTGAAGGATAATCTACAATGGTTACATAACTAGAGAGTTGCCTATTGGGTTGGACAACGATGCAAAGACAAAGACTTTTAAAGAAAGGACTTTCATACTCACTTGTAGGTGACCTTCTTTATCACCAAGGAAAAGATATAATTTTGAGGAGGGTTCCAAATTCTATTGATATTCCACACATTCAATGTTGCCAGATAAGGTATGTGGTGGGAACTTTTCACATGATTTGATAGTCAAGATCTTCCATACATGATATAGCCTAGTTTACATGTAGATGTGTTGCACTGGTGCAAAACTTACCATGCTTGTCAATTAGTTGGTGATAAGAGATTGATGTATGGACTAAGATAACCTATTGTGGTTTATGAACTATTTGATAAGTGGGGCATGCATTCATGCTATAGGATCCTTTCCTAGGACTCAAAATGAAAAGGCTTATATTTTAGTTATAGTGGATTATATGACCACGTGGGCCAAGGAAGAGAGTGTTCCAATGGTAACAGAGGTTTCAGTCTCCACGTTTATTTGGTATCACATATGTTTCCATTTTGGTACTATAAGATTCTTCCTCCAACCTCTAAAGGTGTATGACACATTCCCTCAATCCCTAGTAATCACCCCCTCTCTTTTGTGCAATGAAAGACCTTGTTTACCGTGTTCTAACCTGGAGAGACAAAATTGTTCTAGAGAGAGAAGACCACATCTTGGAAATATTTTTGATGGAGAAATTGTCCCAGACTTTATGATCACATTCCTCAAAGCAATATCTTAAAAATGATTTTTAGTTGAGAGATATTTTGGACGGTGGATGCACATCGCACATAAGGTAAGAATTAAGTCTAGTGGAATTTTAATAAATCCTTTTGATGGAAAATATTCCTCAAGGCTCTATAATATAGATCGACCAATTAGAAACCAAAAAGAGTTTATAAACTAGGTTAAAATCTTAGATGGTGGAAGCATGGAAACACACCCTTCTTCAAAAATGATAAAATTTTCAAAGGCCAAAAATAAGAGATCTTTCTAGATATCAATATTTACACACATAGGAAATGTGAAACATTGGAAAAATAGAAGATCATTGTCATAAAAAAAATAAAATATTCAAGCATGATGAGGTGGCAAACAAGTGGCAAGTGGTGGCATAGACTTAGGAGAGTGTGACTATTGTCATAATGAGCAAATTGACACCTTGCAAGGAGAGGGAATCACACATCAAGGGGCTGCCTAGAAATCACATCAATGGGCCATTTTTTTATTCAAAAAAGTACATGAGGTGGCTAGATATTTCCTCTTAATTTTAGATGGGCATAACTAGGCTAGTTTTAACTAAAGTTAAGCTAGATTAAATGGGAACCTCTAAACTTAGAGGGCACCCCCATCTCCCTTATAAATAGAGCCTCCCCCTTTGTAAAAAGTTAGAGTAAACCTCATTCTAGTGTATTTTTTTCATTTCTCCCTTCCTCTCCCTTGGTGGAAGCTTTGGGGCTTGACTAAACCACTTCATCTTGCCCTAATCCTCTCCATGGTGCCATGGCTCTCTTCTCTTTAAGCCTACTCCTCTCCTTGGTGGTCTAGCATCTTCTCTTAAAGATGAACCCTATTTTGAAGGCTCGTTCTTCTTCTCTTGAAGGCTACCTCTTATTGAAGGCTTCACTCTTCCCTCCAAGCTCAAGAAGCAAGCTCACACTAAGGGTAAGCCTAAACCATGATGCTTATACTCTCTTCTTCTCTTTTGTATTGCTTTGGAAGCATGGAAGTCATGGTTTCCTTATCGAAGTCATGTTTATGAGCTCTTTTAGATCTTTAATCTCTTCTTAATTAGGACTTTCTCTCTTCTCTTCCACATGCTTTGGAAGCTCTCCACTCCATGGTTCTTCTCCTAAACCATGTAGAGTTGATCTATATATCTTCATGTATAAATCATGTCAAATGCTAAAAAGAAGAAGTTTTGTCATAATTCCATATTCATATTCATGTATGTGTATACATAAATCATATAGATGTCAAAAGAGGATGTTTGGTTACATTTTCATGTTCATAATCATGGCATGCTTATGCATGAATGTCATAGATGTCAAAAGAGGATGTTTGGTTACATTTTCATGTTCATACTCATAGCATCACTAAAAGAGGCGGGGCCATTATCGATGCCTTTTTGGATGCTTTATTACTAAGCTCAAAAATCCCAAAACGTCGAAATACTCATGGAAATATGTGTCGAAATGGAAATGTTAAAATATGCACCGATACATGCATCGAAATACATGACGATACATGTGTTGAAATATGCGTTGAAATACGCGTCGAAATAAACATGTTTTCCCACTCTTATTTCGACGGCATTTTTGGCGCATGTTTTGACTCCTATTTCGATAATTTTTCGACTGGTATTTTGACCAATATTTGGATAGATGTAGGACATTTTCAATGCTTATTTCGATGGATTGAGGAACATTTTGACGTTTATTTTGATGCGTGCAGGAAACTTTCAACGCTTATTTCCATGACGTATGCACATATAAATTGTTTTTGTGCATAATGGTGCATCCAGCTACAATCTTGTAGCTGGATGCACCATTACACCAAAATTATAGAGTACTAAAGTCAACTGTACTCTCTGATGTGAAGAACGAAGCGAATTTGTTGGAAAGTTGGAGTGCCAAACGTTTTTCACATTACAAAGTATGTACATTGTACACAAGTGCAAACAATGGCCAAATTATATTCCAAGATGTGAAATTAACATATCAAAGACCATATTACAAGCTCTGAAAAGATGAGCCAACAAAAGACCATAGGATTGTATGGAAAGCCAAAATGGTTTTTATACTCGATGAAAATTGCATAAAGTAGTTGCATACAAGCTATACAAGCCCAAAAAAAGATGTGAGCTGACCAAAATATGTATGTACAAGAGGAAAGACATGGGTAGGGCTACCCTATGTGGAGCCCTCACTCAAGGTCAGGTATTGGTCCTTGCAAAAACCATACAAGACGCTTTTCTTTGGTACACAAAACAATGATCTAACATGCAATGGCAAAGCAAGTATTCAAATCATAAGGTTAAGGCTTGACGCACTTACCATATCTGCAACATTGCCCCAATTGAGGTTGATGCCTTCTCGCTCAATATTCTCCAAAAGAAAGTACGTGTTATGGCAGCGAGCAATGTCCTCCTCTTCTCCCGTTTTCGGCTGACCAACCACTTGATTCTAAAAGTACCATAACATAAAAAGATAAGCATTGATACTTACAAAGTAGACATGGAATGCGTCCCAACCGTCACTTCCAAGTTGAGAGCTTCCTACGCTCTCCATTCGGGCTTTCCCCATATCCTCTTATTACTTGTAGAGTTGGGGATTTCTTGCATAATTTTTCTTCTCCTCATTCCAATCCTCGGTGTTGATGTACCAAAGCTTCTCACCCCCTGCCTTCACTCTCCTAGTCACATCTCCCCGCCAATGTTTCATGATGTCCACCATGTGGTCCTTTATCCACCTTATGGGGACGACATCACTACCAAACTCATCCTTGATTTGATTAATGACTCTTTATTTCTTAGACTTATCCAACTTTGGCCCTAAAGTCATAAAGTCATTGGCAAAGACAACGTGGCAAAGCTTGTGGATGTAGCTCTTCATCTCTTGCCCAACATCATCCAAAACCACATTGCCATTGACAATTGTATAATATTTTTTCCCAATGGGTGTGGGTCACGAGATGATCACGAGCGTGGAGTGCTTTTGGCGCTCAATATGGAAGGATGCTCACGTGGAGGCGTAGACCCATCCGCACCCCCACTTGGACAACAACCACCTCCACCACCACCACTGGAGCGTTGTCCTCCGTGTGTTGGATGAGAGCTCGATGAGAGACCTTAGGGAGGGGTTCTTGGAGACTCTTGGTGGAGTCCTTTGTGGGGTTTTTATTGGTGAACTAGGGTTAGCGGTGGTGGTTTCCGATGGTGTGACCGAAGTGTCCGCCCCTCCCCCAAAATATTGTTGTGCCATCGCTCTTTGCTTGGGCATGGCTTGTGCTTAAAAACCCATAAGTTGGTTAGGAAACATGGCAAATGGAGAGAGGGATGGAGAGTAAGTCGATGTCTCATCTGCTGGAGTGCGGGACATGTCTCTACACACACATAACAAAGCCCACATGGGCACTTGAATGAGAGAATACACATGAATAAGAGCACATCTCTCACAACACACACACATGCAACCAAGAGGAGAGGGGAGAGAGGGAAAAGAAGGAGGCGAACTTGTTTGAGTGGTAAGGAAGTGGAGAAGAGCTTGGGAGACAGAGAGAGAACATGCAAAACAAAGAACAAAGTAAAAAATAAAAACATTCATTATCCCTAATCACACACACACACACACATCTCACAACCAAGAGAAGAGGGGAGGGAGGGCAAAGAAGGAGTCGAACCTGCTTGAGTGGTAAGTGGAGAAGAGCTTGGGAGAGAGAGAGAGAACTTGCAAAACAAAGAACAAAGCAAAAAATAAAAACATCACAACCAAGAGGAGAGAGGAGGGAGGGCAAAGAAGGAGGAAAACCTGCTTGAGTGGTAAGGAAGTGGAGAAGATCTTGGGAGAGAGAGAGAACCTGCAAAACAAAGAACAAAGCAAAAAATAAAAACATTCATTATCCCTAATCACACACACACACATCTCACAACCAAGAGGAGAGGGGAGGGAGGGCAAAGAAGGAGGCGAACCTGCTTAAGTGGTAAAAGGAAGTGGAGAAGAGCTTGGGAGAGAGAGAGAGCTTGCAAAACAAAGAGGCGGGGAAAAAACAAGAACATTATCTCTAATTACACGTGCACACACTACAAGGGATCGGGCTCATACCCGCGCTCCTAGCCGCCGCTAAAAATGACTTGTGGAAAAAAAGTAACGGGCCCATGTATCAGCGCATGTATCATCGCGGCCAGAGACATGCGTGTAAAAGCGCGTGTATAGAAGCAGTTAGACGTGCTGATACGAGGGCGTATACACGCATTTTGTCAGTTTAGCTGCGCTTAGACGTGCCTATACGAGGGTGTATACATGCATTTTGTCGGTTTAGCTGCGCTTATACACACGCTGTCGTGAAGTGTGCGGTACAGCCAGGAAAGTACGAAACTTCTAGCTGTGAGAGTGAATGTCAAATCCAACAAGGAATCTCACGCACAAAATTTCCCAAGGAGTATTGAACATCACTATTTCCAATGACAAATACATGTGTCAACTTGCCTCAATACATCCTTGAATTCATCCCGATGATTGCACAAATTTGCATGAAATCCTTTGAACCATTCACATGTGGGCATAACAGAGCCTTCCCATCTTTCCAATATACATGTGGCCCGTTACATCCATTACATCCAGTGCTCTCAAAACCATTATTTCGAAATGTCCTTTATCACCTAAAAACCTGCCTTAATATACTAACATCTCACAAGTAAAATATAGCATTTGGCATAGCTTTAACATGCTCATGAGATTTAGAAAATTCCATGGCTTGAATTCCAAAAATCCGATCGAGTAGGAAGTAAAACCAACCTTTCGGAACCTTAATGTGCTTTTGATGCTTTATTTCCACAATACTCCAAGTCTCAAGATCTTCCCATTCTTCAAATCCTTTAAAGGTTTACCAAACATGCGATTTTCCCAATTCGTTGATTTATATATTCAAAGTAAAAAAAAAACCCACTTAACTGTGAGTAGAGATAGGTGAAATTTTCATCGATTTTTTCTCTATTCCTCTGACGGCGGCTTCGCTGCAGACCACGGAAGGCAAAATACAAGTATATGATGAAAACCTTATCATTGGATAGCTCTCATTTTCCTCTACAATTCTAACTCCTACACGCCATAAACAGAAGCAGTCCCCTTGAAATTTTAGGCTCTGGTTGGATGGACGCTGTTCCTCCTTCTCAGAATTTTCTTTTTCCCACTCTGGTTTCGCTCCGTCTGCCTCCGTCCTTTTTCTATTTTCTTCCCGCGGAGAAGTCGCGCATACCACCTTTTTTGCAGCTACTCGTCCGGATTTTCCAATTACAATATACTGCGCTTGTTCCAGAGAATTCTAAATAAGAGAAATATTTTCCCTTCTCCACGTATGCTGCCACCCATTATATATTTCTTCTAACCTTAGCATTAAGGTTAGAATTCTCATTGCAAGGCATATCCCATTATATATTTCTTCTAACCTTAGCATTAAGGTTAGAATTCTCATTGCAAGGCATATCCTTAGCGCTAGTCCATCTTTCACCACACTATTCTTGTCTTTTAGGTATGATATTCCCTTCTTTCTAATGGTCACAACAATTTCCTCAAACACTTCAACATGGATTCCTTTGTGCATTGGTATGCCCTCATGCCATCATATATAACTGGATGCTTCTAACTTGCCCATGAGCTCTGAGTAACAGCAAAAACATCATCCTCCATACTCATGTACAAAAAACTCCTAAATCTGACTCAGCCTCAGCTTGTCTTATTGAACCTCATATACAATATGAACATATGTACATTGCATCATATAATGACTCGTCATGGCACTTAACCCCATGCATCTGGATGTGTATTTGATGGCCTCACATGCACGGATTCACATCATAGACGTGCCATGGCACGACATCCACCCCCTCTAAACCTGCACATCCTCTGGTATGTGCCAAATCATCATCAAGGTCCACATATAGCTGAATGTCGTCTTCATCTTCAGCAGTTCCAGGAAGATTATCCTCTTCCTCTTCAATCATATCCATACTACCACTGTCAAACCTCTCATCCTGAATCTCTTGTGAATAAAAAGGATCACCATCATGCCTTCTTTTAAATATCTTGATTCTTTTGCCAGCCACAAGATTCTTTACTTCTGTTCCATCAAGTTCACACAGAGTATACGTGGCATTCCCATGCACATGCTTAACAATGTAAGGGCCAAACCATCTTTTTGCAAATTTTCTTTGAACAGTGAATTGGTTGTCAAGGCTACTATCATACATTAGAACCCAATCACCTTCTTCAATAGGTTTTGGCCGGAGTCTGTGTCTACTATCAAATCTTTCTTTATTTTTCAGCCTTGCATCTTTCAAGCGAGCTTTAGCAAGCTCTACATCTTCAGGCCTCCTCTCTAACTGTCTTATTCGCAATGCAAGGAGGTCATCTCTGCTCAATCCTTCCACCCAGGGCAATACATTCCAAGTTAGAATTACTTCTTCAACTGGCATCACTGGCTTCTGACCATACATTAATTCTGCAGGCATATATCCTGTCTCACTGAGCTATGAGTTGTACGGTCAGCCCACAAGGCATATGGTAGCAGCTTTGGCCACTCTCTCATCCTTTCTCTGCATGCCTTAGCCAAAGCTTTAATGATTGGAGGATGTCCTCGCTCACTTTTCCCATTGCCCTCAGGATTGTAAGCACATGTTAGAGACAGTTTGATACCAATTCTAGAGAAGAATTCCCTTGCTTCTCCAACATCTAGCTCACCTCTATCAGCTGTTATTTTCCCAACACAACTATATCGGCAGATCACATCTTCCAAGAGAAATTTGCATACTGTTTCCGTACTCTTTGTTCTAAGAGCACGCCCTTCTACCTGATTTGTCAAATCTTCTCTTGCAAGTGCTATATACCGCATCTGCCAAATTCCCAAAGGCATTGTAACTAGATCCACTACCCATTTGTAGTGCATGGCAGGTGGGTAGGTTGGTTGCAAGCCATCACGATGCCTCACATTCGAGTACATTTGGCATACTATGCATGTTTCCACATATTGGGAAATATCCTTGTACATTCCTCTCCACCAATATTTTTCCTTTATTTTGGTAAAGGTGGCCCACACACTTCTATGCCTAGCCCAGAGACTCTCATGGAATTCTTTCACAAGCTTTCCTTGAGTCTCTTTATCACATATGACTCTCTGTGGCATAGCATTCCTCTGTTTAGGATGCTTCCAGAGATACCCATCCTTTAGAAAGTAATCATATGCTTTTCTGCGGATCCTCTTAAATTCTGAGTCAGACCAATTCTCCTGCCTTGTCAGAGTACTCAAATATTGACCAATAAGCAACCAATCTCCTTCATATATTTCCTCAATAAAAGACTCAAGCGCATTTGATAGGCAAATATGATCCCCTTTTGCATATGCTGTAGTATAGAATTTTGTACCCACATCATCAATGTCACTAATCATCTCTTTTTCATCTTCATACCTGGCTCTTGATAGCATATCTGCAACTGGATTATCTTTTCCCGCAATATGCTCAAACTCAGGATTTAGTGACTTGATATAAGCAATCCACCTAAGCATAGCAATATCTGGAGTGGTACAACTTGCTATCATCCCAAGAAGTGGCAAGCAATCAGTTTCCACTAGTACAGATGCCCCAATAAGATATTCTTTTTCACATTTTAGAGCAGTGACTATCCCCCATAATTCTCTCTTGATCTGTGGATACTTTCGTTGCCGAAAGCTTAATACCTTTGCTCCAAATCTAATTACATACCTATGATCATCTTCATCATCTTGCCCTACTGCCCATCCTATCCCAGTAGGACTAGTATCAACTGTAACAATCACAGGCCTGCCACACTCATAATCTGCCTTTCTCAAAATGGGTGATGATTGGAGCAAATATTTCAGCTTCCGCATAGCTTTAATATGTACTGCACTCCACAAAAATTTTTGATTTTTCCTCAAAAGCTGATAAAGAGGATCTGCTACATGTGCATAATGTGGGATCCAAATAACATAAAAGACGCATGCTCCAAGAAATCTCCTCAGCTCTGTAACATTAATGCATATTTCCTTCATTCTTTGTATTGCATCTATCTTGGCTGGACAAGGACGGCGTCCACTAGTACTACAAAGATGTCCCACTATTAGCACTTCACCAACCCCAAACACTGATTTCAGCCCAGATAAAGTAAGATTCACTTCTTCAAGCCTGGATAGAATCATGTCACAATCCTTTATATGATTTGCCACAAACTTGCGGCACCCTTTTGAATCCAAATCCTCATCTTTGTCTTTCTCATCACAGCCCTTTATTGGCACATCATCCAGAAATGGCATAGTTTTTTGTGATATGAAGTCTCGTAAGACTTTATTCATTCCATTCATCATATGTGCCACTGAATTAGTGGCTCCCTGTGGTAAGGTACACATCCTTACTAATCCCAAAGGAGTTTTCATTGTGGTCAAGTCCCTGCTTTGCATATCCAGCTGGAACTGATCATATCCCGAATACAGATCACCCATAGAGTATATAGCTTTCCCTACAAATGCTTCTGCAAACTCATCCACAATTGGACCTGCTCCCACATTCCTGATTGTGACTTTGTTTACAGGTTGCATGTCTTGAATAAAGCGCAATGTCCCATTTTTCTTTGGTACAGTAAACCATCTGTTGGAATATGGGGCACATGAAGGCTCCAAGATTCCCATCCTGATCTTTTCCTTTAGTAATTCCATCAACTTTGGCAAGAGAGCCTTTGGTACTGGAATTGGCCGCAGGTTCCAGGGTACATGTGGAACAGTAAAGATCACCATTGGTGCTGTTACACTTGGATCAACACAACCTATCTCATGCGGCTGAAAGGCAAAAGCTTTCCCATGTTTTACAAGCATCTCCTCAAAGCATTCCCTTTCAACTGGCAACAGAAAATCCCTCTCACCAATCTTCAGCTCTTTCAGAGTTTCTTGAGTAAATTTATGCCCAATTTTCTTCGGATCTCTAAGATTTGGCTGCATAGAAGCTTCATCTATCTTCTCCTTGCTTCCTGGTGGCAAGGGCAAGGCAACTGGTTTCACCTTCTTTGCAACCGTTTTGTACTTTGTATCCACATGAGCATCCATCTCACAATTCATGTTTTTACATCCCACCCCCTCAAATTCCTGGATTATATCATACATCTCCACAGATGACACCTTTATCATTTCATTTCCACCCTGTAAGCATGCTCTTCCCATATCAAAAAGCACATCCATAGTATCTATAAATGACACCTCATCAAGCACCCCTGAAATAAACTCATTCTTTCCCAAAAGACAACACTGCTCAAAACCTTTTTGTTCATTTTGTATATGTTTTTGCATGCCACGCTTCAAATCCTTACTTTTTACAAAAACCAGTGACCCATAGCTGGAGAATCCCTGAAAATTTGCTGAAAAACTATTTACATTGATTGAGTCCTGCGAGAACTCATTTCCCCTTGTACCATTGGAATCCCACTTTACAATGGCACCTGGCCAAAATCCCTCATCTCCCTGTAATTCATAAACTCTCTGTTTATCTTCGGGAGTGACTGTGCCCTAAGAGACTCACGATTCCTTTCATGATTAATGCAAACTGTCAAAAACTGAACAGCTTTTTTGCCATCTTTACTCCTTATTCTTGCATAAGCTGATCCATCATCCAAAACCTTTGTTTCCATCCTTACAGCTGTAATGTAGGGTTGCCCAAGAATGAGGGGATACGATGACATCTCCTGAACAAAGAAATTCTGATCATCCTTCACATCCCCTATAGTTACCCTTACATTTGGACATGCTGCATAAAGCTCTCCAGATGAATTATTAGCTGCTTTAATCATCCACCCATGATCCACATCCATTGGCCACTTACATTTATTGTAGAGATTTTTAGCCATAAGATTTATTTCAGACCCATGATCAATTAGAGCGACATATGGCTCTTCCAAATCACCTATCTTGACAAGGGTTTCAGTGGGTTGCTCTTGCCCAATGGCTCCTGGAGTAATGACTCTTTGTAAGAACTTCTTTTTCATCATCCTCTTCCACAAAGTGCACTTGTCATGCCCCATCAGCAGAGTGATTACATTCCACCACATTTTCTCTCTCTTCCTTTTTCTGTACCTGTACTCCATGAGTCTTGGAAGTGCTTGCCTCCCCTTGTGATGGAATAGATTCAATTATGGACTGCCTTTTTCTTCGTATAATATCAATTATCTCATCATGAAATTCTTTCTTTGCAATCCCCAAGACTTCCCCTAGTGTGAATTCCACCCTGCTGTTTAGAATTCTCTCTTCAAGCACCTTTTTGAGATCTGTTGCAACTTCAATATCAGATTGAAGCTTGTAGAGTGGACTTTTCCCTTTACCCTTCTCCTTCATTTTTGCTGGCACTTCTTCCATTGAAACATCATGTGGAGGTCTGCTATGCTGTGGAGGCATATGTGATGGCCCAGGATCCTTTTTTTCACTTCCACGTGTAACTCTTTTTGATGGCCCTCCTTCCTCATTTTTCCTTTTTCGCTTCTCCTCTACCTGTGCCTCATTATTTTGACATTTGGCAATATAGGCATGAATGGATAAAGAATCCACAGGCTCCTCCCATCCAGTCTCAAGACGTATACAATCACCTGCCTCATGCAAAGCTTGTTTTGACACTTTCTTTGATGCAATTAATTCCATTGTTGATGGCCAAAAATTCTCATTCTCATAATCCTCATCATTCTCAAATCCTTGCTTTAGTTGACCAACCTTTCATCCATAGGTTGCTGCCTCAACCATAGAAATGGCATGACTAGCAGCCATATCCTCTACCAGCTTTTTCATCCCTCCTTTCCCAAAGTTTGTACTCAATGGAAGACCAGTCTCTGTAAGATGGATTTTCCCATCTTTGAAGAACACAAGTTGATTTTTAAGAGCTTCTTTATAGCTGGTACAATCCTTCTTTGCATGCTCTAGGTCATCACACCATATGCATCTATATGTAAACCCTTCTTTGATTTGAGGCCTTTGCATAGAAGCCTGCCCCAATGGTAGACCTTTTTCTTCAATCCTGGACATCTTCAATTTTAAATCACGCATACCCTTGATAAGCTCATCCATCGGCCCATCTATCTTTGGAATTGTAGCAGCTGGTTTGGATAGATTCTCAGGGGTGATAGCAGTTATGGGGTTTGCAGAGCCCATCACCATTTTATCCCTCCTCCGCTGCCGCTTTGCTAACATAGTGACTGCATCCTCAACATCATTCCAATCACTCTTTAATCCCTGTTCTGTATTCTTATCCTCAAGGAGGATTTCCAATTTCTCCTGGAGATCTTTCCCAGCTGCTTGCAAGAAGAGCTCTGTCTTTTCTCTGTCCAAAGTTGCACGCTCTATTCTTGACAACTGGGCATAACGCTTCTCAAACTCCCTTAGCAATTCTGTGGCAGAAATTCCCATTTTAGGTTTTGTGACCCATTCCAAGAAAGTTCGTTTGGTCACTCGCTCAGAATCCTCCATGAAGTATTCATCCTTTAAAGCAAGCTTGAACTCTTCCCAATTTCTGCCACCCTGTGCTGTCTGCAATCCTTTTATGCGCTCTCTTATTTCAGGAACGCATACCAGCTCGAAACTTCGAACCATGTCCTCCTCAGTCACCCTGTTTAGCTCCATCTCCTTTATATAATTACGCAAGTACTTTGTAATGTCCTTCCCATCAAATTGATCTACCTTTTTCACAATTGATTGTAATGCCTTGGTCGTGGAAATCTGTCCCCTCTCAGCAGCTTGTTGCTGTTGCATGTACATGGTAAACATTTGAAACATCTGCATAACTCCAGGGTCAAAATGAACCCCCTGACCCTCAGAATTCTCAGCCATAGCTTCCCTGTATATTTCACCACACTCTCACCCCAGCAGTTTCACGTCGGGTTCACCAAAAAGCTGTTGTGAAGTGTGCGGTACAGCCAGGAAAGTACGAAACTTCTAGCTGTGAGAGTGAATGTCAAATCCAACAAGGAATCTCACGCACAAAATTTCCCAAGGAGTATTGAACATCACTATTTCCAATGACAAATACATGTGTCAACTTGCCTCAATACATCCTTGAATTCATCCCGATGATTGCACAAATTTGCATGAAATCCTTTGAACCATTCACATGTGGGCATAACAGAGCCTTCCCATCTTTCCAATATACATGTGGCCCGTTACATCCATTACATCCAGTGCTCTCAAAACCATTATTTCGAAATGTCCTTTATCACTTAAAAACCTGCCTTAATATACTAACATCTCACAAGTAAAATATAGCATTTGGCATAGCTTTAACATGCTCATGAGATTTAGAAAATTCCATGGCTTGAATTCCAAAAATCCGATCGAGTAGGAAGTAAAACCAACCTTTCGGAACCTTAATGTGCTTTTGATGCTTTATTTCCACAATACTCCAAGTCTCAAGATCTTCCCATTCTTCAAATCCTTTAAAGGTTTACCAAACATGCGATTTTCCCAATTCGTTGATTTATATATTCAAAGTAAAAAAAAAAACCCACTTAATTGTGAGTAGAGATAGGTGAAATTTTCATCGATTTTTTCTCTATTCCTCTGACGGCGGCTTCGCTGCAGACCACGGAAGGCAAAATACAAGTATATGATGAAAACCTTATCATTGGATAGCTCTCATTTTCCTCTACAATTCTAACTCCTACACGCCATAAACAGAAGCAGTCCCCTTGAAATTTTAGGCTCTGGTTGGATGGACGCTGTTCCTCCTTCTCAGAATTTTCTTTTTCCCACTCTGATTTCGCTCCGTCTGCCTCCGTCCTTTTTCTATTTTCTTCCCACGGAGAAGTCGCGCATACCACCTTTTTTGCAGCTACTCGTCCGGATTTTCCAATTACAATATACTGCGCTTGTTCCAGAGAATTCTAAATAAGAGAAATATTTTCCCTTCTCCACGTACGCTGCCACCCATTATATATTTCTTCTAACCTTAGCATTAAGGTTAGAATTCTCATTGCAAGGCATATCCCATTATATATTTCTTCTAACCTTAGCATTAAGGTTAGAATTCTCATTGCAAGGCATATCCTTAGCGCTAGTCCATCTTTCACCACACTATTCTTGTCTTTTAGGTATGATATTCCCTTCTTTCTAATGGTCACAACAATTTCCTCAAACACTTCAACATGGATTCCTTTGTGCATTGGTATGCCCTCATGCCATCATATATAACTGGATGCTTCTAACTTGCCCATGAGCTCTGAGTAACAGCAAAAACATCATCCTCCATACTCATGTACAAAAAACTCCTAAATCTGACTCAGCCTCAGCTTGTCTTATTGAACCTCATATACAATATGAACATATGTACATTGCATCATATAATGACTCGTCATGGCACTTAACCCCATGCATCTGGATGTGTATTTGATGGCCTCACATGCACGGATTCACATCATAGACGTGCCATGGCACGACAAAGCATTTCACAGAGTATCCGTATATACACGTGTCTTTCACAGAGTATCCGTGTATATACACGCGACTTTTGTAGAGTTGACGCGTCTATACATGCGAACAGAGAGCAAAAAAAAAAATCCAGAGAGTGCTGTTTGGTACCTGAATGCTGTTCCAGCATTCCAGCACCCAATAGCACTCTCTGGATTTTTTTTTTGGGTGCATTGCACCATCCATGAGGAAGATTTAAGACAAGAATGACATGAATGCATACATTGTCAATACACGATTCAAGACAGACATGAATGCAATACTATCAATTCACGATTCAATATTACTATCAAAATTTTATGTGTACACATATATACAAGGGAGTCCATATGTCGAAGTAGCCCATGGCTTCAGTTACAAAAATATATATACAACCACATCCTCAATATTGAATGTGATACTATAAGTCTGAGTACTACTCAGACCCTGATGATGACTCGCTGCTCCCTCCATGGTCAGATGAGCTCACATCGGTCGGAATGTCCGATGAGTAGTGCTCATGTCCAGCCTCTACAGTGGTGGCGGGTGGATCATCAGTGGTAGGATCATCAGCAGCAGCAGGTGCAGCAGCAGCAGCTTGTGCCTGTTCAAGTAATATATAGTATATAAGTATATATATATGTAATTCAATAAACTAAAATCATTCGTTTAGAGTTTTCAAGTACCTCTCGATCGTATGGTCTCATGGCCATCTCAAACTGCGCGTCCGTAATATGTCCTTCGGCTCTGAAGGGGGCCCATGTGTCACGTCTGCTATGCCGACGAGCATACCCAGTATCGTGGGCTGTGGGCTTCCTCCCCATAACCCGTCGCTGTATCATAATCAACACAATTTATAAGATTAAAACAATCATAGAGTCAATGAATTAAGTAAACAATCAAATAAAGTGGCAAGATATGAACTCTGCCTCCCATGACTCGACGCTACCAGATCCGAAATGCGAAGATCCAATGGTCTCCATCTAGATCCGTCGTGCCTCCACATGCTACCTACTCTTCACGCCACCCTCTGCTCATTTCTTTGCCTCCTTCCACTCACGTTTATGCCTCGCGTTTGTGCACAGTGGCAGGTTTCTCGGCAAGATAGCCACCCGCAGCTACATTTAGCCCATCATCATACGCCAGTTTTTTAAGGTGAGATCTTTTATTACTTAAGATCTCCCTTATTCGCGTCCTTCCCCATACATCCGAGAATGTTGCATGTGGGGGATTGGGTTACCGACTATGTACAACATCTATCAACTCCCCAACTAATCCGCTATTTTGATCTTTAAATCTAATAAAACAATTTCTATACAAGTTTGAAACTACCCCACGCATGTACTCCATTACCTCTTTCCCCCTCGCATCCATCGCTACCCCGCCCCTATCTGCCGTCACATCATAGCAGATCACTCCCTTCACCTCTCTCACCTCCTCCTCATCCTCAGTGTCTCCTCTAACTCTTCTCCCTCTATCTCCTCTCTCACTGCGTGCCCTACTACCTCCCCCACGAAAGCACCCGTCGCATCCTCCACTCCCACTCTTCCTACTGCGGCGTTTGCTCTCCTCTGCACTGCGGGTAGCGTCACGACTGGGGGATTGTCTACGTGACTGTGGCTGTGAGGGAGTACGTGATGGTGGCTGTGAGCCCTGACATGACGGTGCCTGGGAGGGTGTGCGTGAGTGTGCCTGGGAGGGTGTGCGTGAGTGTGTCTGGGACGGGTATCTCCTCAGTGGGCATGGAAGAGGAGAAGCTGCATGCTGTCTCATCGGACTCGCAGGCATAGACGGCAGTGGAGTGACATGGATACTCGGGGGCGGGGTATAGATACCAGGCAATCCAGGAGGGGGATGGGCATACATGTACTCTGTAAGCTCAACTGGACCAGGATGGCGCCCAAAATTATTTAGCATCTCCATCATCCAAGTGCTATATGCAAATGGATTGGATGAAGAACCTGGATCCATGAAGAATCTGCAAAAATAAAAGTATATACATGATTGCATCAAAGCACAAATGCAAGCTAGCACAAATGCACAGTCACGTGTATACACCCGTCTAAAAACACGTGTATATGCACGTGAACATCTGTGCAAAGAGGATACATGCAGACATACACGCGTTCCTACACGCGGCCTGCGCAAAAAAAAATTGAAAGCGACCGACCTCCGACAAATCGTCCTTATAAAAAAAGCCCATTGTCACAATCGTTCCTCACAAAAGTACTACCAGAGAAGGACGGAGACAATAGCATAAACAAATGGAAGGAAAGAGATAGGACAAAGGACAAACTGACTCACCTCTGAAAAAGTGAGTCTTCTTTTTGGCTGGTTTCCTTCACCCGTGTGTGCTCCTTGTCTGCTCCTTGCACTTAGGTTTAGTGCTCTGTTGGAAGAGGCGGAGAGGAAGGAGGTGAGATCTTAGTTTGAAAATGTTTATTTGGAGAAGGCGGATTATTTTAGGTATAGAGAGGTCGTCGCGTGTAACAGCACGTGTATTTTCGCGTGTATAATAAATCAACCGCGTTTATACATGCGATTTTAAGGATGTAGCCGCATTTATACATGCAATTTTCAGGATGTAGCCGCATTTATACACACAATTTTTAGGATGTAGACGCGCTTATACACGCAATTTTGAGGATATAAACGCGTTGTTACATGCGATTTATAGAAATTTTTATACTTTCATTAAAAACTGATTATGATTTTGTGTTTGCTCTTTTGTACATAGGATGTCATCAACCTCCTCAAGCAGTTCTGGTGAGGATGAGACAATGCGTCATCATAATCGCGATGTGTGGTTGGGACAAAGGATCAAGTGTATGTGTAATCGATGTCAAGGATGCATTGTACGAGCGCGTCGAATTACCTTGAATCACATCTCCATGTATGGAGAATGGAATCAAACAGGTTTAGAGGTGAGTAGATGTAAATTGATAGTATTCAAATGACTCATGGTATCCAAATTAAATTAATGGAGTTGTAATATATATACTCTAATTAAAGCAGGATGCAGTACCACACCCTAACATGGTGTCCTATGCGTGGCGAGAGCACGCAAAGCGTTTGACGAGATGATGCTAGAGCTTCAGGATCTATTGTCAGAGATGAGTTGGAAAGGGATGACAATAGCCCTGCACCCCACAAAAAGTTGTGGAAGAGGAAGTGTTTGATGATATGGTGTAGTATCTTTTTAGGGATGATCCCAAAGGTATGGACGACGATGTCAAACACATGTTCAAGTGCAAATCAATAGTAGAGCTCATGTCATGGCATTCCTCACATCGATCGGATGATGGCATGTGGAGAATTCCCACAGACACTCCTGCCTGGAAGCATATTGAAGATGAGTGGCCCAGCTTTAAAACAGAGCCCAAAAACTTGAGACTTGGCCTAGGTATGGATGGAGTGAATCCATTTGGTTTCAAAAGCACCGCATACAGCGTGTGGCTAGTTGTGTTGGTGAATTACAACCTTCCACCATCAATGGCGATCAAGAAGGGACATCTTATGTTATCCCTTCGAATTCCAGGGAAACATAAAGTCAAGCATATGGATGTTTATCTCGAACCGTTGATTGATGAGTTGGAGGAACTATGGAGAAGTGGCTATGTAACTATTGACTCTACAAAGTTTTGGCAAACAAAGAAAGATAGGCTCGTATTGCCACAACAATGTGAGCAGGTATGCATTTTTTTACTAATGTGTTTCATGTACATATATATCTAAGCTCGCGTACCCCTTGAATTTTGATATGCTAATTAATTACTGCAGTATGTGTATTTGAGTAGGCTATCTATCTGCCTCATAGCATGCTTATGCATGAATGTCATAGATGTCAAAAGAGGATGTTTGGTTACATTTTAATGTTTATATTCATGGCATGCTTATGCATGAATCATATAGATGCTAAAGGAACATGTTTGGTTCCATTTTCATGCTTCCATTCATAGCATGCTTATGCCTCAATAGTTTAAATGAAATAAATAAAGAAAATTCTTGAGATTTATATTTAGTTATTTGGAAGATAGATAGAGTTTGGTATAATATCTTGATCATAGGAAACAGGTCTTAATATAAGAAACAAGTGTTTCTGTAAGATTCCTCCCCGGCCTCTCAAGATGTCCAGCATCTTCCCCTGTAATCAAATCCCTCTTCACAAATATAAAAGATCTTGTTTCTACCTGTTTTGACCTAGAGAGAGATAAAATATTCTAGAGAGAGATTATTCAGATTTTGAATATTTTTGGATGGAAAAATATCTCTTCTTATTTAAATAAGTTTCCCTGAAACAAAAGTTCAAAAAGATTTTCAGAAGGTGCATTAGAAATCAAGTAAAATCTGTTCAAGAGGCCTTATCCTAGGGATCCACATTTTTTGAAAATTTAAAATTAAGGTTTTGAGGAGCCAATCAGATTCATCCAAATGTGTGGAGACGATAAATAGAAGAAATAAAGAAAATCCCCCCAAAAAATGAGTAAATACTCACATAAGATGAAGAGTGGACTAAGGACCAAAGGAAATACTTTAAAAATGGATTTTTGACACCTCACAATGGGAATTCCCCCCTCATGAAGGAGGCACCTATTTCACATGTGTGGAGTTTTAAATATCAAAAATTGAGATATTTCATCTCTCCTCTCTCCTAATTCAAGTCTAGTTCCAAAAAGTAAGCTAAATTGACCTAAAAATGGTCAAAAATTGACCAAATTGATCTGGAAAACTCTAGAATCAGCTTGCTTGGTTAGGAGCTCACTTTTTCCTATAAATAGAAGCCTCCCCCTTTGTTGAAGCTTAATAGTGTTTTATGCACTGTTACTCTACTCCTCCCAAGAGCCAAGAACTATGAATTTCTTAATAATTCACTAGTTTTCGACCATTCCCTCTTCTAAAGAATTGGTGGCCACTCTTGTTGCAAACAAGAGTAGATCCCTCAAACCATCAAGCCAAAGAACTCATGTAAGTTAGAAATATTATATTTTTCTTTATTCTTTTAATGGTTTTCTAATTTTTGTTTTGTTTGAAATGATAAATGGATGCTATACCTTGTTGGAAAGGCTTTTTCCCTCTCTCATTGTTAAAATCAGCCCTTGTTTATCCTAGTTAAGTGATCTAATAGTTGGAATTAAAATTTTCATATTGTTTCTCTTTTAAAAGTAAAAATTGATTAGTTTAGAGTGCTTAAAACCAATTGAGGTTAGTTTTTAAGTAAATTAAAGTAGGAAAATTTGAAAAATGATCAGCCATACAAAGGAGGTTATTGTAAATTTTTCTAAAATTTTGTGAAATAAGGGTCATCTTTTATTATTCTAAAAGAATAATCCCTATTGTTTGTATATTCTAAAAGTGTCATTTTCATTCTATGCATAGAAAAATGCATAGTAGAAATATACTTATTCTAAAAGTGTTATTTTCGTTAGATATAAATTCTATGCATAGAAAGATGCATATTGGTTATTTTTTTAATTATAAAAGAGTGATTTTCATTAGATATAAATTCTATACATAGAAGATGCATATTGGTTTTTTATTATTATAAAAGAGTGATTTTCATTAAATATAAATTTTATGCATAGAAAGATGCATATTGGTTTTTTTAATATAAAAGAATGATTTTCATTAGATATAAATTCTATGCATAGAAAGATGCATATTGGTTTTTTTTTATGAAAGAGTGATTTTCATTAGATTTAAATTCTATGCATAGAAAGATGTATATTGGTAATTTTTTAATTATAAAAGAATGATTTTTATCAATATTTCTTTTTATGCATAAAAGATTTTTTTTCATTATAAAAGTATTACTTTCATCAATATTGATCTCACAGTTGGTATTAGAGCATTGTTGTACATTTACGTAACAGTATTAGAAATTGCTTAAAAATTTTAAAGTAAATCTGGGAAATAATGTTTTCGCTTGTTAATATTATGTTGAAGGAACTTCAAAAATTAAAAACTCATGAATTGAATTGAAATTTATAGATGGATACCCCGAATCTATCTAGCATTCCTGAACTCTCCCAGAGTCAGGATATGAGCCTTTACATTTGGGCACCTCATCAATTTTGCTATACGACCCGAGTAAGCAGAGTGAGACTCGCACGTCATTTTGAGAGTCTTTACTTTCCTGATCCTCTTGAGCGACGTCGGTATATGTGGTTCTGTGGAGAACGATGTATTAATGTTAGTACCAGTCGCATCAGAGGCTCAGGCAAAATATTTCCTTAGCCATGATTCTGATAAGGCTAGGACTTGTTCAACATGTACAACTCTTTGATCATTCACCCAGGAACTTCAAAACTTTATGACGAGTTTTTAGGCTTCTTAGCCACTTTATCCCTAGAAGTAGAATTACAGCACCTCTTTCTGTAATGAATTATGTGTACCATAGCATGTCTCCTTCGTAATTTCGCTTCTTTGTGCGTATACGATTGAGACAGTGATTTTGGGGAGCCTTGATGCTCTATGTATATATCGAAAACTTTTGATAATAAATGATGTTTTGTAAAAAAATTCAAAATTGTTTTCATGATTGTGAATATGGTTAATCTTGTTCAAGAAGTATGATGAAATAATTATCTGTTTAGAGAATAAATCACAAAAATTAAATAATCATAAATCTGTCAAAGCTAAGTTGAAAAAAATCTCGTTTTGTCAGAATCATGAGGCGCGTGGCCCGTGCAAGGGCAACCGGATCCTCTAACCGATGACGAAGAGTTAGATCCAAATGTTCGAAAAGCCCTACACAGATCCCAACCTAGTCCCTTCAAGGGTGAAGGGGAACAGTTAGGTGAAGTAGTGAAAAAGTGGATTGAGGTGATGGAGAATACTTTGATGTAACTGGCTACAATGAGAGAAGCAAGATGGCTCTCACCAGGTTAAAGATTGTGGAAACGGCCAGGGTTGCTTGGAGGAATCACTAGGAGACTAACCGTCTCGACCGGAATACCCAGACCTGGACCGATCTTAAAGCTTACCTCAGAAAGAGGTTTTGTCCTCCGGGATTCCTTGAATCTAAGATGAATGAGTTCTTGGAACTAAAGAAGGATAGCCGGATAATTGAAGAGTACCATCAAGCTTTTGCCCTTCTCCTCAAATATTCTCCTCAATCGGATGAAGAGCAGCTGATGGCCAAGTTCATTTGAGGAATGAACGAGCCATTGGACACCTTAGTAAAGAATGCCAAACCTGTTTCAATGGCCGAAGTAGTAAGAATGGCAAAGGACTTGCCAAAGCCTTTGTTGTTAAGGTCCTGCCAAAGCCTCTAACTTTAAAAGATTCCACACCCCGGGAAGTACTTCAAACTTTCCTCCCCCAAAGAGGCAGCAAGGCCCAATTCAATGGCCGAAGTAGTAAGAATGGCAAAGGACTTGCCAAAGCCTTTGTTGTTAAGGTCCTACCAAATCCTCTAACTTTAAAAGATTCCACACCCCGGGAAGTACTTTAAACTTTCCTCCCCCAAAGAGGTAGCAAGGCCCAATTCAGAATCAGGATGCGAGAAGATTCAGAAGTGAAGAAAGACCCTTCCCCGAGAACACTTTCTTAGGAGCCCCACCTATTTCAAGGATTCAGAGGGATGAGCTCAAAAGTGAGAACCGATGTTTTTGGATGCCAAGGTTTTGGTCACCAGCTGAAAGACTACCCGACTCCTGCCATGTCAAGGGGACAGGGAAGTCAAGGACCGAGAGTGCAAAGACCAGCCCCTTCCTATCAGTCAAATCAAGGTCCATCTCGCCCAAATCAGGGAAATCCCAAGAGAACTCTAGCTCAGTCGTCTGCCTCTATCCAGAGTAGCTCAGCCGTCTGCCTCTGTCTAGAGTAGCCTCAAAACTCCTTCCTAAAACTGGGGCAACCAAAGAGAAAGAGTTCTTCCTCAGACTGCAGCAGCCAGAATAGTCACAATTGCAGTAGTGGAAGAAACACCATATTAGTGAATTTGGAAATTTCCCAATTCCCATTTTTGAATACTTAAAAAAGGGGACATGGATAACATGTTTGTAAGTTTCTCAAAACCCTATCATATGACCTATCGTTGTTGGAAAGCGCTTGAAAAATGGAAACTAAAGAGCTATAAAGCGCTCATTTTGGATTAGTGGTGTTCAAGTTATGGTTAATCCAAACTTTTGACCACGTGTCCCAAACTTGTGGGAAATTCCCATATTTCCCAATATGGTGTTAAGAGGAAAGAGGATAGATTTATGCTGCAACCAAGGGCCAAACCGTCAAGTCTCCATCATTCATACTTCAGCTGAGTATCAGGGTAAGCCTTTTAAGTTTTTGATTGATTCACGAAGTACTCATTCTTTCATTTCCCCTAGATGCTTGGGTAAGCTAGTGTTATATCAGAAATGAGGGAAACCTATGCAAGTTGAATTGGCAAGTGGGAAGATTCTTTTCACTCACCTTGAGACAGATCGTATTCAGTTCAATCTACATGGGAATTTAACTGACTGCCAGTTCAAAGTTATACCTTTGGGAGTTCTCGACGGGATCCTTGGAATGGATTGGCTCCACAAAAATCAAGTTGACATTCACTGTCATAATGGAACCATTTCCTTCCGTGACCTTCACGGAAACAAGATTCAAAGAACCGGAATTTCAGGAAAGGCTTCTAAGTTACTAAAAGGACTTAGAAAGAAGCAACGCATTTATCTTGTCTAAATGAATCCGGTAGACTCAAAGTTAAAAGCTAAAGAACCTGAATGGTTAAGTGATTATGATGATTTATTCCTAGCAGAGCTAACAGAGATGCCTCCAATTCGGGAAGTAGATCATGTGATAGAATTGACCCCCGAAGCGCAACCACTAGTAGCCCTGTGCACGTACAAAATTCTAGTTCCTAAAGCCATCGAACTCAAGGAACAGCTTAGACAGCTATTAGAACAAGGGTTTGTAAGACCTAGTGTTTCACCTCGGGGTGCGCTAGTTCTCTTTCAGAAAAAGAAAGATGGAACGCTTAGACTCTGTGTGGACTACAGAGGTCTCAATCAGCTGACAATTAAAAATAAGTATCCTATCCCTAGAATTGATGAGCTTCTGGATAGGCCAAGTGGAGCCCAGACCTTCACAAAGATAGATCTCAAATCAGGATATTATCAGATCATGATTAATGAGCAAGATATCCCGAAGACAGCCATCAATACTCGGTATGGGCAATATGAATTCAGTGTCATGCCATTTGGATTGACAAATGCCCCAGCTACATTCAATCGATTAATGCAAGACATTCTCAGAGAATACTTGGATGATTTTGTTCTTGTTTTCTTTGATGATATTCTGATTTAATCAAAGAATGCAGCTGACCATGAAGCTCATGTCAGAAAAGTTCTTGAGATTCTAAGGAAGCACCAACTCTCACTACTACATGTTAGCCTAATACCGGCGCTTATACCGACGTCATTCAATGGGGTCTAAAAAAACCCCGTCATCGGTATAAACGCCGGTATAAGCACCGGAACCACAGCATCGGTATAAGCGTCGGGTAACAATACCGGCGCCTATACCGGTGTCTATACCGACGCTCACCGGGGATAATACCGACGGCTATTCCGGTGTCTATATCGGTGCATATACCGGGGTGTATACCGAGCTCTATACCGACGCCAATACCGAGAGATATACCAATGAATATATCAACGCCAGTACCGGGGAATATACCGACGCTGTACCAGAAATTTTTTTTTGGTCAGAATAGTGTTGCTTGGCTGTTGCCTGGCTGCCTGCAAAATGAACAAGATCAACAATAGCAAACAGACAATACCATTCTGTCTAAAATAGAGCACAAAAACAACCGTGCTCGTTTTTTTATTTTCTTGATCGACAAACAAGAAATTAAATTAAACATTAATACTCAAGAATGTTTTGATCATATACCATTAGTTTGAAGGTCATCTTACATCATGGTAATGCCTCCCAATTGATGGTCTCTCCTTCTTCTTCAAGCATCTCAAATAAGGCCACAAGGCCATGTTTGTGAGCGTACTTCTCCTCTCGCCTACTTGGTGGGCGATTCATGGCCAACTCCTGCACAAACAATTAACAATTATAACTTTTAGAAATCAACATTTAGCCCACATACATACATTTACATAAATAAAATTGCTACAAATACTTACGAATTCATGGCGCATGGTTTCGTAACCACCACTCCCAAGATGAGAAGCCCCTACTGTTTGGAGTCTTGCCCTTGCCGCCTCTCTTTGTTGTTGAAACCTCTCTGGTGTCTCGGTGAGCTCCTGACCAATGGCTGCCCACTCCCTGTCATCTAGCCAAACAGGTTTCTCTTTCCCCTCTCTAAATGCGTCCCTCACCTCTGACCTACGATGCCCCATCAAAATGCGAGCTGTATACTGTATCCACTCATTAGAGACGACATTCATAGGGTCAGATGGCTGAAAATCTTGCTTTATCTTTGTATTTATATAATTTTTCTTCCCCTTATCTTGCTGATCCCATTTAGTCACGACAGAGTCGTGAAACTGTATAGTGCACAATTGTCGAATGCGTGTCTTCATTACCTTCCCTGCACTATTCATTAATGGTGCCCCATCCCTAATTGTGTATATCTTGCTGTTGTCATGGTCATGTGCACCCCAGGGAGTGGAAGGTGACCCTATGGGTGTGCTATCAACACATGAGAGCGAAGGACGACGCTCACGTGGTGGTGGTGTCACAGCATCTGTGGCACTAACACCACAACAACCTCCCCCTGAAGACCTACTACGTGAGCGCCGTCTATGTGAAGAGGTGGTAGATCGAGCTGTAAGAGGAGTGGAAGGATGTGTGGTATGAGGTTTGGGAGCTGCTGTCGTACCCACGGGTGTGGGAAATGGCGTCGGGAAGCCAGATGGTGAGGCAGATGTCCCTGCTCCAGAACCCCAATAACTCTGAGCCATGGATCTCTGCTCTGGAGTCATGGACGAAAGAAAACCATATAACTGCTGGGGACTCATGCCCTGCGGTGTAGGATTAAATGAGAAATCAGGACTGTAGTCATAGGGCGGTGAGTCACCCATGGCCTGTTGGTGGACAAAAAACCATATGACAAACTTGTGCGCAGGGATTTCATTAACGTCTTCACAATTTCGTGATCACGTTAACAAAACCTAGTGTTAACATATTAAAACTTGTGATCACAATGTATATTCACATGACCTGAGAAATGACCTGCCAGAACCCACTAGTCCAGTAACACCTCCGGGCTTTTACCTTTCTCGGCGGGCCCGCCGGGAAAGATAAAAGCCCGGCGGGCCCGCCGGGAAAAAGAGGGAGGACCGGCGGGGTATTATTCTGTATATAAACACTGCCGGACACCCATCGTACAACTTTTGGGAAGATAGTCCTTGTTTTGGGGGCGTGATATCTCTCCTCAAAGTACTTGTAGAGCTCTCAAGTTGCTAGAAGTATCCTCTTGGGAAGAACGTCCTTATTTTAGGGGCTGTCGTCTTTCCTTGTAGGCACTCCTAAGGCTATTGAGCCACTCGTCCTTAGTTCTTTGAACTGGGGGCAGGGTGTGGTTCGTAGCTAATACTTGCGGAGATTTAGGGATAAATTTGGAGTCATTCAGCTTTGCATTTGAGCCACGTACGTAATCTACCTCATTCTGCTTTATGAATGGTTTGATGGAGCCAAGAGTCCTGCTTAGGGGCTTGTATTGGTTCTTGATACTTGATATAGTTTAGAGTAGACAAGGGTCTATTGTCCTATACTAGAGTATTGGGCAAGCATAGATCTTTGATTTTTTTTGTGAATGTTAGAGAAGGTCTATTGTCCTATACTAGAGTATTGGGCAAGCATAGATCTTTGATTGTGTAAAGTATCCTTAATTGGGTACAAAAGGCATCCTTCATTGGGGGTGCAATGTGCATGATTGTTTCGAAGTAGTTTTGTAGTAAGACCTTGCAAGATAGTTTGAAGTAGTTTTGTGTTATGTGATGATCTTTTGTATTTGTCAAGATAGTTTCGAAGTACTTTGTCTGCAGATGTATGTTTTGTTATACGTGAGTGATATGTTGTTTTTTCATTTGTGTATTCATTGTTATATGTTTGGTTGAATAGGTTATTTGTTGAGATGGAGGACAATGTTGGATCCAGTGATACCTCCAATAGAGTCCAAATTTCAAATAGCAGGAAAAAAAAGGCACCTGGGATAGAGTGGCAATATGCAATTAACGTTGGTGATCGATTCATAGATTGGGAGTATAAGCTATGCCATGCAGTAAAATCAGGTGGGGCGCCTCGACTAAGAGAACACTTTTTAGGCGGACCGAAGAAAAAGTCATGTACCCACCCCTCTGCACACCTATAGTGGCCAAACGCATAAGAGAAGAAATTCAAAAGAAAGATTCAAGAAAACATGACACTCCTACCGTTAATGTATCAAGGCAGCAAGAACACTGTTGTTCTAATCATCAAACTCCCGCTACATCGCCTACTTGTACCCCGAACAGCAATGTGCAACCAGAAAGTAATCTACCCAGTGCATCTTCTTGCAAGCGAAACTTTGACGTAGGAAATATACCCATGCGTCAAACTTCATTGCAAGAAGGCTACGTCAAGGTCGACTCGATGATGCACAACTCGTCCTTGCCGAAGCGATTTACTTTTTTGGGAGTGCTATGATGATGGTGGACAGTGAGCATTGGAAGAGAGCATGGAAGAAAATTGATGAGTTTGGACCAGGGTTTTCACCGCCTACGTACCATGCTATGCGAAATGATCTATTAGAGAAATGTTATGCGCAGGTAAAAGAACGTGTACAAAGAATAATTCTTAGCAATATAGAGCTTTCTGGATGTAGTATAGTAAGTGATGGATGGTCTAATGTGCAAAGAAAACCATTAATTAATGTAATGGTTATTTCACCTAGAGGTGAGACTTTCATCCGTGCCGTGGATTCAGTTGGTTCAATCAAAAATGGGGCTTACATTGCTCGAGTCATTAGCTCTGTGATAGAGGAAGTGGGTGCCAAAAATGTAGTCCAAGTCGTCATGGACAATGCAAAAAATTGTAAAAATGCATCCAGAATCCTACAGCGACAATATCCACATATTTTTTCGGTAGGCTATAATACTCATAGTTTGAATCTTGTATTAAAAGATTGGTATAAATCTGATGATACCAAATGGTTTGCCTCAATCGTGGACACTGCTCGCCAGCTTGTGAAATTCATGCTCAAGAGACAGAGAGTTTTAGATATGTTTCGACCTCGCATGTCAGTTATGTTAAAGCTTCCAGCGGAGACTAGGTTTTGCACTCACTTTTACACTTTTGAGTCTCTTCTTAGAAATAAAGATGCAGTTTGTGAAACATTTACATGCATGGCATTTCATGACTGGGAGAACACTCAACTTGAAAAAGTGAAAGAGAAAATTAAAGTCTTGAAGGGAGCGCTTACGAGAAGAAGTTGGTGGAACAGTGTGATGGATGCATACCATGTAATGATGCCTGTTATGTATGCTGTACGAAGTCTAGATCAAAGAGCGCCTAATCTCAAAAAAGCATGGATGCAATGGTGGACTGTCCAGCGGAGTTTGGAGTGTCCTGAGAAATTAGAGCATTCAGTGGTGGAAAAGCAATGGCGTGTACCATTCTCCAGTAGACAAAGAAAAGTTCTGTTGAAGTACTTTCATGCTAGATGGATTGGAGCGCATTCACCACTGCACAGTGCTGCTTACATGTTAGATCCTGAATATTGGAATATGGATTTGATGTCTAACTTTGAGGTGGTGCAAGATTTTTATAAAGTGGTAAACACTTTCTATAATAATGATGATGATCGTGTACAGTGCATAAAGGAGATGACCTCATTTCGGTTGAAAGAGGGTTTATTTTCCAACTCCCTTGTTCAACAAATGGCTAAAGAGCAACCTGTATGGAAGTGGTGGATGATGAATGGTGGTGAGCATTATGCTTTATTGCGCAACCTTGCGATGAAGGTTCTAAGTCAGTGCTCTTCAAACTCAGGCTCAGAAAGAAACTGGAGCATGTATAAATATATTCATAGTACGATTCGCAATCGACTTCTTGCAGATCGAGCAGATAAACTTGTTTACATGTACTGCAATGAAAAGATCTTGTGAGACATTGAAAGCGAAGAGTATGAAGAAGATATGCCCAGATGGATGTACAATTGTGATGATGTAGTAGACGAGAACTTTGATGTTGGACGTACGCTGTGCACCACCCTTGAGATAGAAGACAATTTAGACATTGACTTAGATGAGCTTAATTTAGCAGACGAGAGAGTAAACGGTGAAAGAATTTTGGAGCAAGATACTGACATAGAGGAAGAAGTCACTTCATTAATTTAATAAAAAGTACTTGTACAAATGATCATATTTGGAGAAATTATCAATACAAAAGTAGGATTTGTTTTTCTTAGCTCTCATCTTGAAATAAATTACGAATTGCACTAGGAGTTGCATCTAAAGGTCCTGGTGGTTTATATTCACTAGCCATGCCGAACACTGTATAAATACCTTGATTTATTGGGACATTGCACAATGCACATGTGGAAGTATTTTGCATTTGTCTCACTAAACATATTAAGTGGTAGTAGTGTCCACATGGTAGTATATACTGGCCGCTCCACCCATCGAATACTTTGTAACATACAGGACATTGGGGGGTGGAGGAACTTGTAGCCTCAGCAGAAACTCCCACAAGATCAGGATGTATCAAAAAATGAGAGATGTGGTTTCCTTGGCGCACAGGAGCAATACGTGAAGAGATGCTCTGCACATCTTGGCTGATCTTTGTTAGCTGCTCTTGAATCCCTCTATTGGCCGGGGGAGGAGTTGACGCTTGAGTTAATCAGTCAGCTTCTTTCTCCTTCTCTGCGAGCTGTGCCCCTAAGCTTTCTTTGACCTGGTTTAACTCCAGTCCAGCGCCCTCCACCATGACAGCAAGTTATTCTCTTGTGAATGTCACTGTCTCTTCACGTATGTCGTGGGTGTTGACAGTGGCCTCTCTGGAGGCGAAGTCTACTGGAGTTTCTAGGATAAATTGAGCATATAGCATTTTAGCAAAATAGAGTGGAGCGTCGGCGTTATGGAGAGGACGACCGTACACCTCCAAGAAAATGCGCTCGGCATTAGTTTTGATATCATTGTGAGTGCAACGAGAAATCTTCCATCTTCCCTTCTTAATCTCGCCATCTGGACATGGCCATATTTCCTTTATCATCTCTGTGGTTACGTGTTTGTTTATGTCTTTCCATTGGGCATAAGTTGGATTTGTCCATTTCGATAGCCTGCATGCTGTTCTTGTAGCTTCGCGGGCTGTCAGGCCATGTGCAAGGGCCTTCATTCGCTCGTATGCCTTCTTGGCTAACTCCTGATGCTCGTTCGCTTGTGCCTGCTCCATGTCTGCATGAACGTAAATGACTTTAGGATTTTAATGAACTGTAAAGATCAACGTAAGATAAATTGACCATTACTCTCAAAATCTTGAAGTCAAACACCACGAGAGGAGATATGTATTGCAAAGACTCGATGAGAAATATCCACTTGACTCCAAAAACACTTCAAACAATGCTCGCACATCAAATTTTGAAGAGAAAACATAAACTTAAACACCAGAAGAGGAGAGAGATATTGCAAAGACTCAATGAAGAGAGAAACAAAATTTTGAAACATTGGACACATCAAATTTTGAAGAGAGAAACAAAATGCCATTCCTGAAACTTAATCTCTTGATACTGTATCATTACAAAGTTGGGGTGAATGCCACCGATAGCTCTACAAGAGGACGTTGTGCCCTCGTAGGGTCAGTATTTAGTGATCTAAAAAATTCAACTACTTGCAAAATTGATTTTCGCTCATCGCGATTAGGCAGAAACATCCAATTTTTGACTCTATGAATAATAGTATCCATGGTAACTTTGTCATGGGAACTATTATCCATCCACAACTCTTGCACTTTCTGCCAAAAGTCATATAAAGTTTGTAATAAATATCCCAAGGCAAAAACATCAGATGCAGGAGTGTATGCATCTGCCAAAAATGGATCATAAAGCTCTGGGGCTATCCACGGCCGTTTATTTCGCTCTCTGTCTGCGTAGGAGACTGCCTGTTCCACCTTCTCAGGGTTCTTGTCTGCTTCAAATACAAAATTGAGAGACACCCATTTTTTGGGCGCTCTCAGCAGCAACCCCCAATCGATAATACCTATGCGTGGCTTTAGCTCTTTTGTATAATCCAACACTACATTAAATGGATGTAGGTCGGTATGTACAATACCTGCCATATGTGCTGCCGCTAGGCCTTCCACCAGGGCATGCATAATATGTGGCATGCTTATTACTATTTGTTTTATTTTTGAAAGTTCTAGATGACTTAAAGGGATATTATCAGGCGGGGGTTGTCTCCATCCTCGATCCAAACGAAAAATTACTCTAGTGAACTCACTGAATCTGAAGGGAACCTTCAGAAGAGTATCACCAAGAGCGCCGCCATTATAGTACGGGAAAATTGTGATCCAAGGAGCCTCTTTTGTAAAGGCAATGCACCGGACAATCGATGGATGTAGCACTTGCATACCCTGCTCTGCCTGGAAGCTCTCGAACTTCGCGCTGCCTTCTCCTTTGTAGTGCTTTCCGCAAAAAGTGATGTGCTCCGGTAAAAATGATATGCCTTTAATTGTATACTCTTTTACTGTTCCAAATACACCGGAGCCTATTGTTCGCCCTTCGAACAGAGCCTCGTGCGGGATGCCAATAAGATGTGTGCACATAGAATTGTAGAAATGACACCTGTACCACTTGCATCTGCGTGACTGGACGTTGCAGCGACGTCCTGGGCAATGCGCACTCTTTTGGGGAGGGACTCTACATCCAACGCCTTCATGCGCTTGCTCTTGGCTCTTTGCTCGCTCCATACAACGTCCCATAACTGTAGACGTTTCATATTGGCTTCAGGCGGGGCAGCATCTCTAAGATCACTGCATGCTACACGCATGCTCCCCAAAATGGTTCGTGTAATGTGTTGATGGTTGAAATCTGCTATCTTCTGTATATCAAGCAACTCAGCGTTGCCTCCGGACGCTGTGCATTTTCCCATATTTGGTCTATGAGATCTCGCATGAGTATCTCAGACTCATTGATCTTTTTGACGACATCATCAGTACATTGTGACACTGTGATGACCGCTTCAATGCGAATTGCTCGCAGAACGATTTTGCGCTCTTCGGAGGAAAGCATGTTGATCGTCTTCGTAAATCTAGAAAATATCACTAAACACAAAAAAATAGAATATCAAACATTACTGAAATAAACATCAAGCAAAAGTGAGAGAGCAGCAACAAGTATATCAATATCGTCAATGTTCATACAAAAACGGAATGTCAAATAATTTTAATGAACTCAACATCATCCAATACATCATCAAATGTGAGAGAACAGCAACAAGTGTATCATTACTTATCAATGATCAAACAAAAACAGAATATATCAAACAATATTACTGAACTCAACATCATGCAATACATTGTCGAACGTGAGACAACCGCAACAAGCGCATTATTACTTACGAAGTGTATACATTATCGAATGAGAGAGAGAGAGAGGGAGAGGAAGAGAGAGAGGTGTGACAGATAGAGAGAGGAAAAATTAAATGATATTTTTTATAGTTTTGTAAGTTCCTAAAGAGAGAAAAATAATGTTTTGTAATCCTAAAACACTCCTCATCTACATACCTATCGTGATAGAGAGAGAGAGATGTGAAGTGTATCATGAGAGAGAGAGAGAGTTGTGAAGTGTATCATTGCGAGAGAGAGAGAGAGAGAGAGAGAGAATTGTGAAGTGTATCATGAGAGAGAGAGACAGAGGAGAGGAAGAGAGAGTTGTGACAGATAGAGAGAAGAAACATTAGATGACATTTTTAATGTTTTTGTGAGTTCCTAAAGAGAAAAATAATGTATTGTTTTAATTTTTAAGTAAATAGAGGGAGAAAAAAGAAATTATTAAGAATTATGTATATTTTAAGAGAAATAAAAAAAAATCATTATCTACACATCTATCATGTTGTGAAGTGAATCATGAGAGAGATAGAGAAAGAGTTGTTAAGTGTATCATGAGAGAGAGAGGGAGGTAAGAAGAGAGAGATTCATATTTTTCGAGTTACGAATCACGATATTATAAAATAAAACGTTTAGACAATATGATTTAAACTTTGATCCACGAAATACTCATGCCGCGTTAGCAACCAAGTATCGCATGGATCAAACACAATAAAAACAATACAAGTCAAATCAAACAAATTTACGACATTTATTCGACCGCGTTAACGATCATATGCCAAAATACGCAAGCAAACTTACGACACTTTTTCGACCGCGTTAACGATCAAATGCCGCAATATGCAAAAAACATTTTATGCACTAGCGGACGACACCAACTTGCCGCGTTAACGACAAAATGCCGCCCGATTCTATGGGAATACCAATAGGATACGAACATACACTGGCCGCGTTACCGACCATATGTCTGCATTTGACAAAGGGAAGGGAAGGGAAGGTGACATCGCCATAACGATACTATGCTTGCCGCGTTACCGACTAGTACCACTACGGCGTGCCATACTTACCATAAGACACAGACTAGCCGCGTTACCGACTAAGTGCCCCAGGGTAAGCACCATTCCAAAGAATGGCCTTACACACACACCAGTCGTGTGGCGGGCCACCCAAATCCTACCGCGCATTGCGACAATGGGCGGCTGCCCGCACGAACTCACCCACACACACATCCCTCGTGTGGTGGACCACCCACATCCTGCCGCGCATTGCGACAGTGGGCGGCTGCCCGCACGAACACACCCACATACACACACACACACACACACAAGTTTTCATTACCTGTGTATGCTGTCAGCAATGAAATCCCAAAGGGCCCCCCGGGCCCATATATATAGAAAATTGCACCCCGCCGGGCTATATGACGACCCCGCAGGGACCCGCCGGGCTTTGCTTTACCCCGGCGGGACCGTCGGGTATAGAAAAAGCCCGGCGGGATTTTTCCCGGTTACCAGGTCGCTTGCCACCGGCTTTTTTGAGAACATGTTAACATGTGAACATGTTAATAACATGTTAACACATGTTATTAACAAAAAAAATTTTGTGATCACGTGAATATAAAATCAGAGCTTGTGCGAAATGAAAATTACACGGTAAACAATGAAAGAACCATATGATAAACATTAACAATGATAAACAACATTGGTAAAACTATATCAACTTGCTCCTACAGTAGTGATTATGATGGTAAACATTAACAATGGTAAACAATGAAAGGACCTTCAATGTCATAAAACCATTACAAATATGTCATAACTATTTGCATAATCATTAAGATACATCATTTTAAAAATCATTATCTATTCTATCATCCTCATTAAGATCAGTAGCCCCAAAGAGATCTATGTCTATGTACATTTCAGCATCCTCATCATTAAAAGTCCCTTGATGAAGGATGTCTTCATCATCTATGTCTTCTTCCTCAACATGTTTTTCAGCTTCCTTGGTTTGCACCTCTTCATTTGGATCTTGCTCTAGTTGCTCCTCTTCATTTGCTTGCTCCTCTTCATTGTTGATATCGGCTTGTTCTTGCTGCTCTCCACCACCCTGTGCATCCACATCACCTTGTTGTAGCTCAAATTCTTCAAAAATTTGCTTACTGCGGGGGGCGACTTGAACCACAAACAGCCAGCGTGGATCTTTTGGATCCGCTTTAAAGACAACCTGCTCACAATGCTCTGGGCACACAAAAGTATCTTGCTGATCGGTCCATACCTTTGTGGAGTCCACTTGGATGAGGCCACTCTTGTCTCTACGTATAGTTGCATGTGGCCCATTCATGATTACCTTGAACCACTTCACATCAAAGATAAACAACTCAAAACTTCTGAAGCCAACCTTTAATATATCTTGAATGGTTCCAAAGTAATCAAGCATTCCAGTAATTGTGTTATCATCACTTGCACTTGCACGACTTTCTTGAACAAACTGTGCTGTGACACCACAATCAAAGGTTGCTCTTCTTTGGTCTATTCGTTCTACTCGAAAATGACGTCCATGTGACCAAAACGCCCCATATTTGTGATACTACAAATAGCACAAAAAGATTGTTGATGGAGAATCAAACACTGAGACATGTAGAGAAAAAAAAGAGAGACATGTAGAACTTAAACACTTACATGCCAATCGCATCCTTTTGTAAGCTCCTCCTCCTCCTCTGTTATAGTTAAACCAGCACGTTTGGCTTCTAAAATTGTAGCTTCTAGCCATCTACCTGTGGGAAAGTCCGGAAGAGCTTGCATACCTTCTGGATATGGGAGATTTCTTGTAGTGAGATTCCTTCTGAAACTTAAACGATCTTGTACTCACTGTCGCTTGAGAGCTTCATATGTCTCAATCCACTTCTCCATTACATGAGAGTTCAAGATGCAAAATTTGTTGATTTTTTCCCTCAAATTGTTATCCATCTTTCTCTTAATGCCTTGGCCTTGAGGTTCCTCACCAATGACTCGCCTGTTAGACTCTTGAGACCATAGTCGAGGTATCTCTGGATCTGAGGAACTTAAATATTCAGTGATGTAAACAAGGGACTCTTGTATCAGCCACCCTTCTGACATACTACCCTCTGGGCGAGCCATTTGGCGAACAAATCCCTTTAATGTCTTCATAAACCTCTCCAAAAAGAACATCCATCTTGAATGGACTGTTCCAGCAACTGCAACCTCATCTACAACATGAACTAGCAGATGCATCTGGATTGTTAATAAACTTGTAGGGAAAAACTTCTCTACCATGCAGACTTGCTCTATGGAGTTTAAACGCGCTGTCTCCAAAGTGTCTCTCTTTATCTCTTTTGAAGAAATCCAGCGCACCAATGTGCCAATCTTATAGATAGTAGCTCTAATGTCTTCAGTGAGGCAATCTTTTATTGCTATGGGTAGCACAAATTGTAGAAACTTGTGCCAATCATGACTCTTGAGGCCACTAAGATCATCATCCTTTGTAAATGCACTTTTCAAGCAATGCATACAACCTGTAGGAGTCCGAAACTCTGAAATTGTCCTCTTGACTTGTTGTTCCTCCATCTTGCTAAAAACCCATGGGGCTCTTGGAAGTAGCACCTTTCCATTGGGTCTAGTGCGAGCCCACAACTCTTGCATGCAACCAATCTCTTCCAAGTCATCCCTTTGGCCCTTAGTCTCCTTTTTTCCTGTCATGGTCTTCCACAGAATGTCAGCTACATTCTTGAAAATATGCATCGGGTCAAGCAAATGGTTTATAAGGAGATCACCCCAATAGGGGAGTTGGTGAAAGATAGAGAGCCTCTTCATCCCAGGACATGCCAAGTTGCCACATTCCTCCCATTTGATCTTCCAATCGCTTGCCTTAAATGCACTTGGAGGAGGTCTTCCTAGATTACCATCCCGCAATTCATGATTTTCTGGAAGATACCTAACATGTCCTTGGTAGACATTCTTTCGTAATGCTTTTGAGTATCTTGAATCAAGTCAAGGACCACATACAGGACATGCATTGTAACCCGATATAGACAAACCTGAGCATTCTCCATAGCCAGGCCAATCATGCATTGTCCACATGAGAATACCTTGCACAGTTGTAAGTCTTTGGCCACTCTGCTGCTTTGACATGTCCTTCACTTCAATTCCGTTCCACAAGGTGCGTAACTCATCAATAAGTGGTGCCAAATATACATCCATGTTCTTCACCTTGTACTTTCTTGGAACTATTAATGAGAGCAACAAATGACCTTTCTTTATTGCTAACCATGGCGGAAGATTATAATTCAGAAGGCAAACAGGCCATGTGCTCCATGAAGAGATCCTTAAACCAAAAGGGTTTACACCATCCATTGCTAGGCCAAGACGGAGGTTTCGAGGTTCTTCCTTAAAAGCCGGCCATTTCTCTTCAATGTGTCTCCATGTAGGTGAGTCAGCAGGCACACGCATCACTTCATCTGTGGATCGAGTTGTGGCATGCCATGTCATCAAGCTTGCTATAGATTTGCACCTGAACATGCTTTTTATTCTTGGGATGATTGGAAAGTGCCTGAGAACCTTTACCGGGACAGCTTCCCCCTAAACATCTTCTCTATATCTGTTAGAGCCACAATGGGGACATTCTTGCAAATGCTCATATTCATGGCGGAAGAGGCAACAATCATTGCGACAAGCATGAATATTATTGTAATCCATGCCTATGGATTTCAATAACTTCTTGGCATCTACACGAGATGGAGGCATCTCGTTGCCAGGGCGCAATATCTGGTCTTTCAAAAGCCTGCAAGTATGGCAATATCTGATCGTTACTATTAAGATTTTCTCAAATACAAGTTGATAATTTATCATTTCAACAGTAGGTGTAATCTCTAAAAAAAGTCCTTACTTGAATAGTTCAGTGACACTTGTATTAGACCATCCAAAAATTGACTGCAAATTTAGCATCGTAAGAGATGCACGCAATACAGATATGTTGGCACTATTGTATAATGGAAGGCGTGCAAGTTTACGCATGGCCTCTTCCTCTGGTTCATAATTTGACCGTTGAGAATGTCGTGGTTGATGATCTTCATGTTCATGCTCCTCGAAGAGAGATTCTTGTTGCTCGATGAAGGCATCCAACATTTCTTCCATTGGACCTTCTTCCATTTCCTGACCTTCTTCCATTCCCGTTAATTGAGCTCCATCTGTCACTCCCTCCTGCGATATCCTCATCCTTTGTTGGGGACGAGAATTCACAGGCGCAATGTTATCAAGATGCGGCTGCACACTTGCTTGGTTGTACGATTGAAACCGTAAATTTTGCAAGCACTCCATTGGAAATATGCCAGCGTCATGAACATGCTGGTTGCAAATCCTTCGTTTTCGAAAGATTTGGTACTAACATCGCATGCATGGACACGCTATTCTCTCTTCAAGATTGAGAGGCTCCATCTAGCAGGATAACATGTATATGCAGCTTATTAAACACAAATCATTATGCATTACACAAAGCACTATGTAAACCATAAAACAGGGCTTCTTTTCCCCAGCCGTGAGGGAGATTTTAAAAAATAACATTTAAAGCGTCAAACGGGCTTCTTTTCCCCAGCCGTTGAGGGAGACTTTAAAAATATTTAAAAAAGCGTCAAACGGGCTTCTTTTCCCCAGCCGTTGAGGGAGATTTTAAAATTAACTTATACATTAGCTTATCTTCTCTCCATACAAAATTAAGATGAATTTGAACAAGGATGGAGAGAGAAGCTATCTCTATTCATAAATAGCTATTTATAAAGGCCTTATGCAAAAATCTAAATGCATAGATTCTGTAAATAGAGCCTACACATTGAGCTCTATACGTAAGTCTTATGCAAGCTTTATGAATAAGGTTTATGCAATCGTATGCATAGTAAGGCTTGTAAGCCTTAAGTATAAGCTTGCATAATAAGGCTGCAAGACTTATGCATAAGCTCTATGCATAAGCCAACTGCATAAGTCTTATGCATAAGCTCTATGCATAAGCCTTATGCATAAGCCATATGCATAAGTCTTATGCATAAGCTCTATGCATAAGTCTTATGCATACGCTCCATGCATAAGCCATATGCATAATCTCTATGCATAAGTCTTATGCATAAGCCATATGCATAAGTCTTATGCATACGTTCTATGCATAAGCCATATGCATGTCTTATGCATAAGCTCTATGCATAAGCTCTATGCTATAAGCCTTATGCACTATGCTAACCCTTAATCCCATCACCCAATGGTGTAATAAACATGATCTTGTTTTACATGGATAAGAGATCTTACCTTGATAACATATATAAACTCTATGAATAAAGAGAATACCTTATGCATAGAAAAACAGAGCATAAGAAATGTATGTTATATGTATAAGAGAGCATAAACATTCAAAAAGCTTATGCTTTCCATCCATGCAAGGCACTCTACATCAAAAAAAGCTTTATGCAAAAAAACATAACGCATGTGAAGCCTTATGCATAAAGCTCATCCCTAAGATTTATACATAAGACATTATGTATTAAGCTTTATGCATAGATCTTAATTCATGCATTCAGCTAGATTCATATAGCTCTATGCATAAACTCTATATATAGAGCTTGCATAAGCTTACAAGCCCTATGTATAGAGCTTTCATAATCTTACAACCTCTATGTATAAAGCCTATACATAGAGCATATGCATTGAGCTTTTACAAGAAGGCTATGCATAGAGCTTTCAACAAGAAGGCTATGCAAGCTCTATGTACAATGTCCATGCAAGCTTTCAAGAAACCTATGCATAGAGATTTTATAAGCTTGCAAACTCTATGCATAAAGCCTATGCATAGAGCTTATGCATAGAGATTTCACAAGCTCACAAGCTCTATGAATAGAGCTTATGCATAAAGCTTGCAAGAAGGCTATGCATAGAGATTGCAAGCTTATGATAGGTTTTATGCATAGATATTGAATTAATCCTATGTATAAGCTTACAAGAACCCTAAACTAACCCTAAACCATAAAACACGGATGCAATAATACATAGAAAAAAGCATAAACAAGAAAAATCGAAAGAGGATCTACCTCTTTTTTGCGAAGCTGAAGGAGAGGATTGGTGAAAGATTGGTGAAAGAGCTGCAAAACAAAATATTAAACAAAATAATTAGTAAATTAAACACAAGAATAAGAACTAATACAAAACCCTAAAATCTCTATGCATGCATTAGGAGATCTATGCATACATAGAGAGCTCTCAACATGCATAGAGAGCCAAAAAAACACAAAACCCTAAATGTCCTAATTCCTAAATTAAAAAGTAAAAGCAAGAATATATTAGGAGAAGGAGAAGAGGAGAAAAGAAGAAAGAAGGAGAAAAGAGGAGAGAGGAAAAAAGAGGAGAGGGAGAGAAAGAGACGTTGCATACCTTCTCTGCAACGCTGCGAGAAAATCAAAAAATATGCTCTCGGCTATAAAAAACTTACGAGCGTCGGTATATGCGTCGGAATATGCGTCGGTATATGCTTCAGAATATGCGTCGGTATATGCTTCAGAATAACCATCGGTATGTGCTTCGGTATACGCGTCGGTAAACGAAAATTTGAAAATACCCCGCCCGACTTGTCTCCTCCAACATTACGGACGGGCATACAGACGTTCGACATTTGCGTCGGTATTTTAGCGTCGGTATGCCCTCAAGCTCTTGTAGTGTCTTTGCAAAAAAGAGTGAATGCACTCTTTGCCGACCATGTTGAATACTTGGGCTTTCTAGTATCCAAAGATGTAATTTCTCCAGATTCCGCTAAAGTCCAAGCAGTCATAGATTGGCTTGAACCAAAGACAGTGAAAAAAGTCAGAGAATTCTTGGGATTGACTGGTTGGTATAGAACTTTATACCAAAGTATGCTCTCATAGCTCCCCCCCTGACTAATCTTCTCAAGAAGAATATCCCGTTTCAATGGTCTGCCAGGTGCCAGAGTGCTTTTGATAGGCTGAAGACGGCCTTGGTAACCAATCTTGTTCTAAAGCTGCCAGATTTCTCTCTACCCTTTGAGAGGTAGTAACTGATGCCAGTGGTTTTGCCCTGGGAGGTGCACTCATGCAAGAAGGTCATGCAGTGGCCTATGAATCCCGAAAACTCAGAACGCATGAGAGGAATTATGTTGTCCACGACCTGGAACTACTTTCAGTAGTATATGCCCTGAAGTTGTAGAGACATTACCACCTACTAGGTCAAAGATTCACTTTGATGGACAGATCATCAGAGCTTAAAATGGATCTTTACTCAAAAGGATCTCAACATGCGCCAGAGAAGGTGGATGCAGACCCTGCAGGAATTCGATTTTGAAATCAAGTACCGCCCAGGAAAAGAAAATGTGGTAGTAGATGCCCTCAACAGAAAAGCCTCCTTGCTTGCAATTACTGTAGTGTCAAATCCTTTGATTATTGAAGCAAGAGAGAAGATCATGCAGGATAGATTCTTTCGCCCTATTGCTACCCTAATAATTATAAAAGGAAAGCAAAACTCCACAGGAGTTGAACCGAGTTCAAGGGTATAGCCTGGATGATGGAATTATGTATTATAATCGCAGGCTATGCATTCCCAATAATGAGGAAACCAAGGGTCAAATTTTGAATGAAGCCCATGACAGCCTTATTGCAGAACATCCAAGTTTCATCAAAACCTACATGTCTGTGAAGAAAAGCTTCTTTTGGCCTGGTCTAAAAAAGGATATACTTAATCATGTACATTAATGTCTGACCTGCCAGAAAGTCAAGGCCGAGAGAGTAAAAATGCCTGGGAAGTTACATCCATTAGACATCCCCAAGATGAAGTGGGAATGCATCAGTATGGATTTTATTACTGGATTACCCTCTGTGCAATCAGGTTACAGCTCCATCTTCGTGGTAGAGTATAGACTAACCAAAGTTGCCCATCTAATTCCAGTGAAAGAAACCTACACTGCAGTGGATGTGGCTAGAGTGTTCCTCAAAGAAACCTTTCAGATTGCATGACCTACCCAGAAGAATAGTAAGTGATCGAGATCCCAAATTCACGTCAACATTCTCGACTACATTTTTTGAAGCAGTAGGAACTTTCTTGGAGCTCAGCACAGCTTACCACCCTGAGACGGATGGACAAACAGAAAGGGTGAACCAAGTAATCGAAGATATACTCTGGTCATGCTGTGCAGGGAACCCAAGAAGTGGCTAAGCTATCTACACCTAGTCAACTTCGCCTACAATGCTTCTTATCACAGAAGTATTGGGATGAGCCCTTTCAAAGCTTTGTATGGACAAGATTGCTTAACTCCATTAACTTGGTTCAACCCATTGATTAGGGTCGAGATGTCCAGACAGATGCTTGATGACATGGAGCAGCAGATGCAGTCAATTCACAAAAATATAAAAGCTGCCCAGGATAGACAGAAGCAGTATGCAGATAAGAAGAGGACAGACAGAAAATTTGAAGAAGGAGATATGGTCTTCATTTGAGTACGCCCCAAAAGAAGTTCTCTATCTCTTGGGAAGTACATGAAGTTATCCCCCATATATTGTGGGCCATATCTGGTTACAAAGAAAGTAGGTGACTTGGCCTACGAGCTTCTTCTGCCTTCTCATCTCAAAGTACCTAAGCCCGAATCATGTGCTTGATGAGGTGATGAAATCTTAACTTCTTCAACCCAAGGGTAGATGGAACTCCAACCTGAAGAAATCCTTGATGTTCGAGAAAAGATTCTCATGTGAACAGAATTCTGAGAGAATTGGTCAAATGGAAGTTTTATCCTTTTGAAGATGCCACCTGGGTGAAAGAAGCCGAACTGTTATTACGGGATTACCCCCAATTTGCGAGATGAGGATATCTCACGTTTTTCAAGTGGGAGAGAATGTAAGATTCCTCCCCAGCCTCTCAAGATGTCCAGCATCTTCCCCTGTAATCAAATCCCTCTTCACAAATATAAAAGATCTTGTTTCTACCTGTTTTGGCCTAAAGAGAGAGAAAATGTTATAGAGAGAGGTTATTCAGATTTTGAATATTTTTGGATGGAAAAATATCTATTCTTATTAAAATAGGTTCCCCTGAAACAAAAGCTCAAAAAGATTTTCAGAAGGTGCATTAGAAATCAAGTATAATCTGTTCAAGAGGCCTTATCCTAGGGGTCCACATTTTTTGAAAATTTGAAATTAAGGTTTTGAGAGGCCAATCAGATTCGTCCAAATGTGTGGAGGCAATAAATAGAAGAAATAAAGAAAATCCCCCCAAAAAATGAGTAAATACTCACATAAGATGAAGAGTGGACTAAGGACCAAAGGAAATACTTTAAAAATGGATTTCTGACACCTCACAATGGGAATTCCCCCCTCATGAAGGAGGCACCTATTTCACATATGTGTGGAGTTTTAAATTATCAAAAATTGAGATATTTCATCTCTCCTCTCTCCTAATTCAAGTCTAGTTCCAAAAAGTAAGCTAAATTGACCTAAAAATGGTCAAAAATTGACCAAACTGATCTGGATAATTCTAGAATCAATTTGCTTGGTTAGGAGCTCACTTTTTCCTATAAATAGAAGCCTCCCCCTTTGTTGAAGCTTAATAGTGTTTTATGCACTGTTACTCTACTCCTCCCAAGAGCCAAGAACTGTGAATTTCTTAATAATTCACTAGTTTTTGACCATTCCCTCTTCTAAAGAATTGGTGGCCACTCTTGTTGCAAACAAGAGTAGATCCCTCAAACCATCAAGCCAAAGGAAAGCTCCCAGAATTCATGTAAGTTAGAAATATTATATTTTTCTTTATTCATGTAAGTTAGAATTCATGTAAGTTAGAAATATTATATTTTTCTTTATTCTTTTAATGGTTTTCTAATTTTTGTTTTGTTTGAAATGATAAATGGATGCTATACCTTGTTGGAAAGGCTTTCCCCCTCTCTCATTGTTAAAATCAGCCCTTCTTTATCCTAGTTAAGTGATCTAATAGTTGGAATTAAACTTTTCATATTGTTTCTCTTTTAAAAGTGAAAATTGATTAGTTTAGAGTGCTTAAAACCAATTGGGGTTAATTTTTAAGTAAATTAAAGTAGAAAATTTTGAAAAATGGTCAGCCATACAAAGGAGGTTATTGCAAAATTTTCTAAAATTTTGTGAAATTATAAGTTTCATCTTTTATTACTCTAAAATAATAATCTCTATTGTTTGTGTATTCTAAAAGTGTCATTTTCATTCTATGCATAGAAAAATGCATAGTAGAAATATATTTATTCTAAAAGTGTTATTTCCATTAGATATAAATTCTATGCATAGAAAGAATCTGCATATTGGTTATTTTTTTTATTGTAAAAGAGTGATTTTCATTAGATATAAATTCTATGCATAGAAAGATGCATATTGGTTTTTTATTATTATAAAAGAGTGATTTTCATCAGATATAAATTCTACGCATAGAAAGATGCATATTGGTTATTGTTTTAAATATAAAAGAGTGATTTTCATTAGATATAAATTCTATGCATAGAAAGATGCATATTGGTTATTTTTTAAAATAAAAGATTGATTTTTATCTTTCTATGCATAGAAAGATGCATATTGGTTTTTTTTAATAAAAGAGTGATTTTCACTAGATTTAAATTCTATGCATAGAAAGATGCATATTAGTAATTTTTTTAATTATAAAAGAATGATTTTAATCAATATTTATTTTTATGCATAAAAGATTTTTTTTAATTATAAAAGTATTACTTTCATCAATATTGATCTCACAGTTGGTATCAGAGCGCTGTTATAAATTAATGTAATAGTAGCAGAAATTGCTTAAAAATTTTAAAGTAAATCTGGGAAATAATGTTTTCGCTTGTTAATATTATGTTGAAGGAACTTCAAAAATTGAAAACTCATAAATTGAATTGGAATTTATAGATGGATACCTCGAATCTATCTGGCATTCGTGAACTCTCCCAGAGTCAGGATATGATAACCTTTGCATTTAAGCACCTCATCAATTCTGCTACTACCCGAGTAAGCAGAGTGAGACTCACATGTCATTTTGAAAGTCTTTACTTTCTTGGTCCTCTTGAGTGACATCAGTATATGTGGTTCTGTGGAGGACGATGTATTAATGTCAGTATCAGTCGCGTCAAAGGTTCAGGCAAAATATTTCCTTAGCCATAATTTTGATAAGGTTAGGACTTGTTCAACATGTACAACTCTTTGATCATTCACCCAGGAACTTCAGAACTTCATGCCGAGTTTTTAGGCTTCTTAGCCGCTTTATCCCTAGAAGTAGAATTACAGCACCTCTTTCTATAATGAATCGTGTGTACCATGGCATGTCTCCTTTGTAATTTCGCTTCTTTGTGCGTATACGATTAAGACAGTGATTTTGGGGAGCCTTGATGCTCTATGTATATATCGAAAACTTTTGATAGTAAATGATATTTTGTAAAAAAATTCTAAATTGTTTTCATGATTGTGAATATGGTTAATCTTGTTCAAGAAGTATGATGAAATAATTATCTATTTAAAGAATAAATCATAAAAATTAAATAATAATAAATCTGTTGTCAAAGCTAAGTTGATGAAAATCTCGTTTTGTCAGAATCATGAGGCACGCGGCCCTTGCAAGGCAACTGGATCCTCTAATGGATGACAAAGATTTAGATCCGGATGTTCGAAAAGCCCTACACAGATCCCAACCTGGTCCCTTCAAGTGGATTGAGGCAATGGAGGAATACTTTGATGTAACTGGCTACAATGAGAGAAGCAAGATGGCTCTCGCCAGGTTAAAGATTGTGGAAATGGCCAAGGTCGCTTGGAGAAATCACTGGGAGACTATCTCTACCGGAATACCCAGACCTGGACCAATCTTAAAGCTTACCTCAGAAAGAGGTTCTGTCCTCTGGGCTTCCTTGAATCTAAGATGAATGGGTTCTTGGAACTAAAGCAGGATAGCCGGACAATTGAAGAGTACCATCAATCTTTTGCCCTTCTTCTCAAATATTCTCCTCAATTGGATGAAGAGCAGCTGATGGCCAGGTTCATTCGAGGAATGAACGAGCCATTGGACACCTTAGCAAAGAATGCCAAACCTATTTCAATGGTCAAAGCAGTAAGAATGGCAAAGGACTTTGCCAAAGCCTTTGTTGTTAAAGTCCCGCCAAAGCCTACACCCTCTAACTTTAAAAGATTCCACACCCTGAGAAGTACTTCAAACTTTCCTCCCTCAAAGAGGCAGCAAGGCTCAATTCAGAATCAAAATGCGGGAAGATTCAGAAGTGAAGGAAGACTCTTCTCCCAGAACACTTTCTCAGGAGCCCCACCTATTTCAAGGATTCAGAGGGATGAAAATTGACCAAACTGATCTGGAAAATTCTAGAATCAGTTTGCTTGGTTAGGAGGTCCCTTTTTCCTATAAATAAAAGCCTCCCCCTTTGTTGAAGCTTAATAGTATTTTATGCACTGTTACTCTACTCCTCCCACGAGCCAAGAACTGTGAATTTCTTAATAATTCACTAGTTTTTGACCATTCCCTCTTCTAAAGAATTGGTGGCCACTCTTGTTGCAAACAAGAGTAGATCCCTCAAACCATCAAGCCAAAGGAAAGCTCCCAGAATTCATGTAAGTTAGAAATCTTATATTTTTCTTTATTCTTTTAATGGTTTTCTAATTTTTGTTTTGTTTGAAATGATAAATGAATGCTATGCCTTGTTGGAAAGGCTTAAGTGAAAATTGATTAGTTTTGAGTGCTTAAAACCAATTAGGGTTAATTTTTAAGTAAATTAAAGTAGAAAAATTTGAAAAATGGTCAACCATACAAAGGAGGTTATGGCAAAATTTTCTAAAATTTTGTGAAATAAGTTTCATCTTTTATTATTCTAAAAGAATAATCCCTATTGTTTGTATATTCTAAAAGTGTCATTTTCATTCTATGCATAGAAAAATGCATAGTAGAAATATATTTATTCTAAAAGTGTTATTTTTGTTAGATTTAAATTCTATGCATATAAAGATGCATATTGGTTATTTTTTTTATTATAAAAGAGTGATTTTCATTAGATATAAATTCTATGCATAGAAAGATGCATATTGGTTTTTTTATTATAAAAGAGTGATTTTCATTAGATATAAATTCTATGCATAGAAAGATGCATATTGGTTATTTTTATTATTATTATAAAGGAGTGATTTTCATTAGATCTAAGTTCTATGCATAGAAAGATGCATATTGGTTATTTTTTTTATAAAAGAGTGATTTTCATTAGATTTAAATTCTATGCATAGAAAGATGCATATTGGTAAAAGTGTTACTTTCATCAATATTGTTTTTTATGCATAAATAGATGCATAAAATAATAATTTTTTAATTATAAAAGTGTTACTTTTATCAAAATGGATTTTTATGCATAAAATGATGCATAAAATAAATTTTTTTAATTGTAAAAGTGTTACTTTCACTAATATTGATTTTTATGCATAAGAGAAATTTTTTAATTGTAAAAGTGTTACATTCACTAATATTGATATTTATGCATAAATAGATGCATAAAAGGATTTTCTTTTATATAAAAGTGTTAATTCCATAGAAGTTGGAATTTATGCATAAATTGATGCATACAGAATATTTTTTATATCACAATAAGAGTTCTCTTTAATCAAAGTTTAAATCCCATGAATATTGGTAAATGAATAAGTAAATACTTAGTGAAGGAAAATTCTACTGTTTCATATTCTCTAGGATGATAGTGAGAAAATTCAAAAAATCTATCAAAGTCGGAATTTTAGTTAAATGATTAATTTATCCCTCGTAGGAATTCGTGATTAGTTTTGAATTCAGTTAAGCAAATACTCAATAAATGAAATTTAGTAAAGTAGTAATTGAAATATTATCCTTCGATAAAGATAGTTCAGAGAGAACCTTTCTTGTCTAAAAACCTGAATAAGACTATGACCAAGACATAACTCCTTCGTCAGTTTCAAGAATAGACGATGTGACGAGTTCAGTAATCTACACTCAAATCACCCCACCAAATATGAAACTAAGTTGAGATCTTTGGTTTTTGATCAGAGGATCAAGATTACAGAATTGGAGGAATTTTGCTTGGGAATCCAGACCTGTGATCTAGAAGTCTTAGGATACGGAATTAAGATATACTCATTGTATTCAAAAGAAAATCAAAACTGAAAACTTGCATAGAAACCTTAATTTCTTAAAGGACTGTCTTACGCTAGAATGCTGGAGGGAGCATTTGGTCTATGTGTTTTTCTAAGGGAAGTTCGATTTCAACAGCTAGCGGGGAGTGTTCAAAGGATGGCTCATGCGGCAAAAACCTGCCCAGGTCTAGGTATGGTGTAAAATGGTGTGCTTCCGGTACGATGGGCGAGGGCCGACAAAGTGGTCCTCCCTGAGTGAAGTGCCAGGACACCTAAGGAGGATCTTGGAGGGTTCTGACCAGGCAATGCATGGGCTCGCGGTGCCAAGGACACCCATGCGTATGTTGTGGGAAGATATATATGTGTGATGGCGAAAAACTTATTATAATCTGTTACTACTGGATCTCGTTGGCTGACCTGCTGGTCTCAACAACGGACAGTCCAGAGTGATACTGTTTTGTGAGAAACAAGGATTGAATGGAAATTTTGAGTTGTGACATTTGTACCTAATAATTGTTTGTCAATGGATTGTTTTTTAAATTAAAGTTTAAAGAGGAGTGTGTGAGTATCTGTATTCTAAAGCAAAAGTTAAGAAAGGCTTTCAATTATGGGGTGGGTGAGTACTTGTTTGGTTCTACTATTCCAGTGGTTGGTAACCCATGGGTCGGATGGGGTTAGGCTGGAATCATTAGAGTTTTAATAATAAAATTGATTAATAAGATTACACTTAGAACTTGAATAGTTAAATAATAACCTGAAGACTTCTCAAATGAATAGATCAACGGCTATGCCTAATTCAATTAGGAAAAAAGCATTGATTCCTTCAAGTTAAGTCTGTTATAGTTTTCCTTCTATCTGGTTTATTCAGATGAAGGTTAGATCAGTCTTGACTTCGTTAGAAAAATTCGTTAAGAAATTCAAAATGGTGGAATCGTCCCCGCTTTTCGGGCATGGGAAATTTTCCCGGTTTCGGTTTTCGGAATACCACCAGCTTAGTCTCATGCTGCCCGGACATTCAAGGGCGAGCCCCCGAGTGAGAAACCCTGCCCCACGCAAGAGGAAGCTACTTCCGCTGTTACCATCCGGGAATCCGCCGATGCGCAAAGGGGGCAATGGGATCTCACAGTTTCTATGGGATGACCACCTTGTTGGGTGGCGGTCAAAACAAACCTCTAAGCACCACCCGGTGTTGTCCGGCTGTCTCGGAAGTGATTCTCGTAAAAATGTCTAGCGATGTCCTATGACCGTAAGGGTACTCCCCATGTCTTGAATAGATAATTGGATGACCTTTTATCTTAGACGGTGGACCATCGGATTATAAATTTCAATCATGATTAAAGTAGTTCCAGGTACCCATTTGAGTCCCGGAGAAATGGGAGACTAGGGTATTGTGATGGTACTAATTCCAAATTTGACCTCAGAATTCTCAAATTCACAGTAGAAATAGCCTAACTTGAAAATACCCCTTTTTGGACCTATAGAAATAAGTTGTTAAGAGTAGGAATAATATAGGGACTTCGTAGTGGTTATCATGTCAAGATGCCAGACCTTACCCAAAGGCCATAATCCCACAAGTAAGGATTAAATTGAGGGAGACACATATCTTGCACACAATGTCCTCATGGATCTTCCATGTCATCCAGAAGATGAGTGAACTTTATCGTATTTTAACATACAACTATATTACATGGATGTTTTTTGTTTTACATAAGCTTATAAGCTTATGGTTTGGATTTGGTGTGATATCCATAATCTTCCTATGAGCTTATGGTTGTCATTTTCATGTTATGCACATTGTGTATATGGATAGCTCATGGTTTGGATTTGGTATGATATGCATAAGCTTCCTATGAGCTTGTGGTTTTCATTTTGGTGTTATACATATCATGTTTATATGAATATCTTAATTTGTAATTAGTCAAGTTGAGTGATTGTGTATACATGGATATATGAGTATTTTTTGATACATGGATATTTTGGACCTCATAAGCATCCTATGAGCTTGTGGACCTCATTTTGGTGTTATGTGCATCATGTATATATGGATAGCTCAATTTTTGATTAGTCATTTTGGTGGGTTGCTACATTAAACATGAATATATAAGGATATTGTGGGTTGTATGTACATGGTTAATAGTTGTGAGTTTTGTAATTCATAAGGATATTGTGGGTTGTATGTACATGGTTAATAGCTGTGAGTTTTGTAATTCATAAGCTTATAAGCTTATGGTTTGGATTTGGTGGCTTCCTACAAGCTTGTGATTCTAATTTTGGAATTATGCACAAGCATGCTTATGGTTTGGATTTGGTGTGATATGCATAAGATTTCAATGTGCTTGTGGTTTTCATGTTGGTGTTATGTGTGTATATATGGATAGCTCATTGTTTGGTGAGATATGCATAAGCATCCTATGAGCTTGTGGACCTCATTTTGGTGTTACGTTCATCATGTATATTTGGATATTACATGAATATATAAGGATATTGTGGGTTGTATGTACATACTTTATGCATTCCATCCACTTTTTTGGCAATTTTTTTTCAAAAGGGGTCTAGTAAAAAAATAGTGATGGAAACAACAAATTAAACCATATATTGAAAAAACAAGCTAAGTGGCTGAATTGGGTCATGACACTTCAATCCAAATAGGACCTAAACCATAACCTCATGTTCTTGAAAACCTAGAAATCTCTAGGCTAACCGACACTCACATACAAACCAATGAGTATGCTATAATGCCTCATCAAACAAACGTACATTAGTAGCTTTAGTTTTGTGATTCATAAGCTTATAAGCTTATGGTTTGGATTTGGTGTGATATGCATAATCTTCCTACAAGCTTATGGTTCTCATTTTGGTAGTATGCACAAGCTTGCTTATGGTTTGGATTTGGCATGATGTGCTTATGGTTTTCATTTTGATGTTATGTGTGTATATATGGATAGCTCATTGTTTCGATTTGGTGAGATATGCATAAGCATCCTAGGAGCTTGTGGACCTTATTTTGGTGTTATGTGCATCATGTATATATGCATATCTCAAATTTTTAGAGTCATTTTGGTGGGCTACTACATTACATGAATATATAAGGATATCATGGGTTGTATGTAAATGACTATGGAGTTTGGTAGCTTTGAGGTTTTTTAATTCATAAGCTTATAAGCTTATGGTTATGAAAAAGCTCGCAAAATCCTCACAGATGCCAAAAAATCTCGTAAGAAAATGCTCGCAAAAATAAAACCCATGTTTATACATTGAATTAACTTGTAAGCTGTAACCTTCGTATTGTAAAACTATAATTAAAATTAAGGAGGACTTGAGCTCTTATAAGAAATAAAATGTATATTAAAGTGCATAAAAGTCACTGAGTTAGGAAGACATTTGATGTAGGTGTTGCTGTAGTCAAAACCACTAGAGAGGCATGAAATGATTAAGGAAACTTTTGAGGCTAATGTGAAGAGTGGGGCTCACTATGTAAAGGGAAGAGTTTGTTGTTGAAGAGACTCATTTTCTAGAAAAGTTTAGGTTATCTAGGCAATCACAATCATACTATGACCAACCAAACTTTTTTCCACCATGCCCCTCCATCTAAATGCTTTTCTAACACCACCCCTAATCTCCACACCTCTTCACAATGCTTGTTTTGGCAAAGGAAGGAAATATAAGCCCTTTACTTGAATAGAAGGAGAGGTCACTACATCCAATGCAAAAAACAAAGAATCTACAAACTATGCACATGATGATTGGGCTTTCATTGTGCAATGCAATTATGACCCTTTGTATAAGGATGTATGCATGGCTATAGATGTACATGTCTAGTATTTTGACAGTTGTGCTAGTAAGCACATTACTTCTCATTGTAGTTTGTTCTCATCACTTGAATCTACTCCACAGGGAAACACTGTAACATGTGCAAACAACTCATCATATCTTGTAAAAGGAGTTGATAAAATTATTCTCACTGCTGTAAATGGTGGAACAATCACGCTTTCAGATGTACTATATGTACAAGGGATCAAGAAGAACTTGTTATCTGTCTCTACCATTGCTAAGGCTTGCTTAGTGGTTCAATTTGAGGATGAAAGATGTATTGTTCATGATTGCAGTGATGTTAAGATAATTGTTGTTTCTGGTACTTTGTCTCATGTTTATAGGCTAGATGTATATGAAAGACAAAGGCATGCTATGTGTACAGTTTTTGTCACAAAGGCAATGGGTGATGCTAAGTTGTGGCATGCATGCTTTGGTCACTTGAACTTTGGTAGTTTGCTGCGTTTACATAAACATGACATGTTGTCTAATCTTCCACATCTTGAAGCCCCTATCAAACATGTTTGTGAGGGTTGTATTCTTGGAAAAATGTAGAGGGAACCATTTCCCGAAGATGGATCACTTAGAGCTGTCCAAAAACTGCAGCTTATACAAAGAAACACTAGTGGTTCTCTGAGGACACCATCTATTGGGGGGGCTACCTCTATTTTTTCACATTTATTGATGATTATTTAAGACATATCTAGGTATATCCATTGAAATAGAAATCACAGGTTTTTATGTGCTTTAGGCACTTTGATAGTATGGTTCAAAATGCTTCTGCATGTAAGATTGGTACCCTACGTGTACTGATCAAGGGGGGGAGTATATGTCTAAGGAGTTTCATGCATACATGGCTGATCATGGGATAAAACACCAATGTAATATGCCTTGTACACCTCAGCAAAATGATGTAACTAAATGTAAAAATAGGTCTCTCATAGAGATGGCACATTGTATGGTTGAAAGTTTAGAGTTATCTCATGGTATCTAGCTAGAAGTAGTCATGTGTGCAACATATGTTTTGAAAAGGTGTCCTAAAAAGGATTTGCATACAATTACACCTTTTGAGGCTTGGAATGGCAGAAAGCCCTCTCTGGCTCACTTACACATTTTTGGTTGTCTTACCTATGCACTTTTGCATGAGCAACTTTGTAGCAAGATTTATGATAAGGCAGTTCAATTTCTTTTTGTGGGATATAGCTTGGAAAGTAAGGGTTACTATCTCTATCATCCTACTACCAAGCAGATTCTTGTGAGTAGAGATGTTGTATATGTGGAAGATGCAATTCAGCCCTTGCTTTCATGTTAAAAACGACAAAATGTATGTTTGGAGGACATATTCGACACTCTCCTTCTATTGTTCAATGTAGGACACATTGATATAGAGCATTTGGGTAATTCAAGGAATGATGAAAAGCAGGCCACATCGGTTATAAATCACCATGTTTTTCAGCCCATAGGTCAGCCTATTGATGAGGCAAATATGGATGATACAATTTATGAGGAAAGAAGGGAATTTGTGGAGTCAAAAAATATGCCAAAATTGCTGGTGCAAACACTATGTGACATCAAATTGGCCACTCCATTGCTTAGTAGAACACGTGCAGGTTCTCATCATGCATCTCATGTTGATGCAAGTTATGCTCTTATTTTGCCAGTTTATGTGATGAAGAGGAACCTGTGGCAAATTTTGGTGAAGCAACAGAATCTAAAAATTGGATGAGTGCTATCCAATCTGAGTATGATTCGATACTAAAAAATGATACATGGGATTTGGTAGACTTGCCTCTTGGGCAAGTGCCAAGAAGGCCATTGGTATAGAATGGGTTTGCAAGCTCAAACGTAGAGCGGATGGCAGTGTTGAGTGATGCAAATCTAGGCTTGTTGCAAAGGATTATGCACAAGAGAAAGGCATTGACTATGGTGAAACCTTTGCACCCACATGTCGTATGACTACCATGTGAACTATCATTACATTTTCAGCACATAAAGGTTGGAATGTGCATCAGTTGGATATCAAATTTGCTTTCTTGAATGGAGATTTGCATGAGGAGGTCTATGTATCTCAGCCTCATAGTTTGTTCAGAAAAGTCAAGAAGAAAAAAGTACGTAGATTGAAGAAAGCTTTATATGGTAAGTAGACTCCTAGAGCATGGTATGAAAAGATACATGCATACTTGGTTGCACAGAATTTTTGCAACAAACCAACTGATAGCACCCTCTATATTAAGGGAACTAAGGATGTTTTATTGATCATCATGTTATACGTTGATGACATGCTACTCATAGGCCCTGATGATGATTATGTTTTAGCTTTTATAGCTAATTTAGAGTAGTCTTTTGAGATGTCAGATCTTGGACCGTTGCACTATTATTTGGACATTAAGTTTTGGCAGCGTAATGATAGCATTGTGATACAGAGAAAATACATAGATGCATTATTGAAGAGGTTCAACCTTGAAGACTGTAAACCTGTGGCTACACGTATGGAGCCAGGTTTACGACTAAGTCTTGAAGATGTAGGTGACTCTTTTGATGCTAGCTTGTATCAAGAATTTGTTGGATGCCTTATCTTTTTGTGTAATACTAGGGTTGACGTTCAGTATGTGGTCTCAATATTGAGCAGATTTATGCACAGCTCAAGTACAAAGCATTGGCAGTCTGTCAAAGTGGTGTTCCGTTACCTAAAGGGCACTGAGCACTTTGGGTTATTTTCTCCCGAGGGGGGTAAATCACAATTGCATGCATTTACAAACTTAGACTAGGCTAGATGTTATGACACACGAGTCTCCATGAGTGGTTTTTGCTTTCGCCTTGGTGATTCATGTATATCATGGCGCAGCACAACAAGAAGCAACCCATTGTGGGTGGCCACTTCTAGATGTGAAGCTGAGTACAGAGGGCAGGGTTTATAGCTATAATTGAGTGTGTTTGGCTCATGCAACTTATTTTGCTGATTTGGGTATTTACGAGTCCTCAGCCACTACCATATTCACTGATAGTCAAAGTGCTATGGCAGTTGCAAGGAATCCAAATTTTCATGCTTGCACAAAGCACATTGAGGTGCGCTATCATTATGTCAGGGATAGATGCTCTATAGGGGAAAGCAGCTTTCCCCTATAGATGCTCTATAGGGGAAAGCAGCTTAGCTTATGTGCCAACATAGGACAACTTGGCAGATTTGCTCACAAAGGCTCTCCCATGAGAGAAGCTTGAACTTTTCGCAAAGCTTTAAACTTACTTCCCTTTGGGGATTAGTCTGGGCTCCTTATTATAGTCCAAAGAGCCTGGCACATCTCTGTACTTCTAGTGCCAACTCATCCCTTGTTCAAATCATCACTCCTAGGGGGGATTTGTAGCCATATTTGGTAGTTATGTGTGTGAACACACTTGGACCAGCTGGGGCACTTTTTCCCTCTTTAGGAGGTTTTCCCCCCTATGCTAGTATACACCCATATCGAGGTATACTTACATCTTTGTACATTACACATTCATTATCTATCTATCATCTCATTGTGCACTGTCTTGAGCTTCTCCACAATGTGTGTGTGCATTCTTGCAACCCTATTTTCAACAACAATGGTGTGGGAGATACAACCTCCTGATGAATAAGGCCATTTTCCTGGTGTACCACAACTTTACCTCTCCAAAAGTTGACTTTTTGGATACACATGCAGAGACACTTTTCTAACTATTATTGCATGGGAAAATTTGACGTGATCATTGAAAGAAGAAAAATAGTTAATTTTTTCCCATGAGTAGATTTTTGAAGATTATGTGTTTTATTGTATAACCTTGAATATGGAATGTGATTATTACATTGAGAGCGTAACTTTTGTGATTTTTGATACTTTGGAAAATTTGTAATCAAATTGAACCTTTGTGGAGGGGAGATTATGTAAGTGTGATTACAACTGTGTTTGAGAGAGAGAGAGAGAGAGAGAGAGAGAGAGAGAGAGAGAGAGAGAGAGAGAGAGAGAGAGAGAATGTGAGTGCAAGTGAGATTGGATTGGGGTATGTGTGGTAGCTAAGAGGATTGAGCTCTAGATTGTACAATCAAAGGCTCTTGTGGTAATTTCTACAATTTTATGATTTTTGTAATTTTTTAAATTATGAGTATTTATGATTTTTTATAATTTTACAATTATGAAAAAATGATCATGATCAAGGCCGCATAGTATCATTTTTTATTATTTGAGTTATTTCATGTATAATTGTACATGTGGGTAAATGGAGGTCTCACAATAATGCCTAGCGTTTTACAAGAATAACATTTATTTTTCTTCTTATATATTTGAAATTTTTTAGGTTTATATTTTCAACCTTAATTGTAAACTTGTAAATATCTCTTGGTTGAAAAGAGTGACTTGGTTTTTGAACTTTTACGGATCTTAGTCAATTTATTTCATAAGTTATGTACGATTACATTGGATGATTGAAAGACATCCATCACTTAGAAACTTCAAGCAACATGTTATATGTTTAAAATCCCTAAGAATTGGGAATAGAAGCTTCCATTTCAAATGGAATTTCACGAAAAAAGGCTACCTCAATGAATGCATGAAAAAAGGCTACCTCAATGAATGCATGAAAAGAAGAGGGAAAATAAAAAGGGGCTTCCAAGAATATGATAAATATTTCACATAACAAAGAAGAAGAAAGACTGTATTTAAGGGGCTCGAGGAGAGAGAGAGAGAGAGAGAGAGAGAGAGAGAGAGAGAGAGAGAGAGAGAGAGATTTAAACAACATGCTCAATTCACATTTAGAAGCCCGATACCTTTTAAGGGGGATAATAGTTATAAAATAATAAAGCACAATTACGCTTTCAAGTAGCATAGGGTACTTCGAGTACACATTTTTTTATCAATCTTCTTTAAGATTGTATTGAAAAGGGAAGTATGGAACCTTTCAAACATTATTTTATACGAACTTTTTTGAGTGAGTACATTTGACTACAATATTTACTGCAATTTTGTTGCAAAATATCTTTTGGAGAAAAAAGGATGTTCCAAATTTTAAAAGTGAAGAGACCTATCAAGTTTTGGCAAGTTTTTGACGAATTGAATTTTCTTTGCAAAACTCTTCTAGATTCCCCTTACCACTTGTTATTTAAACATTTCAATGAACATTTTTAGACTCCCCTAGGTCCTTAGTTACCCTCCATCCTTCTCTTTTCTGTAAGCACATGTAAGTAGCCTCCTCCTCCTCCTCCTCCTCCAATCTCTCTCTCTCTCTCTCTCTCTCTCTCTCTCTCTCTCTCTCTCTCTCTCTCTCTCTCTCTCTCTCTCTCTCTCTCTCGCTCTCTCTCTCTCTCTCTCTCTCTTACACACACACACACACACACACACACACACACACACAAACACACATGCATCCACGCAGTTGCGACACACAAATATTTTTATGTCAATCTTCTTAATATTATATTGAAAACCCCTATGCTAGACTCTAACCTTGAAATTCTTTTAAGAACATTTTTAGACTGCCTTAGGCCCTTAGTTACCCTCCCTCCTTCTCTTTTCTATATAATAAGCACAAGTAACTTCTCCTCTCCCTCCTCGTCCTCCTTCTCTCTCTCTCTCTTTCTCTCTCTCTCTCTCTCTCTCTCTCTCTCTCTCTCTCTCTCTCTCTCACACACACACACACACACACACACACACACACCATTTTCTATTAATATTCTTAAGATTGTATTGAAAAGCAAAGTATGGTTGTACACACATTATTATAGAAATGTTTGACTTAGTACATTAGACAATAATATTGACATACCCCGCTTTATGTTTCAAAACATCTTTTAGAGAAAAAAAGGATGCATCTTTTAGAGAAAAAAGGATGCTTCAATATTTTGCTAAAGGAAAAGTGAAGAGAATCACCTAAATCTATCAAATATCTTTGATATGATTGATGATCTAAATTTTCTTTGTACTTATGCTAGAAGTGATGGAATAAAAAGGATTTCAAGGAATACGACTGCAAAGGCTACTAGGATAATATTAGTTTTTACCATATTATTTTCACACATGAAGGAATCAAAAAGATAAATAGCATTAGAATGAAACAATGCTCTATAATAAAGCAAAATTGTGAGTGACGATTACTTTTCAAGATGCACCCCAACACAACTCTTTGTCTCTTTATTTCTAAGTTCAACATGCAATTAATGGAAGTGTATATATTAGTTTTTGAAGGTGGTTTAAGGCATTAGGACAAGTGATTTGAGTGTTTTCTTAAGTGTCTTGCAATGATGACTATCCATTTCATAATTGCCTTACAAGTGTGTGGTCGTGTGGCGTCCACACAGTGCTTTGCTAGTGTTTATCTATACTATGACAATGCAATTAGTTGTATGCCATGTGGCACCACAATTCCTTCCAACCATTTACATTGGCCATGTGCCTACCCCTCTGTGCCTAATAGAATCCACAAAGCAATCCAGTTACACATGTTCTAACATCAATAATTCACCCACTTACTTTGAGTGTGGTAGGACATGTAGCAAAAAAAATTCCACCATGAGAACATATGCATTTCTCTCTCTCTCTCTCTCTCTCTCTCTCTCTCTCTCTCTCTCTCTCTCTCTCTCTCTCTCTCTCTCTCTCTCTCTCGCTATTAATTAAGTGGATAAGGTCCCTAAAGATTATATGTAAGAGTGTATACAAAAATAGAGTGTATATAAAAATCTTTTGGAGGAGTATGGTTGAAAGAAGATAGGTAGGGGAGACTCATCTATCTACCTTTTTAAGGAGTATGGTTGAAAGAGGATAAATAGGGGATACTACCTCATCTATCTTTTTTTTAAGGAGTATGCTTGAAAGAGGATAGATAGGGGAGAATAACTCATTTATCTTTTTAAGGAATATGCATGAAAGGAGATAGATAGGGGAGATTCCCTTACTTTTATTTTTAAAGAGTATGCTTGAAAGAAGATAGATAGGGGAGACTCCCTAATAGGGGAGACTCCCCAACCATGTGGTACCCTTCCCTACTTGTTAGACGATGCCAACTTTTAGAGATTTAGGAATACCATAGTGCCCTTTCCCATTCAAGGGAAAGGAAAGTGATTACGGAAGTGGCTTCCAAAGCTATCAAAGTATTCTAATGTCTCCATCAACATAGAGATTATCTTGTGAGTAAAAGTTGATGGCTCATGGGAAGTTATTATTATATTTAGAAAAAAACTAGCTACTTGCAACACTCTAAAAAAGCTAGTCAGCTAGCATTGTCTATTTACACTTTAAATGGCAGCTATATAGCCATTTCGGAGGGTATTATTGTAATCCAGTTCTCCTTCTGATTCTCTTTTGTAAACTTTACTAGTAACATTTCTTGGGAGTAGGACATAGGTAAAACATGATTGGGTGTAGCCATTTGTGGAACTATTTTAGGGGGCACATGGCGAGAGCACCGACTACAAAAATGGTGTAGGTGGGTGAGGACTACACAAGTGGTGTAGGTGTGTGTGAGGACTACAAAACTGGTGTAGGTGGGTGGGCAAGGATTACCAAAAATCGAGCAAACCAAAAGGCCGAGCGGCTTCTCCTTCTAAAATTCATCAAAACTAATTAATTCTACCTTGCAAAGGTAGATAAATCTAGCAAAATGTCTTCCTAAATGGAAACACAAAAACACCCTCGCTCAATCTAAACTAGTAAAATGTCTTCCTAAAATGGGCCCTTGGTCAATCCAAAATTTGAATAATATTTAAATATTTTTACATAAATTTCTACGTAATTTGATTGTGATGGCTACCCTAATATTTTATGAATTCAGATGAGAAAATTTGTTTGTTATATGAAAGTGGTACGTGAGTTGGGCCTAGAACCTCGTGAGATAGTTCAGTTCTAAGTTGGTAAGGAAGAACCACTGAAAGCATCTAAGTAGGAAATCCTTATCTAGACAAGATCTTCTACCAGGTGAAAGAACATCGCTTCGATAGACGGGAGGGGAAAGCACTGTGAGGAAGATGGGCTTCCTTGTGCCAATCTATTTCCAATCTTTTAAAAAAAGATAATAATAATAAAAGGAATAACTTGGAGAAAACTACCATTTTTAAAAATGATCTTCCTTGATTATGTTAGCTTAAATTTTTTTTAGCCTTACTTGATTTTACTATATATAACCACTTTCTAGATTGAAAATATTACAATATAAATTTGTTGAGTGTTTCCAAAACAAAATCCCTTGAGCTGTTGTGTTTCTAAATGAAGTTGAACCAAAAGACCACAAGACCAAAGTACTTGATGTAAGAGATGGATAATAATGTATAATTAATGTTACAAACCAAAGTTACGTTTCTACCCATATTGGAAGGAGCTTAAATGATGATTTATGTAGACTCTAGATAGAGGATGTCATGGATATACAAGGGTGCACAACATCTACCCATCTATGCACTCTAGCAAAGAAAAGGCTATTGTAGGCTATTTCTTACTAATCCACCAGGAGGTAGCTGATTTCTTGCTAACATCTTACCTAAGGTATAGGTGAGCTATAGGTGATGTCGTACGCAAGTGTACCTTGGTGGATGTATTTCAACACCTACATCCCTACCTTTTCTTAGTTCTTTCGAGGCTGAGTCAAGAACATGCTCCGTACACCAACTACAAAGATTATGTTTGACGTGTATTATGCAATAAGGTCAAAATCCCCACCAACTCCCTATACTTCATATCCACAAGTGGGGAAGTGTCTTTTGTAGACAACTTTGCATGAACTTGCCTTTTAATAGTTCTCTTAAGGATGATTCAAGAATTTGCTCACACCAACTACGAAGATGATGTCCGACCATCCGATTGTATATGTATAAGAAGATCAAAATACCCACCAACTTCCTATACACCATATCCACAAGTGGAGAAGTGTCTTTTGTAGATAACCTTGCATTAACCTCCATGGGAGTGCTAACTGACTTGCACTTGGCCATATCAAATGCCTTTGATATTTCTCCTAAATACTTATTTTGAGAAATATAGATGTATTTCGACTTTGAACAAACTTCAATCCCCAAAAACCAAATGCATAAGTCCAAGTTCTATCATTTCAAACTCTAAAGTCAACATCTCCTTGGTTTGTTAGATCTTCTCCTCATGGTTCCTCGTCAAAATGTCATCAAAATAAGGTTGCCTATACAAAGGACTATGAACATGCACCTACCATACTAAGAGAAACTATAAATTTGCATGATGGCCTTTTAAGAATACTCACAAAGTATATGTCAATCTGCTTGTAGCAAGGTTGAGGAGATTATTTCAGCCCTCAACAACCACTTCTGAAACAAGCATCACAAATCTTGGGGGCTACTTATTACAGTACATCTCCTTCTTCAAACGTACATTCACAAAGGTGGACTTCACATCCATTTGCATTACAATACTTACAATACATCTCCTCCTTCAGATGTTCATTCATAAATATGGACTTCACATCCATTTGGATTATTGTCCACCACTTCTCATGAGTAGCCAAAGCTAGTACCAGTGTGATTGGGATTCACATCCATTTGCATTACAATACTTACAATAAAGTCTCCTCCTTCAGATGTTCATTCATAAATATGGACTTCACATCCATTTGGATTATTGTCCACCACTTCTCATGAGCAGCCAAAGCTAGTACCAGTGTGATTGGGGTTCACATCCATTTGCATTACAATACTTACAATAGAGTCTCCTCCTTTAGATGTTCATTCATAAATATAGACTTCACATCCATTTGGATTATTGTCCACCACTTCTCATGAGCAACCAAAGCTAGTACCGGTGTGATTGCGGTCAATCTAGCTATAAGGAATGTCTCCTATCCCTTGACCTATGCAAAGTCCTTTACCATGAGAGGTGCCTTATACTTCTCTAATGTACCATCAAATCGAGTTGGCCTTATGTCTCACTACATGAACCATAAGACAAATTGTGGTTTCTCATAATGGAGTTAGACTTTATCTCCATGGTCCTCTCCCTAGCCTATGCTTCTTCCAAAACTTGCTAGCTCTTGCACCTTCATTATCTTAGTCATCAAAACCATATTGACAATGTGTGCGTGTGCCTTCTGATCCTTTAATCTATTTGACTAGTGGAATATCAACATGTATAGATGCATGAATCAAGTTATGAAAATCATCAAAGGTTGATATTTTTTAAGACCACCATGTAGTAGCTCTATGAGTTAATTAATTCTATTTTTTAACCTAACTTATAGAGAAAATTATGGAGCATGCCGAAATGTAGCACACCTCCTAGACCTAAGAAAATTTTGTCAATTGCTTCTCTCCCTTTGTTTTATGAGAAGCCCATTTAGTGCACTTTCCAATGAACACTTGATTATTTAAAATTTATTAAGGCATGGGAAGAGATATCCAAGATATCCTTGGCTTTTCACTCATTCTTGGTCTTCCTCCATCAACGAATTCGAGACATTTCCTCACATGGGATTCTATATCACCATTATGCTTTGCGTTTCAAATAGCGAGAGGCGTTCTTGTGATCTTATGTAGTCCATGAATGAAAAAGGTACGCTACAAAACACACAATATCAATATGTTGCATTTTCAAATGGGGTTAAACAATCACAAATTATGTGTTTATGAGCTCAACACATAGGAGTTTTGAATTGCTAGTATGTAGCAACTAGCAATGGCTGGCACCAATTTCTAGTATGTAGTAATTGGTTCCTAATCCAAAACTATCTTGGCCCCTAGAACCCTTGTTTACAACCTATGTTCAACAACAATCAACTCACTTTCAATTGTTGTTGGCATGGAATGGCATGTGTTAACTAGTTAACTAGTGACAACTTACAAGACTTGTTGCTTTAAGGTCTACAATGTGACATCGTCTTTTATTCATTAATTGTATGCATAGGCTCCACACCACCTTTATACATAAATAAAAAACCAACAGTCACATTGCTAGCAATCATTCAAGGCATGCAATATAAACTTAGGGTCTGTTATGGGCGAAATCTCAATACTAATTGCAACTTGCAAGACAATTAAGAGCCCACAAATCGGGTGATAGGCGAGTTGGCCACATAGGATTTCTTTTCTCTTCAGTTCATGGCCAAGTGCATTAAATGCAACTTGGCCATGAGCTTCCCAAATAGTGTCAGAAAAAAACTGTCCTTTAAGTGTAATTTTCACAACAATTGATTACAATTTTCGATAGCGTTGAATTTAAAGATTCAATTTTTTGAAATTTTACTGCATTTTTTAATAAAAATCGATTGGGCCTGAAGGTCATCCTTTTTTCCACTAGTTAGAAAAAAAGTTTATTTCTGACACTGTTCCCAATTGTGCATAGTTGGTTTTTCTCTTGGAAAACTTGGCCAAGGTAAACTTGGCCGTGAGAAAAACCCCTTACAAGTGGTTTCTAACCACACAAAAAGTGGAAATTGGCCTTAGAAAGCTTTCATTCATTGTTCTTTAAAGGCAACGACCATAATGATCAACCCATTGTAGCCATGTAAGGCTTTTAGGAGAGTAGGTCGGTGGTATTGTGCAGGGACACGTTGGCGGCGAGGATGAGGCCACGTCAACGAGGATCGGTAGGTGGGCCTGGGGGCTGGCAAAATGTGAATCAAACAGCTGGGACGCAAAGCCACAACGTGCAGGCTACGCGATGTGCCAATTACAAGACCTCGGGCTAATTATAATAACCTGACCGCGTGGGTGCTAAAAAAATATGGTTTGGAGTTTCGACTGGACGTTTCTAGGCGGCCTCTGGGATGTCCATCGTTACCATGTCCGGCAAGTACTGGACGGCACGGTGCCCACAACCCGGCCAGATGATGATGCTCCCAGCTTACCCGCTGGCAGAACATAGTCTTCGTCACATATGACGTGGCGCCAGAACCGTGAGAATCAATCATTACTGTTTTAGCTCATGTGGAAAATGCTTTCGAACTCCCCCCTCCGGGAGTCCAGGTCAGCAGATCTGATCACGTGGCGCCTAGTGGGCACGTGCAGGGGCTAACCTTGGCACGTGCAGGGGCTCGTGAGCCCGATACTGGAAACCCGAGAGTCGGAGACTAGCTTCTGGTGCCAGCTCATCGCCAGCTGGAATATAACCGTTTTGGGTTCTATATATAAACGATTAAGTCACACTTCTTTTCATCACCTTCCAGAACATCAGCTTCTTGACACTTAAAATATTAAAGTTTCGATTTACGCCATGTCCCCCGCCGCTATCCTCTTCCTCCTCCTCCTCCTCCTCCTCGCCCACCCCAGCTCGTGCAAATCCGCCCGTAAGCTCGCCCTTGTGCCCCCCTCGCCCACCGTCCTCTCCTACCACCAAGGTCCTCTTCTCTCTGCACCCTCCTCCATCAACCTCTACTACCTCTGGTATGGAAACTTCACCCCAGCTCAGCAAGCTATCCTCTCAGACTTCGCTTCTTCATTCTCATCACCACCTTCCTCCTTGCCTTCTGTAGCGTCATGGTGGTCCATAGCCACTTCTTACACGGACAAATCCCATGCCCGCGTCTCCTCTTCATTAGCCTTATCCTCACAAGCCTCTGTCTCTTCCCCTTCACCACCATCTCTGCTCAAGAAGACGGACATTCTCTCTCTCTTATTATCTTCTCTAAGCTCTAAGTCTCTGCCTGTGGACCCTGAAGGAGTCTACCTTATCTTTACTGCTGATGATGTCCCAGTTGAGGATTTCTGCATGAACTCATGTGGTTTTCACGACTCTACACCTTCTTCTGCTGCAACTAGCAATCTTAAGCTACCTTACGCTTGGGTAGGCAATCCTGGAAAGCAATGTCCGGGCTACTGTGCATGGCCGTTTGCTCGGCCACAACTTGGTCCTCAAACGTTTCCATTGATATCTCCCAACAAAGATGTAGGGGTGGATGGCATGGTGATCAACATGGCGACTGTTCTTGCGGGCACAGCAACCAATCCTTTCAATACAGGCTACTTCCAAGGTGATGCAGGGGCTCCAATTGAGGCGGCAACGGCTTGCACAGGGATGTTTGGGGAAGGGGCTTTTCCTGGTGATCCAGGCTCCCTCTTTACGGATCAGAAAACAGGAGCAAGCTACAATGCACAAGGTGCGAACGGGCGACTCTTCTTGCTGCCGGCCATGTGGAGCCCGGCCTCTCAAGTGTGTACGCCTGTGTCGTGATTCAGGACAAGCTCGCTTCCTGGTGAAGCACACGACCACAAGCTTGGGGCTGTGCACAATAAATAATGGCTGTTAGCGTGTGCATCGTCGCTCAACTCGAGCGCATCTACTCATGACGTTGTATACACAAGACGCTTTAGACTAATATTAAATAGGGACTTGCAAGGATTTTCTTAGTTGTGAAGTAAACCTTTTTGTGCTATATGTGCTATCACACTATGCGGTAATGTAGGAAATATTAGGAAGTGTTTCAGTTTGTGTGTGGAGTGTGGAGAATGTATGTAGATGAATCTCTCAATGTAGAAAATGTGGTGTTGCTCTAGGAAGTTCCCCTAAGTATAATTTCCCAGGAATGTTGTTAAACCACAAAAACAAAAAAAACACTATCATGGCTAGCCATAAAATCTTATTATTACCCCAAGAAAAACCATTTTTCACGACCTTCTTTGACTTAAAACTCTGGTCCCGTCACTTTCTTAAAGAGACCTTTGAAACTATACTTTGATTTTTCCTTGGTGTCAATCACTTAGTCAAAAGATGAATTTGCATTTAACATATGCATCAAAATGGTTTTTTTAACACCACAATAATTGTCACAAACCTCATTATAACTGTTAAACCATAATAACTGTCAAACCTCAGAGTAATTTATATCATTCTATCAAATTTTGAGAAGACAAAAAGGCTTCTTCTCAACAAATACATCCATAGATGGAGTAATAGAGCATGAGAATGGTCTCATAAAATATTCATTTCTCATTTCATACCTATTCTTTATTCATACAACATGCTTAATGAGATTTTCTATGCCATATCAATACGTTTTGCCTTAATGGCTTTGAAGTGCTAAACTTTGAAGATTCAGTAATTAAAATAGTCCTTTCTTTAATTATATGCATACATAAAAGTGGTTTCTAAACTCTTTCTTCAAACAGATGAAGATTGAGTAATTAAGATGATCCTTTCTTTAATTCTATGTACACACAAAAAGTGGTTTCTAAACTCTTTCTACAAAGGTGTGATAGTAAAGGGCACTAGGATCTCTATACATAGACTTGTGTCATTAACTCAAACAAGTCCTACGTGGGTGTGTGGATGGGTTATTTTTTCAAGCATGTAATAATAAATACTTCATTTTTGTCATATTATTTTTCATGATTTGAATGGGAATTTTGTGGCTATTCTTGGATATTTTAAATGGTGTAAAATTTTCTTTTAAACAGAGAGTCTTGTTATCTTGTCTGAGATAGAATTCTCTGTCATCAAGATAGAATTCTTGGATATTTTAAATGGTGTAAAATTTTCTTTTAAACAGAGAGTCTTGTTATCTTGTCTGAGATAGAATTCTCTGTCATCAAGATAGAATTCTTGGATATTTTAAATGGTGTAAAATTTTCTTTTAAACAGAGAGTCTTGTTATCTTGTCTGAGATAGAATTCTCTGTCATCAAGAAAATTATCTCTTGTTTGAGATAGAATTCTCTATCACTCTAAGAAAATTGTCAATGCAAGTTGATTTCTTGTATTTACAAAAGAGAGAGAGAGAGAGAGTTTGATATATGTTTTTTGTGTGTGTGGGTGATTATTGTTAGGCTAAGAGTGTATTTGTTGATGGTGTGTTTTTTGTGAGCCCTCTAAAGAATTAAGAGCCTTGTTCATCATACTAAATCCTCATATCAACCTCTCATCTTTTGATATCTCTTTCCTTCACTTGCTTATTGTTGAAAATGCGGTGCCTAGATGCACGTTAGAGGCTCACTTTTTCCTATAAATAGAAGCCTCCCCCTTTGTAAAATCTTAATGGTGTTAATGCACTGTTACTCGGAGTTAATGTGGCATCACTAGTGTCCACTTGATTTGTAACCCTTTGGCTATATTAGAGCCACTTTGGAAAGAAGAAGATATCTCTTTTTTGGTCCACCAAGTCGTGATCACGTCATTACATACTTGCAGTATCATTAGTGTACTAATCACCTCTCCCTCATGCCCTAAACCATGGCTATCCTCATATTCCATCCACCATAGCCTTCTCTTTACGCATGCATTCATCTCTAAAACCCTAATCTCAAGTTGGTATCAAGGCTAACAAGGTCCTAGAACCTCACCATATCTCCTTCTTTGAAGCCATACCCTAATCCATCACTAATCCACCCTTAATCAAAATCTTATCTCTTCCAAGCTCCCATGGCAGCTCCACCTCTCACTGGTTTTTTGGTTCATATACTACAGGAGCTATAGGCAACCATTTTTGGTGAAATCTAGCTCATTCTCTTCCACACTAAAGCACACACATTTTTCCTAAGCTCTCTGGGCTGGTATTGCAAAGCTCAGGTCTGGCATATTCAGTTGAACAGTCCGGCGATGCCTCATCTACACCAGTTCATCTCTTGCGGGTTGTACAAGATGCGTGAATCTAATTCCTCCTACACGGGGGGTCGCCCTAAAGTCTCCTACATCCCTACCAAAGGGTTTCTCATTTGGTGAAGTGTGTTGGCCACACCAAGCAAAAGTTCAGTGGCTTGTCTTGCTACCATAGCCAACCTTTGGAGGTATTGTGGGTATAATTAATTAAAAGCTTAACCACTTTGGTTTAAGGATTAACCCAAGACTAAGTGCAAGTGGTCTGAGTTTTTTGAAGCATTTTTTTGTGGAAGGCTTTCTCAAATACCCATTTGCATCCATGAACCCAGGAGAAATCATGGTCTAGGTTGCATAGTAATGCCTGTATTTCACTAGTGGATTCCGTCTTTGGATGTGTGCTATACATCTCATCATTGATATGTATGCTACCAAGTTGAATCTTCTTGTAAATCAGTAATGAACATGGCATATATGTAAGCATCTTCCACATCAAGGCAAGTGGTCATAAGTCCTTCGTTTGCTAATCATTGTAAAGGGTAGACACTACCATATTACCACTGCATAGACGGGGACTTGGTAAGACCCCCTACTCATCATGGCACACGATGAAATCATCAAGTTTAGTGGTATTGGATTCCACACATGGCAGTCAAAAATCATGTATGTGCTCATGAAGAAAAATCTCTGGGGGATAATCCAAGGGAGGGACACTCACGCAAGCTTAGGAACTGCATGGAATGAGAAGAATGAGAGGGCCTTGGGACTCATAGCACTTGCATTAGATGATGAGGTCATTCATCATATCACTAGGATTGACAAGGCCAAGGATGCATGGGAGGAGTTAAACAATTTTTTTGGTACACAGGCAAAGCATTCTAAAGTTCATTTACTCATGCAATTGTATCAACTCAACCTAGGTAAGTACTAGCCATGACCTAACAAGTCACATCAACAAGTATAAAAGCACTAAGCAACAGCTTGCCACCATTTGCAAGACACTTGATGATGATGAAGCTAAGTCTATCTTCCTTGCTAGCTGTGAAAGGAAAGAAGAGTATGGTAGCATAGTTGAAATCTTGTCTAACAACTCTACTCTAACCTTGAATGATGTACAAGCCTCATTGCTTGAACATGAGCAAAAGATGAAAAGCAAATATGAAAATGGAGTGTCCTCATCAAAGGACTTGGCACTTTATGCTGGTAAAAGGGAATTGAAGCCAAGATGGAATCATTGTGGCAAGTTAGGCCACACATTTAACACATGCAAATTCAAAGATAAACCAAAGCTTGAATGTATAGTGTTTGGGAAACTCAGACACACAGAAAGCAACTGCTGGTCAAAGAATAAACCTCAACAAGAGAATGTGATGGAGGCCTCCTTTCCAAAGGAGGATATTGAAGTACTGTTTTGAAGCTATGGAGTTTTCACCTACCCCTTGTATCTTGTTGTATTGTTTCTACCCGCTGGCACCGATGATGTAGCCATGGTAGAATGATGTAAAGGCCAATATGCCTAGTTCATGTGTAAGGCCAAGATGCCTAGTTGTATGTTAGGTCAAGATGCCTATGATTTTTACCTCACACCTAGATGTTTCCTAGATGGCACCAAGGGGAGGTGTTGAAAATGTGGTGCTTAGATGCACAAGGAGTATGTATCAAGGGGGGGTGTGTGAAAGTGTGTGAACAACCTCTAGTAGAGAGGGAATATTTGAGATATTGTGGATTTGAGGTGGCATCATGAGTGTCCACTTGATTTGTAACCCTTTGGCTATATTAGAGCCACTTTGGAATGAAGAAGATATCTCATTTTTGGTCCACCAAGTCGTGGTCACCTCATTCCATACTTGTAGTATCATTAGTGTACTAATCACCTCTCCCTCATGCCCTAAACCATGGCTATCCTCATATTCCATCCGCCATAGCCTTCCCTTTGCACATGCATTCATCTCCAAAACCCTAATCTCAAGTTATTATCTATTATATCAAGGGCTGTTGGTGTGTGTTTTTGCTTCAATTATGTGTGTGTGTGTGTGTGTGTGTGTGTGTGGTGTGATCATCTGAGGTTGTTGCTCTTGCATATAGAGGGGAACTAGAGAGGCTAGTTCTCCTTTGCTACTTTATTTGGTTCCCCCACTGAGGAGTTCTTCATTAGTAAACTTCAATTTATAATTTTGACATGGCTATGGAACAAGCCCATATGATGCCCACTTTTCATGGGTACCCCTTGTTTTATGGTACACCCAATGAAGATGTGAAAGATTTCTCATAGAATATGGAGATTTCTTACACAATCTTCGGGAAGGATACACTGATGGAAATTGAATGCTTTCACAATGGTTTTGCAGAAGAGTGCCCATGTATGGTTTTTATCCCTCATGCCAAAAGTTTGCAAAAATTATGTAGATTTGGAGGGATTTTTGGGCAAAGTATGTCAAGACTCAAACCATCGAAGCGCTTTGGCAACAAATACAATCCCTACATCAAGAAAAACTCGAAGAATACAAGGAGTACAAAGAAAACTTCAATATGACTTGGATAAATTGGCTTCACCTTAATCTAGGTGTGAAAGTTGTTGAGTTTCTTAAAAGAGATCATTTTATTGGTGGTTTGCATCTTATTCTCAGGACTAAAGTGGAATTGGTAAGCCAAGAGCTTACCTTAAAGCGTTGGCATTGGCGGTTTATAAAGCAAATAAAATAAAATATAAGAAGCAAAAATTTGGTCAACAAGATGAAGATTTGGCATTCCACATGCATTTACCAAATATTGGTGTGGGGAGGTACGTGCCAGAGTTGAAGCACCTACACCTACTAGAGCTCCACCTGAAGTTCAACAACTCCCTTCATAGCAACCCCAAGATGCCAATGCTTTGGAGTAGCTTACTTAACAAAATTGAGAGTTAACAATTCATTTTGCCTAAGGAGTTGGATCCAGACCTCATGCACCGTAGTACGGTGGTGGAAGGCCACCTAGAAGACAACAACAAGATTTAGTGTGTTGGAATTGCAATGAACGTGATCATAGTTTGTATAACTATCTACATCCTAGAAGAAATCCAGGTGAACACTACCATGTCTATCCCGTTTTAATGCCTCAAGGAGCTAATATGCTAGGGAACCTGCCACCTACACAAGGTTGGAATCACATGCAAAATTGGGAGAATAACACTCCACCTAGAAAATTGACATAGAGATGGCCGCACCTACCCCACCCTTACTAGATAGAGGTGTACATGGAGTGGAATCATCATATAAAGATAGGAAACAAGATGAAGTTGAACATGAAGAGGTGGAATGTTTTGAAGGGAAAGAGAATGAGGGTTCATAAACAACTAAAAACAAGGAATCATGTGATGATGTAGTGTAAAAGAAGAAGAAGAAGCAAAAAGAAGATGTTATGGAAGGAAGTAAAAAGAGAAGGAGGAGAAGAAGGCTTGAGTTGGAAGATTTTGCTCTTGGCTATGGGGTGGAACCACATAATTTGAAGGAGGATATAAGGAAGTAGGGACCCAACATCGATTGGCCTCAAATTTTTACCATGTAAATAGATATACGAGCATCAAAATCACCCCGTGAGGAGTGAGTAGCCTACTCCTCTTGTTCTCATAGCACCGTTGGAGGTCTAGGAGGCCGTTGTGACCACATTGGATTGTGTAATCAAAGGACATACAATTTCTAAGGTCTTAGTGGATGGTGGAGCCCAAAGTTGCTTGATGGTGGAATCTTTGATGCACCAATTGGACTAAAGATACATGAGACCTCTCCAATCAAAGTGAAGATGGATGGTGGAATCTTTGATGCACCAATTGGACTAAAGATACATGAGACCTCTCCAATCAAAGTGAAGATGGAAAATAAAAACAAAGTCAATTATATAGGAGTCATTAGGAATATTAAAAGCAAGTGTTTTTAGAGTTTCCATTGCTATTGATTTTTTATGTTGTTATGACAGCCAAGGGAGATAACTACCCCTTGATTTTGGGTTATCCATAGTTGATTTCCATCAAAGCTATTGAAAAATGGGACAAGGGACACCCCGACGAGAGACAACAATTGGTGGTTTATGACATGAAAGAGAGGAAGCAAAAGGATATATGATATGAAGATACGGATGATGAAGAAACCAATGAAAAGTATTTGCATTTAGAAGAGGAGTTTGAGACAAGTAGTGACATTGAGGACTCATCTATGGAGGTGATGTTGGGTGTGACACTTAGAACATAGGTGAATAGGGAAGATGAAGAGTATTTGTATTCAGAAGAGGAGTTCGAGACTAGTAGTGACAACTAGTGATGCAACCCCATGCAATGGTTTATGACATAAAAGAGAGGAAGCAAAAGGATATATGATATGAGTACACGGATGATGAAGAGTTTTTGAATTCAGAAGAGGAGTTTGAGACAAGAATGACATTGAAGACTCATCTACGGAGGTGATGGCCCGGGTGACACTTAGAACATAGATGAACATGAAAGATGAAGAAACTGATGAAGAGTATTTGTATTCACCAGAGGAGTTTGAGACCATTGGCGTAGACATAGGCTTGCAATTTATCATCTCCCAAATGCTTTGAGAATCTCCCAAGCATACTTTTTCTGCGAAATGAAGATTTTACGTGACTCTTGCCAGACCCCAATCCCCAACAGAAATGCATAAGACCCAAGTCTGTCATCTCAAACTCATGGCTCAACATATCCATTGTCTTTTGGATCATCTCTTCATTGTTGTCACCTGAAATGTTTAAGTCATCTACGTACAAGACAACCAAAACAATCTTGCCATGCCTTTTTATAACAT